>NW_017728886.1:221364636-221366582 GCF_001723895.1 Crocodylus porosus | reverse complement strand
CCTGTTACAAACTAGTCAGAGGGGACCAACAGGCACTGGGGAAGTCCCTGTTCCCCCATGCACTACCAGGAGTGACCAGGAATAATGGATAATGGCCACAAGCTGGCAGAAGGTAGATTTAGGCTACATATCAGGAGGAGCTACTTCATGGTCAGGGCAGCTAGGATCTGGAACCAATTTCCAAGGGAAGTGGTGCTGGCTCCTACCCTGAGGGTCTTTAAGAGGAGGCTAGATGTACACCTTGTTGGGGTTGTTTGACCCCAGTACTCTTTCCTGCCATGGCAGGGGGTCGGACTCGATGGTCTACTCAGGTCCCTTCCGACCCTAGAAACTATGAAACTATGAAAGGGGTTGGCATGGGGGGGGGCTGCAGTGCAGGGATGGTGGGGCATGGTAGGATGGTGCTCACATTGTGAAGCCCCAGGCTGCTAAGTGTTGGAAAGATTTCTACCCTTCAGCACTGAGCAAAGCAGTGACCCTGCCTCCTCACTTCTCCCCTACCTCCCAACCTCCCATCCTGGAGCACAGTTGAAGTGTCAGGTTCCTTTCCCCCAGCTGGCCTTAGGCACTTAGTAGCCCATGTCCCATTCAATGGGAACATAAATCGGCCTGATTGACACCTTCAAGCCCTATCTCTCAGGGTCTTGCTGAGCTTCTGGGAGAATCAAGCCTAACCACAGCTGCCCCAAACAGTTGTGTAGAACCACCTCCCCTCCCCTCAAGCAGGTACAGAAAGAACTGAAAGCATTTAATGAGCTCTGCAGGTAAACTGTAAAAAGAGTTGCAACTGCAGACACACAGTGCCCCACTCTCGTTAGCATCACCATGGGCCTGGTTGGATGAAGCAGTTGGACATGATGCCCTGAATGACTAGGCACACCTCCTGGATGGCCACTCTGGCAGTGGTATTGCCTATGCTGAACTGGTTAGTGATATAGTGGTAACTGCTGGGGGTGGTGAGCTTCATAAGGGTGATGGCCACCTTTTTTCCTGAGCGAAGGGTGGCTGTATGCCACAGTTCTGGTATGTGATATGGGGAGCCACCTGGGTGACAATGTCCATGAAGATGGCCCAGCACATGCAGAAGGTCTGGACTGTTCATTGTCCCAGGTTCCCAGGACAATCTTCTCCTATCAGTTGGTGCTGGTGGTGTGGACCAAGAACCAGTGCTCAATAATCTAAAAATGATGGCAGAGCACCCTGGCATCCATGCTGTCCTGGATGGCCTGATCTTTGTTGGCCATGTGACAATCAGTGGCCCAATCCAGGTGTGGCCCATACCTAACGGGTGTGCTGGGTGGGCATGTGTGGGCTGGCTGGCTGGTGGCCCATGGGTGTGAGGGCACATGCCATGGTGAACCACTGCTACATCAGGTCCGGGTGGGGGCATATGATGTCCTGCAGCCTCTGGCAAGAGTCACACAGGATAACCAGCAGGACCTGCTAGCTCCTGGGTCTCCCTACTTGCGTGGGATTTGGGGGAACCATGGCAGGGTTCAGTCAGACTGAGACACAAAGTCATGTGCTAGTCATAACCACAGGTGCTCACAGTCACCCTGAGGCTCTTTTTGAAGCTTAGGGCTGGGTGTAAAGGAGGGTCTGTGGTGCTATGGCAGGGGGTCGGAGGCTTGGTGACCCATGCCCAGCAGCCAACTAGGAGTGTCTCGCCTGATCAACTGCACTCAGGAGTCTCCAGCAGCCTGGGAAGCCTGTGGGGTGTGCTGAGCCCCACTTTACCTGGGCCTTGGCCAGTGCAGGCAGGGTCTGTGCCCCACCACTGAGCAGTGAACATTTGTTCAGTTCACTCCCAGTCTAACCTATAGTGATTTAAGTAAAGTACAATAGTTAAAACACTTCTGCCCCAGACTTTTTAAATGTCTGTTCTTAGCCTTTCAGAATTAATAGTAGTTTATTGCTTTAAAAGCTGTACAAAGTCTGAGAAAAAC
>NW_017728886.1:221352606-221364305 GCF_001723895.1 Crocodylus porosus | reverse complement strand
TGTTTTTCAAAATTGTCTGTATTGTGAAGTCCTTGAGTGAGGATAAAGTCTACTCCAAATGACTGCCGCTTCAAGTAGACTGTGTGGGTGGATAAGTGTCTTGGTGGGCAGCATGTTGAATGACAAGAGTAGGACAGTCAAGGCCCATATTCAGAAGAAAAACAGAATTTTTTCTATCAGAAGGCATATACCTGTGCTGACTGTTTTGCATGAATAAGTAGGCTGACTTGGAAAACCATAATTACCTCTTTTAAATGCGATTAGGCTGAGTCAATTTCAAGCAGCTAAAATGAAATAACAAGATATCAGTTTATTTTTCCCTTGATAGAGCAGGAAAGACTTTGTGTAGGGCCAGAGTCTCTGCTTAAACTGGGCACAAACAGGTTAGGGAGCTTGCTATGACTTGTTGGGTGTATCTACACCTGGCCATATGAGAACATCACTACAGCGCGTTCCTTTTGGGAGTAATAAAGCATGGGGCAGTATGGATGGTTACTGTGTTGTAAGTGTAGTACATGGGTAAATTTCACCACTATGTTGCTGTAGCAGCAAATTATACCCAATGGTGTACTACTAAAGCAATATAGTTAATGATCATGTGTAGACACACCGGATCACTCCATTACCATAGCATGCTGTATGGTGTTGTGTAGATGCACCCCTTGTCTTCCTCTGGCCCTGAGTCTGAGAGCAGTTCTAATTAGGTCTGTCAATTAATCACAGTTAATGCATGTGATTAAAGTGTTAATTAGTTGTTGCATTAATTTTTTTAATACATTAATTGCATACATGGTTTTGGAGCCCATGCCCGGGCTCTGCTCTGCCACCTCCAAGTCATTCAGTGGGGCAGCGGTGACAATGCAGAGGACCACAGGGCAACTCAGGAGTGGGCTCTAAGTGGATGCAGTGGGGAGGGGTACACACACATGCACACACAAGCAGCCACAACCTGCACATTGCATGTAGAACAGCGCAGCACCAGTAAGTCTGTGGAGGGGGAGAGGTGGGGAAAAAGGGAAGGGGCAGTAGGGCAAATCAAGTCCCCCATGGTGATGGTGGGAGTGGGGCAGAGGCAGGGGTGAATGGGGCCTCGGGGCTGGGATGGGTTGTGGAACAGAGCTGCAGGTGGTTCATCCAGGGGCATGATAACGGGGTGCAGCTCTCTGCTACTGTGTGCACCCCTGGGGAATGCAGGGGGGGGTACATGTCCCCTGGATTTGTGCTCAAGGAGGAGGCAGGTTGCCTGCTGAAGGCTGGTGCTCTGTGCCCTGTTGCCTTTGCCCCATTAGCCGCACAACCCCATGCTGGCCTCCCACACTCCACCCCACTCCACCCCACACACAATTCTGCGGAGCATGTGCCCCCCAGGCCTCCACCAGGGGTGCGCACAGTGGCAGGGACCCGCAACCCCTCCCGCCCACAGCACCCACAGCTCCATCCCATGGCCCATCCCAGCCCTGGGGTCCCATTCAGCCCAACCCCTGCCCTTGCCTGACTACCTCCCTCACTGTGAGGACCTCAATCTGCACCCCCTTTCCTTTTTTCTCTGTCCTTCCCCCTCCACAGACTTACCTGTTGGGTCTTGTTTGTGTGTGCTACTGTGTGTCTGTCTGTGCATGTGTGTGTCTTTGTGTGTGTGGTGTGTGTCTGTCCCTCACTCCCAAGCCACCTTCCTGCCTCCCCCAGACCTGCTGCTTCACCTCGCTCCTGACCTTGCATCCTGCCAGGGCATGTGCTCCCTCTGCTCCCAGGCTCCAAACCCCACACATACACCCACAGCCCCCCACACCTTCATGAGTCCCCACCACATACACACCCCACAAACTCACCCCCAACCATACAAAGTACCTGCATAATTTTGCACAATTTTGAGGTTTTAGCAGCGCAATTAAAATCACAATTAATTACAACTAATATTTTTAATTGTGCAACTAATAATGATCACATTTTTTAATAATTTGACAGCCCTAGTTCTAATCCTCATTGACTGGCTCAGATTCCAAAGAATTGTACTCTGTGAATAGGCCATTATCTTTGTTCAGCTCCCACTACCTAGAATCTGACACCTAGAATCTAACAGAGCAGGCATAATAAATATCCATACTGAAGGCAAGGTTCTCTTCCCTGGTTTTACAGAAGAGTATACAAGAAGAGAATCACATGTTTCGCAGTCACATCACAATTGAGCACCAGACTGGAGTTATACCAATATTAAAACTGAATTTAGGAAGGAAATATGCATGTCCATCAAGGTGTCATATTTTTAAAACCAACATCGACTACAGCCTTGTACTTCACTTCCCACTAGCATTTCCTTTCTTTCAAATAGGAAGCTCACCAGTGAACTAAGCCAGCTGAAGCAGTTAATATTAATGTTTCAAGCTTGCCCAGTCGATTGCCCCAAAAAATAAATAAATAAACCAGAAGGCTGGTTACTTTGCCACCAAATTTAAAAGTATTCTTATTTATTTCATTTGGTTTGAATCTAAACTTGACTCACCTTGAAGCATATACCTGTGCTGACTGTTTTTCAATAGTAGCCCTGTGTTCAGCATAAAAATGCCATTGTAATACTATGCAAATTAATTCTAAAATATGTTATCAGCCAGGTGATGAAAAGAAAAATTAGTACAATTTTGTTTAACTTGCTCTAAAGTAAATATCAGTAAACTAATTACAAAATACACCTCCACTACAATTTCTATGAATGGAGAAAGGATCGCTGATTACTAGTTTTGTCTTTAGTTCTATTTGATGAATCATATTTAATTATAGTTTAATCTGCTAGCACCTTTAATATTGAAGGAAAAATGTGTCATCTGCAAAGATATAATTTTTAAAAATCCTGTAAATTCTAATGATTGTAAATAAGGTGATCATGTGGTAATTTTTCTGGAATACATTATAGCAATTCTATTCATGTGGTGTGCATAATACGTGAATTCATTTTAATGTCGGTGCCAACAGAGTCTTCTGAAAGGAACTATTTTTCAGAAACTGATTCTAATCATAGAGCAAAGTAGTTTTAAAAGGGATAAAATAGTCTTTGGTTGTGTGAACCATTCTCTGTACTTAGTTTATAGGGAGGAAGAAGAAAAGGAAAATGCTGAAACAAAAAATGTGTCTTCATTTTCTCTGTAATGGCATTTTTAGGTACTGAAATCAAGAAAATATATTTCATACCAAATTATAAGCAAAAGATTTAAGTGTTCTTGGAAACATAGCTAAATATACAGTTACATAAGAAGATAAGTGCCATACTGGGTCAGACCAACATTCCATAGTCCAGTATCCTGTCTCTGACAATGGCAAGAGTGGGAGAGGGAGAGCACTGAACCATGGGTGTGTCTACACATGCATTTACACCAGCTTAAACTTACTGTGTAGTAAACTACTGCACAGTAAGAGGGAACAGGCTGGCAACTACACATCAAGGCTTTTAGGTTCATTAACTCTGTGTGTGGACTGACTTGAGACTAGAATGACCAAAACACGTTCCAAAATACAATGCCCAGCTCAGTGACTGATCTCACTGACTGCCATGATTAACATAAATAATGTTATTAGCTTTAGTCCCAAGTCAGTCCACACACACAGTGTTATTGCACAGTAAGGCATCTACATGTGCGTTACTGCACAGTAACTAATCGGGCATAAATTTGATACCTACGTGACACAGGTATCACATTTAGGCTCAAGTCAACATAAATCACCATATTTACTGTGCAGTACAGGAATGCACATGTACACGTGTACCCGTACTGCTACATAATTTTGGTTACTGGACAGTAAATGCACACATGTAAATGCTCCCCATATGTATCAGCTCAGGTGTACCGTTCACATGAGTAGATTACAAATAAACTTCCTAGCACTTACTCCTCACTTGCAATTGTGTATGTTTAGTTTTACTCATGAATGATTATGATCTCTTGGATGATTCATGTATGTACAATTAAGCATGTGTACAAGTGTTTATAGTATGGGGACTTTGGACCTTATTATGTCTTGGGGTTCTTTGGTAGAACTAATTGAAGGCAACAGGAGCTTTGTGCATGCAGAATGGTATACATGTGAATCATTAGGAAGCAAGGATACAATTAGCAGTGCTGCCAAAATGTCAGTTTTTATTTTTTGAAATCCATTATTTATGTTAATCATGGCAGTCAGTGAGATCAGTCACTGAGCTGAGCATTGTATTTTGGAATGTGTTTGGTCTCTGCCTTTAAAATAAACACCACATGGGATGTATATAGAAGGAAAGCAGGATTAGGATTTATGAGGTAGACATCTGAAAGTAGTTTTACTACTTGACCTGATGCCCAGATAGTGTGAAGGTAGTGCAATAGTAGCAGGTAGGCCAGTAACCCATGTTCAGAGGAAGAAAACCTTTACTAAATCAGCTTTGTCCATTACTAGCTATAAAACATCTCAAATTTTGGCAATGGTGCATATATTGTGCTGAAAGGTGAACTGATTTTTCAATTCCAATGTGCAAGTCAGACAGTCTATAGTTAGCTCAAAGCCACAAATTTCAAGATCTGCTATTGTAACTCACATTTCGCAGGATGCCTGTAGCACTGCAATTGCTCTTGCGAATCTAAAAATAAGGACCTGATTTACCACTTTGTTACTCAAGTTTTACACATGTAATTCCATTAGAATCAGAACCTGTATATGTTTTTTTGCTTCCAATTGATTCCTGTCCCAATCCTAAACCTGGGAAAGGAATTGAGGTGTACAAAACGGGCCAATCCTATCCTGGGGCACCTGGGAAATGACTCAACCCCTCCAGTATATTAGGACAGCTCTCAGGATTTCCTTATCTTGTGCATGTACTATCTTCAATAGGCATTGCATTGCCAACACTGTTGCCACTCATAAGACTTTACACACTGTGAAATCATGAGATTATCTTTAAAAACATTAGGGGGTTTTGAATGGAATCATCTTGGATTCTTTCTGTTTGCCTTCTGCTTTTAAAATCAGCCAACTGGGTGGGTGGTGTGGGCGGTGATAAGAAGCTCAGAATGCAAGGAAGCAAGCTTGGGGAGCCTCTCCTTGAGCCCACCTCCCCTGTGTCCCCAACTTCTGACCACTATCCATGAGACCCAGTTGCCAGTTCTCAGTCTGGGGAAGAGGCAGGCAGCTGCTCCACTCTCCTTCCAGACCGAACCACGAGGGGACGAGAGCACTGTACAGGGGTTCGTTATTGCAAGAGAAACTTTCACAGGGGAGATGCTCCAGATCTCCACCTGGAACAACTTTCTTCCAGAGGGGATGTGCTTTCTCTAGGAGAAATTGAATGAATGCTTGTTCACTCCTAGTTTTTCCCAGATCAGCAATTTTCCCAGTAGAAGTGTCCTACCTGTACATGGCCTATGTTTTCAATGAAAACAGTATTATCCATTGCTTCAGGACTCCAGGGATCAGGGCTTAAAGAAAATCACCAAATTCTGAAACTTGTAATAAAATTGTGAAGGTTGGTGGCACTTCATAGCTGGGCGTAAGACCACACTGACATGATTCTAACTGTCCTAACCTGTAGTATATTTGTTGTGCTTTCTACCCAGCCACCTACAGGAGAATTGCAACTACTAAGATAGAGCTTGCTTCATATCTACAACAGCTTCTGTGTCAAAGGTGTAAGCCCATCACCAGTGCAGGAGGGAGGACTCCCAAGAAGAACAGTTCATCCCCATTTAAACTGAGATTGGTCGGTAATTGGTATTATGCTGACAGGGGAAGGGGAAGTAAAATGCTTTCTTATCAGCAAAACCCTCAATGTGTCATCCAGAAGATTAGGTTTCAGAGACACAGAGATTCCTGCTTTCCCTGTCTCAGTAGAATCAAAATAGGCAAGAAAAGAGCTGTTAGTGAGTTGTGACCACTTTGCCCTCCCAGGCTGTTACATGAAAATGAAGTCTCCAGCATATTAGATGAGGTCCTAGGGCTGGCCATGGTATGGAAGAGGTTGTGTTCTAATGGCATGTCTACATAAGATGCTTACTGCGCAGTAGACTAATTTGCTGCACAGTAAACATTGCATGTCTACTCATGTGCCCCTGGAGTAAACTAATTCACTCTGCCGCAGGATAATGCTTGTAAATATAAGTACTATCCTGCTGTGGAGTAAAAAACTCCACAGCAGTACACAGCTAGACACTGACGCAACTGGCTGGGGTACGAGGGTGCTTCAGTGAGGGAGCTGCCCGCCGGCTAGCCCTGCACTGAAGGGCTTTGTGCCCCAGCCAGCCCCTCCACAGCAAGTTGAGCTGGGGAGAGCAGCCCTGGGCTAGCACCCTTTCAGCCAGGGCTGCTTAATGTTTTGCAGTCCCAGGAGCATATGAAGATGCGACATGCGGAAACAACGAGCTCTGGAACAAGAAGCTCCAGAGTTTATTCAGTTCATTAATGTGCATATGTAGATGCGTTCAATGTGTATTTTATTATAGGTGGGTTTTTTTGACCATTCAGACTCATGTGGAATAGTAAATTTATTGTGGTAGGACTAGGGAAAAGGGTTTGTCTTGAGAAGGCCCAGTCTGTAGCTGTAACCAGTATATTGCCATCTGCTCATTTATTTGGCTTTCATAAGAGTTACTGCAGCTATAAGAGGACATCACTTCAGCGGCCAAAGATTCTTATTAATTGTGAGGCTTCTTTTCCAGATGCAACTTTATATTAGGGAAAACTAACTAAAGAAATGAAGAATCGCACAATTTATTTCTTCCCTCACTCTATACTTTTCCTAAACACACAAAGTAGTAGACCAATAGACCAATCTAATAGCTGTTGCCTAGCAACCAATCATCTGACATGTGTAACTAGATGACCTGGATATATATTTCCCAGATTTTTTACCCTTAGGCTCCTACGCTCATCAAATAAGCTACTTTCTTGAGGTCCTATGCTAAAATTACAGACTTTCTAAGTCTTCAAAGAGGTCCTGCATGGGGACAAGTGTCCACTTGTGCAGCATTTTGTGATTGGGCAGTCATGAATATTTTCTGATGCTGGCCATCTTAGCTGACACTAGGGACCAAACCAGACTTCCAGACCTGAAAGCCTGAGGAGCTACTGCTTGACTAAAGTTCCTTAATCAAAAGATTAGCAGACTCATGCCCTATGCAAATCACACACATAGGAGCCAAACACAAGCCTACCAGTAGGTTATATCTTCACACTGTAAATTGAATAAAGAACACTTTTTTATATATTTGGATTATTTCTGACAGCTAAAAATTTCTGATGTTGTATCAGCCAACATAAATATGCAGGTGTGTAAAATACTAAACAGCTGATTAAGTTACAATAACCTCTGAAATAGATTTACAACAAAAATATTGAGCTCATGTAAAACAATATTTTGAATTATCTCACGCAATCATCTTTTGTTTTGAAGCACTGTTGTTTGTGTACTGCTTTATTATTCAACTCCTGCTTGGGAAATGCTCAAAAGGTTTTTAAAGGAGAAAGAAAAGAACAAGCAATATTAACCAATTGAAATGACAAAGTTAATATTTAAATTATATTTTTCAAGGATTTGCACAATAGGACAACTATTGTTCAGGGAAAAAGGAGTAGAAGTGACAAGTTCCAAGAGTTTTAAAAAGATTGTGCAGGCATGTGTGGCACAGATCCCAAAGAAGCCAGAATGAGCATCACACGTGGTGGTCTGACTGGGGTTGTCCAAGACCAAGGCCAGACCAAGTGGAGCAAGCGCCACACTGCACACAGTGCCCACCCTGGCCAGAATGTTCTGCATACAGTGCTCATTTTGGGAACTGCACTGCATATAATGCCTGCTTCAGCCAGTCCAGGACCCACATGCTATGTAGCGCTGTGCTGCGTAAGCCTCCAGAGTGGCCAGAACAGGTGCCACATGTGGCTCAATCTGGTCAGCACCATGTGTAGTGCAGTGCTCACTCCATCCAGTCTTGGCTTTGTGTTATATGTGGTGCCTGTTGTAGCCACTCTGGGATCCATGCTGCACACACCTGCCTGTGAAGCGCTGTCCCAGAGCAGCTAGAGCAGGCACTGCATGTGTCATGTGTCCCAAGCTCCACTTATGGAGCTGGTCCAGGGTGCACTGTGCCCCATGTGCTCAAACCCAAGGGCAACATGGGGTGGGGAGCAGATAGCAGGGCTCTATGGGCCGGGTATAGCCCACAGGCTATATGTTTGATACCTTTGCTAAACCAGAACAAAGACAAAGGAAGTGAACACTCAGCAAGAGGCACAAGCTTTAGTTAAACAAACAAGCTTTAGTTAAAGTGCCCCTGCTGCCAGTTTGAAGTGCAGGACGCTGAATACACAAGATGTTGCAGGTGCTTTGATTAGAGTATCTCCCTAGAGCTGCTCTAATTAAAGCACCTCCACCCAAAGCACCTGTAAAGATGCCCTATGATTCTATAATTCCATAACACCTTTCTCACTCTGCTTTTACTATTTTTGGTGTTGTTACAATGACTTTAGCAGTTGCCATGATAAAAGATCACTGTCTATGAATAGTAACATTTCAATGAATTATACACATTTAAAAATACATTAGAATATACTTCTGTTGTCTGTTAGTTTTTAGAACCTACTTGTAAAATAGGTGCAATACAGACACAAAAACAACAGACCGACTACCTTTGAGTACAGTGCTTAGAATTAAGGTAGGCATTAAGGGCCATATTTCCCCCCATGCTATTCCACTGATGCTAGTATTTTCGGGAATGCTGTATGATCTTCAAAAGTTTTGTATTGTTTCTGAAATTGTATACATTCTTTATAACTCATATTAATTCCTGGTGTAATTTCTCTGACTTCTGTTTAGTTACAGAGATAAACTTTGCTCATGCAAAAATGACATTTAGTCAAATCAAATCAGTTATATATACCAAATGTAGATCACAATGTAAATCAGTGCAAATATGTGTTTTGTGTTGATATGTTATTTTCAGTTGAAGTAAACAGCAAGTCTAATAAGAAATAAAATTACCGGACAATATTTAACAGGTTAGGTACTAAAGAACTGCTTACAAATTACGGTGAAAATTTTAACATGCAAAGATTAATTGACAAAAAATACATTCCTCTTCTAGCACACCGTACATATTTAAATCTGAAAGAAACTATAAGGTTTCGTATAATTTATTATAATTACAATACTCTGACTAAACTGAATAGAACTTACTTCTCTCATTTATACACACGTAGATCTGGAACAACCCTGTTGAAATCAATGGAGTTTTTCCTGTGCATCAGCAGAATTCTTCCCTTCGGTCAATGGCATATTTACTGGAAAAAAAGAGTTGAGCCCACTGAAGTCCTAAGGCTCATGTTGGTACACCTATACTAATATGTCATAGAATCAGAACAGCCATTCCAATATGTGTTGGTTGCTAACCTGAAGAAAACAACAATAATATTATTCAAAGTCAAAGTTTCACTCTTCCTCTTTACCTCAATAAAAGAAAAACTAAGAACTAGAGACAAGAGAGAACATAAAAAACCTACAGCAATTACTGAACCTCTTTCTATCAAACTCTAGCCAAACTCCGTCACTTTCAGTAAGGAAAGAGCAGAAATTAAAGCTATGTGTACGCTGGAAACTGTTCCATAAAGATTTAATACTTTCCAAATTTTGTTTTGTATTTATACTAAGTGTAACCAGAAACTATCAAAATTCTAAGCAAAAGAAAATTGCAGAGAAAATAGTTTTGCATGTTTTGTTTTTCTCTTCATTTGTTATGTAATTGTAATTTGTAATTTATACAAAAATAATTTGAGAAAAGTCACATCAAAATGAAAACTCAGCATGTTTTCCCCAAAACTCTGAAGCATGTGGCTATAACATCATCAGAACTGTATTGCTTCTTTCACCCTCTTTCCTAAATATTCTGTGAGATTGCCCCAGTTACATTTCATGTTGTCATGCTGCTATTGCAGGAGCCTGGGAAGCAACCTGTGACTTAAATTCCTATTTTCCTATGCTCAGTTGGTAATAATCCACACTAACCCTCTCTCAGGGGCAGAGGGCTTGTGGCCTGGATTGATTCATCTGTTTATTCTAAACCCATCAGATATGTCCTGATGCACATGTCCTGGTGATGTTATGTAACTAATTCAGGCAGGTGCCAAATTTAACTTAAGATGGGCTAAAAAAGAAAATCCACTGGAGAGAAAATCTATACTATGGACGCGTCTACATGAGACACTAACTGCACAGTAGCCTAATAATACCGTGCAGCAATGTGTCACAGCATAGTGCTAACACACTCTTGCACAGTATTATTAGGTTACTGCGCAACAGCATCACTAAAAAGGCATTCGCCAGCACTACTACACAGTAACTCTGGTTATTTATGCATTTATTTAGTACTTGATTATGCAAGTGCTAAATTAAATGTGCAGTAACCACTGAGCATTAATGAATGTGTAGGAAGTGCCCTATATGAATCTTTTTGCCACATACTTAACTTTTATATGGGTGGCACATTCACTTCTTAAACTCAGCATGCATTTTTGTTTGTTTTAAGAATTTGGATTTGCTTACCGTTTATCCATTGCATGAAGTTTTGCACTAAAAAACTGCAAAGAAAAGACAAGTATTTTCAGCATAAATTCAAGTGTATTTCAGGACATGTCCTCTAATGTATCCAGTTTCTGTACACACATTTTTCTATATTTTAACTTAATAAATCGAGAGTCACCTCAAACAAGCCTTCCTTCAGCTGTCATGTATTCCTTGCTCTCTTCCTTTCAGCTCATTTGAATGCTTTGAGTGACACTATTTCTGCAGTAAATATCCTTCATGACATGCTGACTTTCTGACTGACAGACAGCACACACATACAAAACAGAATGTCAAAGAACATGATATGATAAAACCAAACATAGTTTAATATAGTTATGATAATGCTAAGGTACTTAAAATTCTCCGTACCTTTGACAGATTATTCTTGTACTGTATATCTCTCAAATCTGTGTTTCTGTCTGGGAAATCTAGTTCTGCTGGGCCCAGGAAATTATAAATATTTTTAATTTTGGTTTATTTAAATTCAATTTAAGTAAATAAATTTTTGATTGGAGTCAAAGACTTGTACTGATCTTTCAGACTTACAAGCAACTATCTAGTACATCGTAGCATTTGATTCCATACCTAATATGTAACTTATAAGGCTACCTGCCCTATACAATGTTCTGACCAAGGCTGTATACACACATTCAAATAATCTGGGAGAATTCTCCCATGTTTTTTCTCCTGGTAGAAAGACTTACCCAGAGACACCTGAACAAACATTTGAATGCCAAGTCCCTGAAGAACAGAAATCTGTCAATACTGTTGCTGCCTAGCCAGAGGGCACTTTGTACATACATCTTAGCATGCTCTGCAGACTCTCTTAGTCTGCCTGGAGATAGATGGCAGCAGTGCACAGGGCAGCCCTAATTGTCTGACCCAGAGTGATCAGAGTCAGCCTGTGTTTCCCTGGAACACAATGTGGAGATTGTGAAGGGGGAACATTCTGCTCCCTGGTGGGCTGGAGCAGTAGAGTCCAATCAGTGATACTGCCTCCTGGAGTGGGGAGGAGAAGAAACAAAGCAACCTGGGAAGCTGGAGAACTGTGCTATGACTTTTTTCAGAAGGGAATGTGTACAGACATTCACTTTCCCAGTAGAAACTCTCCTGGGAGTGATTTAACCCTAGT
>NW_017728886.1:221347713-221352595 GCF_001723895.1 Crocodylus porosus | reverse complement strand
CATGTTTTGTTTTTCTCTTCATTTGTTATGTAATTGTAATTTGTAATTTATACAAAAATAATTTGAGAAAAGTCACATCAAAATGAAAACTCAGCATGTTTTCCCCAAAACTCTGAAGCATGTGGCTATAACATCATCAGAACTGTATTGCTTCTTTCACCCTCTTTCCTAAATATTCTGTGAGATTGCCCCAGTTACATTTCATGTTGTCATGCTGCTATTGCAGGAGCCTGGGAAGCAACCTGTGACTTAAATTCCTATTTTCCTATGCTCAGTTGGTAATAATCCACACTAACCCTCTCTCAGGGGCAGAGGGCTTGTGGCCTGGATTGATTCATCTGTTTATTCTAAACCCATCAGATATGTCCTGATGCACATGTCCTGGTGATGTTATGTAACTAATTCAGGCAGGTGCCAAATTTAACTTAAGATGGGCTAAAAAAGAAAATCCACTGGAGAGAAAATCTATACTATGGACGCGTCTACATGAGACACTAACTGCACAGTAGCCTAATAATACCGTGCAGCAATGTGTCACAGCATAGTGCTAACACACTCTTGCACAGTATTATTAGGTTACTGCGCAACAGCATCACTAAAAAGGCATTCGCCAGCACTACTACACAGTAACTCTGGTTATTTATGCATTTATTTAGTACTTGATTATGCAAGTGCTAAATTAAATGTGCAGTAACCACTGAGCATTAATGAATGTGTAGGAAGTGCCCTATATGAATCTTTTTGCCACATACTTAACTTTTATATGGGTGGCACATTCACTTCTTAAACTCAGCATGCATTTTTGTTTGTTTTAAGAATTTGGATTTGCTTACCGTTTATCCATTGCATGAAGTTTTGCACTAAAAAACTGCAAAGAAAAGACAAGTATTTTCAGCATAAATTCAAGTGTATTTCAGGACATGTCCTCTAATGTATCCAGTTTCTGTACACACATTTTTCTATATTTTAACTTAATAAATCGAGAGTCACCTCAAACAAGCCTTCCTTCAGCTGTCATGTATTCCTTGCTCTCTTCCTTTCAGCTCATTTGAATGCTTTGAGTGACACTATTTCTGCAGTAAATATCCTTCATGACATGCTGACTTTCTGACTGACAGACAGCACACACATACAAAACAGAATGTCAAAGAACATGATATGATAAAACCAAACATAGTTTAATATAGTTATGATAATGCTAAGGTACTTAAAATTCTCCGTACCTTTGACAGATTATTCTTGTACTGTATATCTCTCAAATCTGTGTTTCTGTCTGGGAAATCTAGTTCTGCTGGGCCCAGGAAATTATAAATATTTTTAATTTTGGTTTATTTAAATTCAATTTAAGTAAATAAATTTTTGATTGGAGTCAAAGACTTGTACTGATCTTTCAGACTTACAAGCAACTATCTAGTACATCGTAGCATTTGATTCCATACCTAATATGTAACTTATAAGGCTACCTGCCCTATACAATGTTCTGACCAAGGCTGTATACACACATTCAAATAATCTGGGAGAATTCTCCCATGTTTTTTCTCCTGGTAGAAAGACTTACCCAGAGACACCTGAACAAACATTTGAATGCCAAGTCCCTGAAGAACAGAAATCTGTCAATACTGTTGCTGCCTAGCCAGAGGGCACTTTGTACATACATCTTAGCATGCTCTGCAGACTCTCTTAGTCTGCCTGGAGATAGATGGCAGCAGTGCACAGGGCAGCCCTAATTGTCTGACCCAGAGTGATCAGAGTCAGCCTGTGTTTCCCTGGAACACAATGTGGAGATTGTGAAGGGGGAACATTCTGCTCCCTGGTGGGCTGGAGCAGTAGAGTCCAATCAGTGATACTGCCTCCTGGAGTGGGGAGGAGAAGAAACAAAGCAACCTGGGAAGCTGGAGAACTGTGCTATGACTTTTTTCAGAAGGGAATGTGTACAGACATTCACTTTCCCAGTAGAAACTCTCCTGGGAGTGATTTAACCCTAGTTGTTCTTGGGTTATTTTTCTCCAGAGCACCTGTTTTCTCTCTGGGAGAACAATCCTAAACATCTATACACTTGTAGTTTCTCCTGGGTGAGACCCAGAACCAGAGCCAGACCCACATCTACCTTGATCCACTACAGTATAACTTATTACATTGCATTATTGAATATATAGTCCAGCTCAGATGAATGGTCTGCAGAGAATGGGTGTTTCAACTGAAAACATCAAAAGGAAAATATTAAACTTTCAGTTTAGAAATGCTTATCTCCACAGGTAAAAACTGAAAACACATTTTTCATTTTTTTATCTTTTGGGTTTGAAGAAAAGATGGGTTTTTTCCCTTACATTTTCCACAAAAACACAGTTTTTCCACTGAAAAACCTCTCGATAGAAAAAAATTTGGCCATCCAGAAAAAAGTTTACAGATAATCAGATATGTCCTGTCACTCCAGCACAGAACTTGTGACTCATTTCTGAATATACTATTCCTTTTGTCCCCACATGTCCAAGGAGTAACCAAATCTTACTGCTTCCTCATTCAAAAAAATAAGTTTAAGATCCAGTCTTTTTTTTAAAAAAGGCATACCCAGTCATTCAGAGTATGGCACTTTCCAAAGCCTTACCTTAATTACACATTATCACTATGTAATGGCTTAATCTGATAAATAAATTTACTTTAATTAAAAACTGTAATGCTCCAGTATCTGCACAAAGGATTAAACACACAATTCCCAAAAGCAGTAACTGAAGAGATAGGTCTATTGTTCTGCAATAAAGGTTTGGTATTGTTTCTCTTTTTGCCTCATCTATCAGTATGCCTTAATTTCTACTTTGGGATCTGATAGTTTGGGGGGCAGGAATGGAAGAAAAGAATTATACAGTGAGCGCGTCTACATGAAACTTGTTAATGTGCCGTAACCTAGTTTACTGCACAGTGTAGGTGCATGTCTACATGTGTGCACCCTTAGTGTGCAGTAAAAATGGCTAATCACAACTAAATTTGATACCTGCATTTGATACCTGATACCTGCATTTGAAGGTATCAAATGTAGTTGTGATTAGTTAAAGCACATTAACGCATGTGTAGGTGTGACCCAGGACTTGGTTTAGTGCTAGTTCTACCCTGCCACTAGGGGTGTGGCCTGAGCCCAGCCCCAGGGCTTCTGAATGGGACCTTTCCTGCCCTGGGGCTGGGCTGCATCTATGGCAGCCCCTAGAAGTAGGCTATAAAAGCCAGCAGTCATTTTGTTTCCTGGTGCACACTGCACAGGAGCGGTGTAGGCCATGTGTGCTCCCCAAGACAAGACACAACCAGAGCTGCTGCCAAGCTGCTGCTTGACCACAGGTGAGTGTTGTGAAAGGCTGAAGCATGCTGCACCCCCTCCTGAGGACTGAAATCTCCCCAGGGCTTCTGGCTAGTTATCTATCTCTGGCATCAGGGTCAGCACCTGCTCCCTGCTGCTGTTCACCCCCAGCAGTCTTTCCTGTGTTTGCAAGTGTTGTGGCACATTTGCCTCTGCTGCACAGCTCCCAGTTCCTTACTGTGTTCCTATGCTGAGCACTGCTGGCAACTGTCCAGGGCTGGCCACACAGAGACAGTCATGTGGAAGCCCAGGGGGCTGGCACAGGGCCAGTGATGCCATCTTTATCCTCCCCATTGAAGCCCAGCCCTGCCCACATGCACATGCCTGAGCCTTCTACCCAGGGCCTTAAACGGAGCCAGGAGGAGATTGGCAATCTTGTGACACACTGGGATGATGCAAAGGTACAGAAGCAGTTGGCATGGGGCAAGGGCTCCATTCAGGGAACCACATTGGCCCTTTTCTAGTCCTCTGGGACCACACCAGAGCACCATGAGTGCTTGTAAAGCCATGCCAGGGGTCCTGCAATGACCACAGCTAATTCCCTCAGTAGTCTAGGGTGGATATCATCCAGACCAGCTGAATTGAATATATCCAGTCCCTCCAGAAGTTCCCTAATTAGTTCCTCACTAATCCTTGGCCTAGGTGCGCCTCCAAGGGGTTTAAGAGGGCCCGGGGTGGGAGGTGGCTGTTCCAGTCCCTGCTCAGGAAAATGGAGGCAAAGAAATTGTTAAATAAGTTAGCTTTGTTGTCTGGTGTGATGACCAAATTTTCTAGCGAGTCCTGCAGGGGCCCCAACTTACCCGGAACCTTTTTTTTGCCCCCTATGTATTTAAAAAAAGACTTCTTGTTTTCCATGATCTGGGAAGTTAGTCCCAGTTCCATTTCTGCCTTGGCCTTCCTGACTGGTCCCCTGCATCCCAGAGCAACCACAGTATAATCCTCCCTTGTGATGGTCTCTCCCTTCCATTGGGTGTGCGCCTCCCTTTTAGCTAGGAGACATTCCCGGATGCTTTTGGTGAGTCATGGAGGCTTTTGTGCCCTACTGCTCCCTTTGATCCATGTTGGGATTACCTCCCTTTGGGCTTGGAGGATCGTCTCCTTAAGGAGTGACCACTCTTCTTGGACAACTGGCTCCCCTCCCCTCTGAGACCTCAGTGCTTCCCCAACTATTCTCTTCGATATCAAGACACATTGAAATTAAATATTAAAGGTAAAGAAACCAACATAAAGAGCATCAGGAAAACTGATGTACTAAATCCCATAATCCATCCATTTATATGAGCTCTTTGAAGTCCATCCTCCTGAAATCTAGGGTTGCTGCCTTGCTGTAGGCCTTTGCCACCTTGCACTGGATGGTGAATTCAGGCAAGTGATGATCACTGTCACCCAGGTGGTCGAGCATCTGCAGCACCCAGGTCATCATCAGTGGCCAGCACCAGGTTCAACAAGGCATCTCCCCTGGTGGGGCTGTGCACCTCCTGGGTTAGATGGAGGTCCTGCATTCTGGCTAGGAACCTATGTGAGCAGTCAGACCTG
>NW_017728886.1:221334812-221347528 GCF_001723895.1 Crocodylus porosus | reverse complement strand
TTGGTGTCAGCTAGCAGGAGGGTAAGTTCCTCTTGCTTGTTTCCCATACTATGAGCATTTGTGTAGAGGTATTTGAGGCCTCCTGAGGATGTGTGCACTGCCTCCCTAATCTCAGCATTGCCCTGGTCCCTGTTGCTTACTTGTGTATATGTTCCGCTTGTCAGTCTAGGCTGGGTTGTATTTGTGGGTGTTGCTTGGTTTGGCAGTCCAAGGCTTCCTCTGCCCTTGTCTTCCCCTTCCCCCAACGAGCCTATTTTAAAGTCTGCCAGAGGAGATCTGCCAACCTGGAAGAAAATACACGCTTACCTTTAGGGGAAAGGTGGAGCCCATCCCATCTGAGCATGTCTCTTGTTATGATGTGCTGGTCGTTGTTGAGGAAGCCAAAGCCCACCTCGAGACACCATTCCCGAAGCCGCCAGTTGGTCTCTGCGATGCACATTGAATGCCGTCTCCCATGTCCGCTCACTGGTAGGACAGAAGAGAAAACCACCTGTGAGCCTCTCCTTCAGCACACCACACAGAGTGTGGTAGTCCACCATCAGGTGATCAGGGCATCTCCTTGCCGCATCATTAGTATCCACATGGATTAGGACCATGGGGTAGTAATTGGTGGGCTGGATCACGGCCTGGATCATCCCCTTCATGTCCTGAATGTTTGCTCTGGGTACACAGTAGACCTCGTGTGTCGAGGGATCCTGGCGACAGATGGGGCCCTTTGTGTCTGTCAGGATAGAGTCGCCTATGACAATCACTCGACGCTTTTTCCTCTAGGACTGCTTGGCTCCTTCGGCCTGCTTGGATCGTGGAGAGTGTGGAGTTGCCTCCTCTCCTCCCTTCTCTTTCAGAGTTGCCAGGGCCTCGTACCTGTTCTCCAGATGGACTGGAAGAACTAGTACTGCTGTGTTACGAGTAGCCCTGGTTCTGGAGGTGACCATCTGCCACTCTGCAGTTAAGGGCACTTCCCGAGGTGCTTCATCCTTGGGTGTGCTAAGATCTGAATATCTGTCAGTGGTCTCAGATGTATACTTACTGCCCAGACTGCTGAACCTAGTTTAAAACTGTCTTGGGTTTATGTATACATGCTGTGATCACAGCCTCACAGTATAGACACACTTTTAGACCCTTGGTAGATGTTGCATTTTAGACACGATTAACCAGTTAATCATGTCTTCAGTAGTAACCTGGCCACAAGTTCATGCAATTAACAGTGCAATAAAACAGGGGATAAGCTACAAGGTTGTTACACCCAATGTGCCCTCGAGGCCGAGAGTACCAATCATCTGACTATTGCTCCCAGCCTTGGGGTGTATCAGAGCCCAGCTCCCAGCCTCATTGGAGCCCTTGACTGATATATGCTCAAGGCTGGGACCCATGATCATCTGACTGTTCTGTATAGTGATTTAAGCCATACCTAGATAATAGGATACTAGGGAATCCTGGGCTCCCCTGCCCCCACCCGCACCAGTAAAGTGGTGCTGTTTAGATCTGATCCATGATTTCACGGTCACTCCTCCTGCCATGCACATATAACATGGCAGGAGGTATGATTTTTGGGATTGTGGATCAGCTTCCATTGTTCCTTCAATTGAATGCCTGCCAGGGACTTTACACACCCATGTCTCTCCTCATGGTTGACGAATAGCAAGCCTGCCTGGGCACCTAGCTTTTCACCTATGCTGATTATATAATATGGTAAAAGCACCTTGAAATTAGACATTGCAATATTGAGTGCTGTGAAGCCTTGGGCAGATTTAGCTCATCAGTAGTATTAGATTCTGCCAGTCATGTCCATGTAAAATGGGAGTATTTATGTCATAAGATATTATGTGAAGATGGTAAATTGGATACCAAGGATGCAATTCACTGCTGGTGCAGAAGCTGGGTAGAAGATTGCACAGTAGTTCTACTTCAGACTTATTTGGTGACAAGTAATTAAATAGATTTTCATATTGGCCTCCTGCTTAGGGGAGAATTGCATGCTCAGTGAGCTGTTTTGTGATGGTGGGAAAGGAGGAGATATAAGATCTTCATATGACAAAAGTGCTTTGGGGAATGGAACTCATCTCATTTTTTTTCCACCAGGTATAGACCTAGTATTTTTCTAACTTTGCAATGGAAAAGTTTGCAAAAGTAGTATGTTTTTTGCTTACTGAAAAAACTGGAACTTTAGCATAGTTCTAACACCTTCCTTTGTATACGTATTTATGAATACTAAGTTGATTTTAAATGAATTTAAGCCCTCACACCTAATTCACTACAATATGCCTTTTTATAGTAAGACATCTTCAAATAGGATTAAAGCCTTCCAGCTTATAAGAGGAAATCACAAAAATGTTTTAACAGTCTGAGGTTTTATTTCTACTTGCTTGAAACACAGATTGCAGGAGCTGAAGTTTGCTGATGGCCTGCAGGGTCCTTAAACATATTATTTAAAACTGTTAAGTTTAAACATGGTTTTCATTGATTTGTGCCACTTTATTTAATATCTTCTGTTGTACTGAGAGCCCTTCCTTTTAGATAATATTTTAAATTAGATTTAACCAGTGTTGTAGATATTTAAAACTGTCAGAAATTATTTTTTCTGCAGTTTGTTGTTAAAATATTTTTCTTTTAAATGGCATAGATGTGCAAGATGCTTCTCCAATTGCTCTGTCAGGAGGAGCCTTGCAAAGAATAATTATTTCATGACATCAGCTTTAATGGTCCCCTTAGTAAGAGATTCAAGACATTTATAAATCATTATAATCCAAAGATATTAAAGAAAGTACATGGGGAATATAAAAATAGAAAACAAAACCTCAGTACTGATGAAGATTGTTTCATCTCTATCAATTAAATGTTTGGCCTCTTTATTAACACTGACAGAAAGGCTGCCAATTAAAATGAATATGTACTTAGTGACATAATTGTGAGATTGACCTGCATTAGATTTTATGTAGTGACCTCCAAACAGAAAGGGTCTTATCTCATTACCAACTCTCTCCACTATAAGTGATTGATATTAGACCTAACTCTATACCCAGCGAGGTAAATGGCATAACTCAACATTTCTCGTAGTAGTTACAAGATCAGGCCTCCTTTAAAGCCTTCTTCAACAAAAGAGAGGTATCTGATTCAAGAGCCTTGATATCAAGACACATTGAAATTAAATATTAAAGGTAAAGAAACCAACATAAAGAGCATCAAGAAAACTGATGTACTAAATCCCATAATCCATCCATTTACATGAGGTGCATCATCTCTGTCCCACAGAGAATTTAACACATGAATTAAAATAATATCTATGTCTATTCCAATAGAAACACTTAAAAGACACATAATAATTATTTATCACAGGATAATTCTCATTCAAAGGTTTACATTATTTTTCCAAGGCTGAATCACTTATATTCTTGATTGGTTATTTTCCTGATCTGCTTTTCATTTACCTTTCACTGAAAGCCATTCTCAGAAGGAAGAGTGGGGATGGTCACATAACAAACATCTGGTGTTATCTCATGCTGAAAAGAGAGCCGCCGCCCCCCTTTTATCTGGAATCAGCAAATAAATTAGACGAACCTCTCCACTGAGATTTGCTCCAGTAGTGCTCTTACATTTGGGGGCTTCATTTTTTCTGAAACACCAGCCTGCTAAAATGCATCATATACTCTGGGGTATGGGAGACTGCTATCTGAATTAGTGGTGGAGAGCAATAAATCTCCAAGAAAAAGGGAGTGGGGTTCTGTTCAAGATGGTTGATGTTATTGATATGGAGGATGAGAACATTGGAGTATCTCAAGATTGATGACTAACAGGTTTAGAAGGTTCCAACACTAGCAAATTTCTGAGGCTCACCTGAAGCAAATCTTAAGGAGTGATGAGAACCTTATCATTTATTTGTACTTTAACATGAAGTGACTAGCTGCTTCATCCTCTCCCCAGTACTCATGATATGACAGAGGAATCCAGATAAACAAAACAATACAATATTAGTAACTGTTATGGAATTAGTTCTATCCTGCCTCAAAATTTATTAATATTACTAGTTTGTTATACATTTTCTCTTTTGTCAGTTAAATTAATCTTTCCATGCAGGCAATACACATATAGTCTCTATTTTCCTGATGACTTTGCTTACTTCTTATCCCTTTTCAGCACATAATGTACTGTGGCTCTAAGAAAATTAATGTTTCCAAGTGTAGATGTTTTATATGAGTCAGCAAAGCTAGCACAGAGTTGATGACACCTTGTATGCCCAAGGGAGCTGACATTCACAGCTTAATAATTTTTTTTCTGATCTTGTGGCAGATTATAGTGCTATAGATAAATGGGCCAATGAGTCTATTTGAAAACATTATCTTGTGCTTGCATAGCAATTTATGTAACTCACATTGCAAGAAAGAGCAAACATGAACATAACCCATTAAAGGCACAAGTCAAGAATAACCCAAATAAATTCAGAATGCTGCTGTTTCAGCTGGTATTAGCTGAATCTTTTTAACCTTTTGCCAGCTCTTTTAAGCAGCAAATTTCTTCATGCTGAACTGGGTCTCCATTTGACTGAAATGGAGATTGGAATTTCCACGGTGAATACATAAAGGAACTCTTTGTCTCAGTCATTTTATTCTGCATTTTAAAAGTTCCTATTATATAGCTAGCTCAGTGGGCAACCTAGAAAAGTGTTGAGATATTTTGCTTCACTCAGAGTGTGTCTACACATGCCATTAGTCATGACTAAATTTATTGTGCATTAGCTTAATGCACAGTAAGCAATTTTTGGCAGGTGTCTACATGTGCAAGGATCTGTCACTAAATTTAGTGCCAGGTCACTCCAGTCCCACAATACCCCTCTGTGGCCACCGGGGGAGGGGGAGGGAGTGCCAACCTGTGGCCTCAGCTGCCACCACTTGGCAGCCATGTTTGTAGCCAGACCTAGCTGCCAGCACTTGGCAGCCATCTTTAAGTCCCCCCCCCCACACACACACACACACTGTTATTGGGCAGCCACTTTCAGCACTGAGAGAAGCAGCCTGGTACAGACACAAGCAGCATGTAGCAGCTCTACTTCTGTCTCGTCTGCAGGCCTCAGATATGGCTGCCCCAGCCCCTGGCCCTGGCACCCAGGAACAGGGTCCCCAGATCCTGCTGGCCACCTTGGTCATCTTGCTGGACCTGAATGGAGCAAGATAGCTCTCACCCTGTTCTCATGAAGAAACTGGGGGACTGTGGTGTCAACAGCTACACAGTCAAATGGGTCGCCAACTGGCTGGAGGGCTGCACCCAGAGAGTGGTGGTGAATGGGTCATTTTTGTCCTGGAGGGATGTGGGCAGTGGGGTTCAACAGGGCGCGGTCCTTGGGCCCGCACTGTTCAACATCTTCATCAGTGACTTGGACGAAGGGGTAAAAAGCACCCTGTTCAAATTTGCTGATGACACTAAGATGTGGGGGGATGTGGGCACACTAGAAGGTAGCATCAGGTTTCAATCAGACCTAGACAGGTTACAGGGATGGGCAGATGAAAATAAGATGGGATTTAACACCAACAAGTGTAAGGTGATGCACCGAGGGAGGAAGAACGAGCACCATACCTACAGGCTGGGGAACTCCCTTCTCGTCAGTACAGAGCCAGAAAAGGATCTTGGAGTCATCATTGATGCCAAGATGAACATGGGCCGGCAGTGTGGGGATGCAGTCAGGAAGGCCAACTGTACCTTGTCATGCATCCACAGATGCATTTCAAGCAGGTCCAAGGAGGTGATACTCCCCCTCTATGCAGCACTGGTCAGGCCGCAGCTGGAGTACTGCATCCAGTTCTGAGCACCACACTTCAGGAGGGATGTGGACAGCATGGAGAGGGTCCAGAGGAGGCCACTCACATGATCAGGGGACACCAGGGCAGGGCCTATGAGGAGAGGCTACGGGACCTGAACCTGTTCAGCCTCCACAAGAGAAGGCTGAGGGGTGCTGTAGTGGCCTGTTACAAACTAGTCAAGCGGGGACCAGCAGGCATTGGGGGCATCCCTGTTCCCCTGAGCACTACCAGGAGTGACTAGGAATAATGGTCACAAGCTGGCAGAGGGTAGATTTAGGCTATATATCAGGAGGTGCTACTTCACGGTCAGGGCTGCTAGGATCTGGAACCAATTTCCAAGGGAAGTGGTGCTGGCTCCTACCCTGGGGGTCTTTAAGAGGAGGCTAAATGAACACCTTGCTGGGGTCGTTTGACCTCAGTACGCTTTCCTGCCATGGCAGGGGGTCAGACTCAATGTTCTGCTCTGGCCCCTTCTGACCCTTACAAACTATGAAACTATGAAACCATGGCACCATGGAGATACTGCTAGACTGGTTATGTCTATTCAAATTGCAGTCACACTTGTGGATACCATGTTCACAAGGATTCACTAGGATTCACAAAAGCCCCTGTGTACAAAGCAGCCAAACTAACTGTTCTGATGAAAAAGGTGTGGCTTAGGCTTCAATTGTCAAAGACAGCTAAGTCCCTAATTCTGGGCTGTGAATCCTGGAGTTTCCAGGACTCATATTTACTTCCCCCTTTACCAAAAGCCTAGGAGTGAAAGGGCTTGCCTGGGATGTGGGAGATACAGGTTCAAGTCTTTGATTCAGAGGGGCTCTGAACTCACATCTTCTACTCCCCAGAAGTGTATCAAGACAACGACATTTCTTCTGCAAGTCTCCCTCAATCTTCTTGTGAAAGCCATTCCACTTTGCATGGAATAATTAAGTATCGAATGGACCAGAGCAAAAGGAAGAAAAAGAATGAACCTATTGCTCAGTGGTTCATGAACTTACATGGAAGAGCAGAGATTTTGGATTCAGTCCATGATTCAGTAAATATATAATTACTGGTATTTCTGCAAAGTGGAATGGTGTCAGTGGAAAAGACTGAAATAATCCCAGTTCTCCAGAATTCACTATAGTTTGGTAGTTTAAGCATTCTTTGGAGTGGAAGAAGATATAAATTCAGATTCCCTAAGGAAAAAAAGGATTTAAACTCAGTCTCTCACATCCCACGTGATAGCTTTAAAAAGTTACGCCATTCAGTAAAAGGAAAAAGGCATCACTTCTTCCTCCAGTATTTGGTACAAAACCTGAATGGTTAAATTCCTCTAAGAAAACCAAGTGGATCAGGCCCCATTGGCTAAAATGATAAAAGTATGGCTTATTTGTCAATCCTGATGTCATTTAGGCATACACTTGATGCTGAGCTGCATACCACCACTGCAAACTTAATGCAGCTCTTTCTTTTTTCAACAGCAGAAGCACAGAGGTCTTTAGAGACAGAAATTTAGGAATCTATTAAAGTTAGTCAGCAACTTCACGGGAGTTTGGAACATCTAAGCATGGGTTTAAAAAATTTAACCTTTGGAGTAGCTTTTGTCTTTTTATCAACCTAATTCGGGGTGCCCCACTAGTATGATGACTCATTGTTGGCATGCCAAGCAGAAAGTTATGGTGCAGGGCACTGCAAAGCTTAACAGACAGTGATAATGGCCATGGTGATGAACATACTTTAAAAAGAGATTTGACATGATTCAGTGGACAGAGCAACTTTCACAAATTCATTTGTCCTCATTTTTCCTGCAAATCCTTTCATCAAGGATAATTATCCAATTTACAACCAATTCTCCAATCAAATTAAGCTCAGTTATTCTGTATAAATTTAGAGTAATGTCAGATTTATACAGTTGAGTTGAAAGTAGATTTTGATCCACAGAACCTCCATTCTAATCCCAAATGTGAGTTAGCTGAGCTATTATAGTAAAAAGAACACTATAATAGCTGATCTCAAAGAAAAAGATAAAATTTTCTTGGGGCAATTTGTTGCTAGCTGGTGAAATGTGCTGCTTCAAGAAATTATAGGGCCATATACTGGACTTTGAAAGGTAGCAGATAATTTTCCCACCAAAAATAAAATTTTATTTCTCCCTGCTAAAATGTAATAATTTAATTTCATGCTTTTGGGCATCAGCTGAACCTATAGGAGGAAGAAAGGAATTTTCCCCATATGAAAACTTCTGCACAGTTGACAAGCTACATTATGGAATTTTTTTTTTTTTAATTTCACAGAAGAATCAAGCAAAAGCAACTGCTGGAGGCAGGATAATGGACCTGAAAGACCACTAATGTAGCTAATTCAGTTCTGCTTAACAAATCAAAGCGTGCATTCATAATCAAGGAGATCAGTTTCCAAACATCATCAACAACGTCTACCTAGGAATGTCAATCAACGGATTAGGGACCCATTCTACTGGACATTATACCCATATGCATAGAAACTCTCCATCCTTAAGACAACCATTCCTAATAATAGGGGAAGGGGGAGGGAGGGGAGAGGTGGGAAGAAACACTGAGGCACAGAGATGGAGGGATTTACTCCCCAGTTGATCATGCAGCAGGTGGCAGAGCTGGGAATAAAACCTAGTTCTCCTGACTTCCAGTCCCCAGTCCTATCCGCTGGAGTACAAGGGTAAAAATAATTTATCTTCAACCCACAGAAGTGAATAAAATAAAATGTGTCAAGCAATCCAAGATACCAAAGGATTACAAAAGCACAGGAGCATGCATAGATCCTCATCATCTGGAAGAAACCAGTTCTATTATTGTTTTCATTTCCATTGTTATTCCTTCCCATCCCTTACTCCCTTTTTTCATCAGCATCTGGCAACTCTCTTCCAAGGCCATTCCTAGATTCTGTTCATGGAGCAATCATCCAGGTGTGCTGTATGTAAATTCTGACCAACTTTTTTTTCCATTCCTCTTCCCATCTCTTTACAATTCATTTGATCTCCTATTTTATTCTTCTGTAGGAGCCTGCTGCAAAAGCCAAGAAGTTTTGATAAGAGATATGATATTAGAAAGATTTGCCAGTGCAGCCATAAAAAATAGGTAATCATAAAAATATGAATAGGTTTCAGACTGGAATCATAGAAAGAAACTTCAGCAATAAAAATTAACAGTGTATCAGTTTACTGCCTTATGGTCCATTGCTTATTGAATTAGGCCAGTTGTCTCCTGGGATGGGATCATAAAGGCTTGCAGTAGAAAAATAATTTGAAAGACATATTTGTTTATGATCTTTCACCACCAAGAGAGAGATCAAATTCAACAGTTTTAAAACCAGCCTTCAGAAAAAAGTACTGAACAGAAACAACCTGCTTTCTTGGACAGTATGTGTCAAGTGCATAGGACTACAGCAAAGGAACCCTTCACTGTGAGCAGTTTTTCAAGGTGAAAGAAAATCTTTGTCAAATCCCAGCAGTGAAAGAGAATGAGAAAGCATGATTAATAGTACTGCTGAAAGCAACAAAATAAACTATGAAAGCTAAACAATCTACCGTACAATGTACAGATAGCAAATGAAAAAGAAGAATCTATTTGATTTCTGTGTGTGGTAGCAGGTGGCTATTTTTTCTTAACTGAAATTGTGCATAGAACATATGCAGATGAACTTCAATACTGACTAAGACGACAGCATTATAACAGACTACACAAATATCCACTACCTCCCTTTGCATTTACAGATACAAGTAAATCCCCTTGCTTTATTGCAGGGCTATTTGGGAATTGTTAATCCACATGGCTCAGAGATTTTATTTGGCTCCCATTTATGAAAGTGAGCAATGATGATTTTAGGTTCTTGAAGAAAACAGTATTCAATTTAAAATATGCATTTTCATTGCTTCAGTTAATCCCACTAGCTGTTTTTTACAAAGGATACAACTTTCTATGTTATAAAACAGAAAAAAAAAAAAAATCACTGGTTTACCAGAAAAAAAATTACCTCCTAAAACAACAGTTTTCCCACTTGGGTATCTTCCAGATTATTGATAATGCCAAAGCATCTATTCATTTTCTTTACCTTCTTTAACTTGAGGCTAAGCAATTAGCTGCCATCTTTGCACTTGAAGAGGACTGCCTGAGAGTCTCTCCTGAACACATTTAATGCTATTGCTTATTGCAGTAGTGTTCAGAGCAAGTTAGCTGAAGTTTTTTATCATATATGACCTGTAAATCAGCAGAGAGGGCCACGTTTTTGCCTGGTGTCCCATAAAGTAAGCCCCGGCTCTTCTCTAAGTGCCATTCCAGTCCCCTTCCCCTGCTTGTTCTTCTCTCTCCACCCTGCGTTATCTGCACTCTTTTCCCTATTCTCTGCCAGATCTTCCATGTGCCATACAAAGCAGCTGTGTGCCCCATTTATGGCATACATGCCATGGATTGGCCACCCTTACCTTAAATGACCTCATCTGGTAACACTTTAAATGAAAAGTAAGTAGGTGTGTCATATTAAATAAATGATTCCATCTTCAATCAGTTAAAACCCCATGTCATGACATGAGACTGTCAGGATTTCACCAGGATACTGACATCAAATTCTGTTATTATTCTGAATAAATACCACTTGGAGAATACTTAGGGATTCTTATGAGGAAAAGTATTCCAAAGATACCCATACAGTAATTGCTAGATTGTTGCTCTATCCTCCTGGAACTGCCACCAATATTTCTAGCAATGGGGGCAAGGGAAAGAAGGATACAGATAAGAAATTGCACTTCTACAAGAGATACTCTGAAGTTGATATTCCTCTCTCTCTGTGGAACTGTGCGACTCAAACCAATTTTCATAGATAAATTCTTGCTTGAAATTTACTTTAACTCACTGAGATAAACAGGGGCTTGAAAGAAGAGAAAGCTTATTCCTCGCAGTGATCTCTACCCAGGAGCAAGATTTCCTCTATTTTGAGGAAATAGATGAAGCAGATAGCACCAGTATTAGTCAGCATTCCTCCAGGGCAGAGACTGAATTTACAAATTAACACATGAGATCTGTATAAATGTGTACTGATTAAACAATACCATGTGTTCAGTTATTATCTCACAAGAGGGAGATATGAAAGATCCTTGAGGGAAGTCACATAGCAAATTCTATTACACAGTTGTCTAACACCACCAGTTGACTCCTATTATCTAGGTGTGACTTCAATCAATGTACAGAAGAGCAGTTCCAGACACATCAGAATGTCTCCAAATAATATAATTAGTAATTCATGGCCAGTCTGTGGTTTTCCAGGAAATCCACAACCTGCAATTCTGACCCCTTAGATGCTTAAAACAAATTCTATAGCTGCAGTGCTTTTGGATGTCGTTGGAGAGAGACAGATTACATGGAAGTAACCACTTCTTGACATTGGAATTCTTGCCAGTTACCACTACTGACTTGTACTGGATAAAAGTATTGGAGAACATTAGCATTACCTGTTAATAGTTCTTCAGTTCAAACAGGAGCCAGACATTCCTAGCACAATTTTACATTGTAACTTTATGCTTCTAATTTCCTGATTCCACTAACATTAGGTTGAAGTTGCAGTAAAGTAGGTTTAGACTAGATATCAGGAAAAACTTCTTCACTGTTAGAGAAGTGAGGCAATGGAATAGGCTGCCTAAGGAAGCTGTGGACTTTCCATTCCTGGAAGTGTTCAAGAAGAGGTTAGACAGCCATTGGTCAAGGATGATCTAGGTACAGTTATGCCTATGTTCTATTATGCATATTTCCTATGCTTCTGGGCTTTGCTGGTTACTGCATGAGGCCAGGAGGGAATTTCTACTATGTATGTCAGGGTTTTAAACCTTTCTCATAGGCACTGGGCACTGGCTGCAGCTGAGGCTGGGTGTGCTAGAGCTCCTGCTGGGACTAAAACCCAGAGGTTTCTGACTGGATGGCATTTCCCCTCCACTCAGGATCAGACTGATTGATCTATTTGGGGTCAGGAGGGAATTTTACCCCATGGTCAGATTAGTATGGACTGGGGGTGGAGGAGTAGGGATTGGCCTTCCTCTGTAGCAGGGGGCATAGCCCTCTTCATAGCATCTCTCAGGCATATTTTAACAACTTTTGCAGCAGCAGAACATTGGCCTCTGTGGTCCCCCTGCAGGTTAGGATTTTGTCTTGTGTTGTGTCAGGGTTGATGTTAGGCCTCTGCACTGTAGCTGAGCAGCATTCAACCCCCGAAGCAGGGCCAGCTGAGCCTCAGCCTGATGACTGCTTCTAAGCCTGCTTGTAAGGAGCTCTTGCAGCACCTGGCTTCTGCTGCATAACAGACTGGCTTCAATCTGTGAGTAGCTCTTGCCCATATGACTTCCCTGCTGCTTGTTCTTGCTTTCTTGCCCATGTACCCAGCCCCTGACCTTCAGAACCGCAGTTTGAGTTTGGCTCACTTCCTGACATCCACTTCTGGTAACCCCTTGGGCTTGGGGCATGAACCCCAGTTTGACTTCAGCTTGCACCCTGACTACAGATGCTGGTAACACTGCTGGCTCTAACCACTAAGCTGTATGCCTCTGTGTCCTGAGAGTTGACTGTGTAGCTTTGCTAAGAGGTTAGACAATGGATTTGTTTAGGACGCTTTAGATAAGGTTGATCCTGCCTCAGGCAGGGGGTTAGACTAGATGACCTCTTGAGATCCCTTCCACCCTCGCTTCTCTATGATTGTTGAATTTTGTCACTATTGACTCCAGCTATTAGTTCTGTCATTCTGTTTTCCCTCCCTCACCAAAACAGCCTCATTTTCCCCATCTCCAATAACCATCATACCTGTTGTTTTTCATAGATTTCATAGACATTAGGGCTGGAAGGGACCTCAGAAGATCATCGAGTCCAGCCCCCCACCCAAAGGGCAGGAAGTCAGCTGGGGTCATAGGATCCCAGCAAGATAAGCATC
>NW_017728886.1:221299579-221334112 GCF_001723895.1 Crocodylus porosus | reverse complement strand
CCGCCCATTTGCTGAGCCTGTCCAGGTCAGCCTGGATCACCCACCTGTCTTCTGGCATGGATGCTTTGCCCCAAAGTTTGGTGTCATCAGCGAGTTGCAAGATTATTGCTTAAATTATAACCTAAAACGAAGAATAAAGAGCAAATCTTGCTACAAACCTAAACAAATAGTAAAATATAGAATGTTTGTGTGTCAGTCTTTTCGAAACTTTTACTAGTTACTTACTCTCTTCATGCTACTGATTTCTAGCAAAGAGCTTGACGCTGAACATTGGATTTAACATGATCTTGAACATCTTTCAACTCAGTAGAGCCTAAATTCCTGAGCTTTGAGTACTCAGCATTAAAATTCTCTGACTTGGGGCAGATTTGGCAAAAGGAGCAGAGAGTAACCTGAGACAACAGCTGATGTAGGCCCTCTTGCCTCATCAGATATGGCACCTGTATCATTAAGAACAAATATAGTATCATTTTAGAATTTTTCTAACGTGGGAAAAGTAGCGGGACATTCAGTTTTATTGTCACTAACATACATAGGTTAAAAGCTGACCTGAATGTCTTCTTCCTCTAACCTCTTTCACCCTTACTTTTGGCTTGCTCCTCCCTTATGGTTCTATGAATTTATCCTTTCTTTCATGTCAATAGATCCTCTTCAAACCGACTGTTCTGCTCCTTTGTGCCCAAACTGAATGACAATTCATAACACTTTTTTTTTTAATTACTCATCAAATCAAAACCCAGACCAAACAAATCAGCCACGTGATCTCATTGCCATAAGGTAGAAAAGATCTAGAATACATAAAGGGATAGTAATATAAGGAGAGAGAGAGAGGTGCTTACCTAATATATTTTTCCCCTCTGTAACTTCTGATTCTTCTAATTCAGAGATGTCAAAGAAATGGCCTGCAGGCTGGATCTGGCCCACAAAGCTAATTCACCCAGCCCACAGAGCTTCCAGATGGGTTAGGAATTTGGGGGCAGTGCCTGACACTATATTCCTAGCTATACAACCCTGCTGCGGATATGTGTTGGTAGTGAGAGGGGCAAGGAATGGGTATGCTAACCCCTGCACTATCACTCACCCCACTGCTTGCTCCACTGCATCCCGGTCTGGAATCAGCCCACAAGACTCTTTGAGGTCCAGATGCAGCCTGAAAAGAGTCCCACAGTCTGAAGCCAGCTTGGGATCACAGGTGAGTTTGATGCCTCTGGTTAAAATGATGCCCTTATCATCAAATCTATTACAATTATGCAAGTTACACGTGCCAGTTACATAATAGCATCCTCTTACAGTCTCAACTCAGGCCAGTAATGGCAGTTTACTAAAAAATTCTGAATGTGCTTTGACTGTAAGCCAACAACATGCAGTCAGCTGTTCTGTGGAGTAATGCATAAAAATGGTGATGATCACAAAACACTTGACAAACGTTCACTAAGTAACCCTAACTCCATCCCTGCAGCTGCAGGGAAGGAAATGAACAGCTCACTTCATGCATCAGTGAATTGCAGCCACTTCCAAAGCTAAATGGAGCTGCTGTTTACAACATACTAGCAATACTAGGAACATTTTGAAATACAAAGTCCTAGGTTGAGACTGGGTCTCCAATACCAGTAACAAAGGTACTCAAAGTAAGCATGATTTCTCTGGATGAATTCTAGAGTTAATTATCAAAATTTAAATAATTTGTTGCTGCACTGAGTTATTACAGGAGCTTAGTCTGACCATCACAAGTTTTAACTACCAAATATGCATGCTGCAAAGAGAGGGCTCTGATGTTCCTTTCTTTGCTCTTTCCAAGTATCTATTCTTTAGGCAGGATTTCTCATCACTACTAGCAAGGGAAATTTGCTATTGCCTTGAATGAGAGTTGGAATGGATCCCAAGGGACCCTCAAAAATCAGGCTAAAGGGCACCGCAGTGAAGCATATCATGGCTACTCTAAGTACTACACCCCAAGAACAATTATAATATTGTCACCTCACAAATCTCAAAAGGGCTTGCACCCAACAAGGACACTTCTCCAGAGAGATAGATCATACTTCTGAAAGAGCCACCCAGATACCACATGAAGAATTGCTGCAGTACAAAAAGAAAATCCCCATGAATCACACACCATTAGTTATGACATACCATCCCTCCCTGGAACCTATACAGAAAATCTTCAAACAATTGCAACCCATATTAGAAGACGACACAATTCTTAAAGAGAGATTTCCAGAACCACCCATCCTAGTGCTTAAATAAGCACCACACTTCATCACCAGACGCAAATGTCCTATGGCCCAAGGCACATGGAATAGATCCAGACCAGGCTGGGACAAAAAATGTAAAACCTGCCAACACATCTCCACCACTCCCACAATAACTACATCCAAGAACAGAAACATCACCATTCCTGGATCTTACACCTGCATTAAATGCCCTGATGGAAAATGTGTAGGAGAAACCAAACAACAACTGTGTACCAGAATTTGATGCATTTCCAGTGTGCACTCAGACAAAAATACCCAATTACCTGTGTGTGCACACTTCTCACAAGATAAACACTCTCTCTCCAATTTCTTAGCTCTAATCGTCAAGGGGAATTTACAAAACACCCTTTCTAAATGAACCTCCAAGTTTCACTTCATAGACCTATTGGATACAAAAAAATCATGGACTAAATATCTAGCTGGTCTAATAAAAAATATTGCTTCTAGCACACTGATATTGTATTTATGGCACATTATAACCTGCCTGCCATCTGATATCCCCAGGTAACCTGTCTGCAATTTCCCAGCTACATTTCATCACCTGGTCAACATTCCCACTTTCCCATCCCCCACCTACCTGCCTCATACCTATTGTCTCCTATCCCTCTGATCCTCGCTGCCACGCATTTGCATTTTCACAGACCTGCATTCTGGCTTCTGTTCTATCCAGGAGAGCACACAAAACACCAGTAAGCTCTCCCTATGCCTGAAGAAGGGTGTTTGTGCCCAAAAACTTGCAAAGAACAATTTTTCCAACTATTTAGTTGGTCTAATAAAAGCTAACACATTTGCCCAAAGAACTCTGTCTGCCCTAATGCCTGGTAAGGAAACTACATTACATTTTGGGGTGCAGCATATATGGAGTCAGTTTTACTTTTGTGCTCCCTAGTTTGGTCCTGGGACAATGTAGGCAACACCCAAGTACAGCTTGCATATGAGGCAAAAAAACTATGACTTATTTACATTTGCAGAATTACCATAGGAATAACTTCTACAACTTAACCATACTATAAGAAAAGAGCCCTTTTTACATTTCAGCTTTTGTTTGTGTTGTTTCTTGGCAACATAATATTTGAAGAATAAGAATATTTTCCAGTATAGAAAGTAGCCTTGCACATCCCTCAGGTTAACTAGTTACAATGCCTTATACTTCTCTAGGGTACCATGCTGCATGTCTATCTCTAAGTATATAAAATTACATAATTTTATAGACAGAGAGCTTATCTTAGACATACCTTGGAAAAATCTGATAGCAAACTGCTGATATTCAGGTCAGTTCTCCCAAGTATTTTCATTTATTCTGTACTTATGTAAAGGTCACTTTCCTATTGATTTAAAAATCTAAAGATTGCTAAAGGGTACAGTACCTGAACTAAACATTCAGACGTTGAGCACTATATTTTGACAAAGACAATAACATTTCTTCTTTTTATTCCATGCTTCATCAGTTCGTTTAACCTCCTAAGGCTAAAAATTAATAGTGCATATTTACACTTATCAAATCCATCACCCTTTGAGACTACAAGGGATAATTAAGCAGGATTAGATGTTTTAAGAAAAATTAAAGGAATCTTGTCAAAGCTGGTGGGCTTAAAATTAAACTTGTCTTTCTTGTTGGTGGGAGTTATCATGTCCCATTGTTCTGCATATCAGCAGACATCTTGTGAGCTAGCAGAAATTAACAGAGCCTTGCTCTAGTCTCTGTCTTGTCTCTAAAATGCATGAAATGCAGCTAAAATTACAATTTCCATAGGCTACTGTCAAATTAATTAACATATTATTTAAATAATTGACTTTTAATGTGTAGATTGAAAAATTAGATATTTTTTTTAGGTCACTTGAAATGAAGCTTCCTGACAGAAGCGATATTTAGGAAGGATTTTTTTTAAGGACTCAGAATTTGCCTAGTATTGTTCCCATTAAAGTTAGTAGATATTTGATCACTGAATTCAATAGGCACAGACTAAGGCCAGTACTGAGTGAATGCTTTTGCAAATCTTATCTATAACTTCTAAAGATGAAAATAGAAGTGACTGTGATTGTACTTAGCGTTTTCTAACAAATATTATCATTGGTTCACTCTATGCCTTGTCTGGATAATAATGCACTTCTCCAAGGGGCAACTTCTTCTCAAGGATTATTTCCACTGGAAGGTACCATATTCAGGCTGAATGGGGGTGGCAGGATACTTTCCCAAAATACTACATAGGAAATGAGCCAATCAATCCTAGGCCCAAGTCCTGCAGAGTGCCAGGTGTTTGCAGGATTGCAGTTGTTACATTGTATCAATTCTATGCAAATTTCAATGATACTGTTCCAATCTGGTCCAGTTCTACTTTTGGAATGAAACCAGTCTGTTGTAATTGAATCCAAGTGCTGAATCCCATATGCCTTTAAGTATGAATAGTGACCAGTCACCTTTCTTAGTTCTGTGTGTATCCGACAAATTCTTAGATCAGACTTCATCTAGAACCCTACTACACCCTGGGACAGTGGAATCAAGCCGTCTTTGTCTCCTGGATCCCAGAACCTCAGTCCTCCCAAGTCCTTAGTTGCTAAACATGTTTCCACCTAGCTCCTGGAGATATGGCTCATAGTTAAATGGTTCACATCAGTGCTAGATTTAGGCTTAAACTACTTAAGCTATGGCGTAGACCCTAACAATATGAGGGGCCTTTAAATAAGGAAAAAAACTGACTCAATATCAAGTTCTATAATAATCAGTAGGAAGATAAAGGAGATAGGGGGAAATAACTCTCTAAATATGAACATTTTCAATTTAATATGACAAAAATATACATACATTGGATTATTTTTATTGTATGGGGCCTCTTATACTGGACACAGTTTAGGGCCTCAGCATGTCATAATCCAGCACTGGTTCACAGGAAATGAGGTATGAAGGTCACAGTGTTGTGGAAGGCTGTGTCCTTAGAGAAGTGTAGCAAAAGAGCTTGCTGCTACCTGCTGGAGAGCTTTGGGAACCGTTTTCCCAAAACAGTTTCTGGGAGATCCTGTAAGACCGTCATTTTTACAGGGTCCATTTTCAAGGGTCTATTATTAATTTCAGTAGTTAGATTACAGATGTACATGATCCAAAATGATCAAATGTTAGGTCCCTAAGTCCACCCCCATCAAGTTATATTTTCTAAAGTTTTATTTTTATATTCTGACCCTTTTTCCCAATTAATGGTCCATTTATGAAATGCATATGCAGTTATATCTGTATCATATGGCTCATTAGAGAGGCGCCGGCAGTAGTTTTGGTTCCATTTCTTTGGTCTAATATGAATGAGTTCATTAAGAACATACGATAAAATAACCATCAAGGTCAGTTTTTACCATTTAAAGAGAAATAAAAAAACACAACTGATCTGTTTAAAACAAATTAAGCCAATCTTTTTTTTAATATCCATAGAAGAGATATTAAACTAGTTTCGCATTACAGAATAAATTTTCACTCAATTGCACATATCTGTTTGACACACAATGCCAAATGCAATTTTCTAGCAGTGTTCATTGATACATCAGGTGCTGCTAGCAAAAAAAAGTCAACATTTAAAGGTATAAAAATCAGAAATAATTATATAACCTAAAATCTGAAAATCTGCCATCAATTTATGGATAAATGTCCATTTATTTACTGGAAAAAAGTATCCCATTATATACAAGAACAGCAGAGCTATCCAACCAGCAGAAAAGAATTGATATTTGCCTCACTTTGAGGAAATGCAATGTGTTTCTGCTAATGGGCCATTACATCATATTATTACTACTTTTTATTATTTCAACAAAAAACATAAATGTCCCTTTAAATTTAAAAGCAATTTATTTTGTAAATGCACATATCTGATGGCTTCCCTTATTATAGTCTTTCAGCTTATCTTTTTCATAAGTCATATATTTCTTTATTGGTAAGTCAATTCCAGAGGATTTTATCTGATGTCTTATTTGAGACCAGGCTGAGAAGTTTGTGGCTATATTATTACCTATGTACTACCAGTACTGCTTAGAAGCCTGTCGTACCAAGCAAGATACACGCACTTATTATGAAACTCTCCATTTCCTAATGTGATTACTATCTTACAATCTAAACAGACAAGTCAGATTTGTAGTAAGGACAGAGAAACAGAAGCATTCACAGAAGGACAAGCTCAAGGTCACCCAGAAGATCACTGGCAGAACTGGTGACAGAACCCTGTGTTGGATAGAGTAAGTCAGGAGATGTATCAATTAATCCACATTACCTCAACTGCTGATTATTTGCATATCTTTAAGAACTTGTGTGCACTGCAGTAAACCGGATCTTAATTCTTTAGCAAGGTTTGCTACTTCCCAAGGCACAATGGAAAGCCTACAGCAGATGTATATGCATTAAAAATTGGCATTGTTGTTGAATTGCATATGTAAACTAATACAAATCAGTCCAAGATTTGCTGCTACTTAATTTGATGTTACATTTGATTTCCCCAGGGTTTTAAACTACCCCAGATGTTTGTTCTGATGACATAAAGCTGTACCATTATTGTAGAGTAAGGCAAGAGATTTTAACACATGGAGGGAGAGAATAGTTAAAGTATCAGCATCTCTGGAAATGACTGGATTTTTTGTTGCACCTATGAAGTAATTCAACTTTGAATACCAGGGAGAGACTGCATGTCCTTTTTGCCTCCTCATGTAGGCAGAGGAAGAGGGAAAAATTATCATCTGGACCAATAATCCTTAATGGCAGCTAATGACAGATCTTACCCTGCCACGATATGTACCATTAATGACACACTACACTGGATGATAACTTTGGGTGAGAGTTTCTACCCTCTAGCCAAGTTATCCTTAACCAGGATGCCCTGAAATTCTTTCAAGGATCCCAGATATAGTTCACTGAATAGACTGGATAAATGGTTCACAATCAGCCAAATGAAATTCAGCAAGGCCAAACGCAAAGTCCTGCCTCACAATGGAATAATCTTATGCATGCATACAGCATAGGGAATGACCAGCTAGGCTGCAGTAACAGAGAAGGACTTAGAAGTTACAGTGGGCCACAAGCTGAATATGAGCAAAAACTGGTGTTGTTGCCAAAAAGGCCAACAGTACCCTCGGTATGAATTAACAGGAGTGTCACTTGCCAATCAAAAGAAGTGATTCTTCTACTCTGTTCAGCATTGTTATGGCCTCGTCTGGAATACTGTGTCCAGCCACTGGTTACTCTACGCCATGGCTCCGGCTCTGCCTCTGGCTTTAGCTCCAGCCCCACGCTACCCTGGGCCACAGAACGCATGGGGGCTCCAGCCCTCACCTGGCCAGGCGGCAGCTCTGGAAGCAGATCCTGCTCCCTGGGGCAAGGGCTGCTGCCACCATAACCACTGCTGTGTGGCCAAGTGGAGGGCAGTGCCACCACGTGCTTCATGTCCAGGGCCAGAGAAGGACAGAGCCATGACTCAGGGTAAGGGGAGGCAGGCAGCAGGGAGGGCCTAGAGAAGGAGGGCAAAAAAAGCCGGGGGACCAGGTACCAGGGGATGCAGGCACACAGAGACACAAACACTTGAGGGGGGAAAGGTGTAGGGAGTGATAAGGAGGAGAGGCAGCCTGAGGCATGGTGTAGGGTGCAACAGACAGGGATCAGGCTGCTTGCCCCCCTACCCCTTCCCCCTGCTGCTTGTCTGCTTGCTGCTGCTTTTTTCGCTGCAGTGATGGGGGGATTGATTTAAGAGGACCCTCCCATAATTAGATACTAGACATGGAAATATATATATAGATTGGGGGGGCACATTAAATTTGAAATCATCTTGGATTTGGGCAAATAGTGTAATATACAGTGTCGAGTTAATATAATGCACTGTAATGCAAACGTGTGACAAAAGAGAGAACAGGCCTGCTGGCTGGATTTGGACCATAACTCCCAGAAGTCCCCTGGGGGAAGAGTCTTGCAGACCTGTGCTGGCTGCATGTAGACTACAGCCCTCAGAGACACTGGAGGCAGGGAGACAAAGGGGGAGGAAGTAGGAAGTAGGAAGCAGCAGCAGAGCACAGGACGGAGCAGCAAAGCACAGGGTGCAGCAGCGGAGGGAAAAGCCCTGTGGAGTAATGGAGCTGGGACTATGGACTGTAGCAGCGAGACTCAGATGTGAGAAAACACATGCAGATGGTAACTGATTGCCCTCAGGACCTCAGGATAGCTTGAAACACCCCTGGAGGTGTGGGAGGGATTAAGGTTTCTTGAGTGCATGTACCATGGTGGTAGTGCTCATTATCTGTTACCTGTTCTTGAGTGAAGTCACCAGTGTTACTCTTTATTACCTGTTACCTAGTTCCCAAGTGTAGGTACCTTAATGTTAATGCTTATTTACCTGTACCTGTTCCTTTCTCCTTAGCTCATGGGCTTATGACCCTAACCCCAAGCATTTTCTTTATAGAAGTGGGAGCTTCCCTTTTCAGCTTCCATAGCAATTGCTGTGCCAGTCCATAGCAAACATAGAAAATTAGGATTGGAAGGAACCTCAGGAGGTCATCTGGTCCAACCCCCTGCTCCAAGCAGGACCATCCCCAACTAAATCATCCCAGCCATGTTCCTGGGGAAGGCTGAGGGGTGATTTGATAATAGTCTCCAAATATCTAAAAGGCACTTACAGAGAGCATGGAGATTGGCTTTTCTTTTTGGCTACAGAGTAGGGCTGTGCAAAATTTCACTGGCTGTTTCATTTCAATACTGTTTTGACTCATTTCGAGCTTGAAACAGCGAAATCAAAATGAAAAAAAGAGCTTCGAAACAGCCTCAAAATGAAACGAGGGCAGTCAAAATGTTTTGAAAGTTTTGAAACATTTTGAGTTTTGAAGCACCCAGCCAGTGGTGGGAGACAGGGGAGAACCAGGGCTGTGATGGGGCTGGGGAAGGGAACTCAGCCCAGCTTCCTCAGCCCAATTGCAGCACTGGGGAGTTCCCTTTCCCAGCCCAGCCAAAACGCTGAAATAGCAAAACTGTTTCGATGGAACAGAACAACGTTTTTGAAACAGAACTCAAAACGAAACACTGTTCTGTCGAAATGTGAAAACAGATGTCGAAGCGCAACACTGCTGTTTTGCACAGCCCTACTATAGAGTACAGGACTAGGTGCAATGACCTCAAAACCACAGCTGGGGAATCTGAGGTTTGAGGTTAGGAGGAAATTTCTGACTATAAGGGTGATCAAGCATTGGAACAAGCTACCTAGAAAACCTGTGGATCTCTACCACTGGAAATTTTCAACAGCAGGTTAGACAGGCTGGGATGGTTTAGTCAGGGAAAATCCAATTTTGAGCAGGGTGCTGGACTACATGACTTTGTGAATTCCTTTCAGCCCCATTTTCCTATGGTCCTAAAGTAGCTCTATTAGGTATCCAAGATTCACAACATAAACCCAGAGATTTCAAACAGTAATTCATAGTGTCAAAATCATTCTGACTGGTTGTGAGCTCTTTGAAATAGAAGAATTGCTCCATTATTTTTCCACAGTCCAGATCTGAATGAGAGCTACGAATTGGCTTTTTTTGAAGAGTTCCTTGAATCTAACAAGGGTGTAGGTTGTAGCTGTGTTGGACTAAGGACAGAGGCAGACAAGGTTCTTTGACTAAATCTGATACCTTTTATTAGACTGACTAAATAAATGGAAATGTTTCTTTTTTAGCAACTTTTGGGTTTAAAAACCCTTCATCAGGCAGCAGTTGGTGTGTGCAGTTGGGGTGTGCTCTTGAATCTAACAAGGGGTTCCTTGAGTCAAATAAGGTTGGAAACCACTGTTCTAGTCAGTACTAAAAGAGTCAAGATTGTTGGCCTACCTCCTTCAAGTTCAGAGTTAGCAGACTAAGGGTAGTTCAGGTATTCTTCCAGGTTATCCACTTGCAATATCATGGAGATAGTGCTCCATTGTTTATACTTTAAGACATTATTTTATATTCACATCTACTTTTGACAGAAGCTTAGCATCTATTGCATGAATCTGTGATGGAAGGTGGATTCCAACAGTATGATGAAACCATAGAATGAATAGATCCCTGCCTATATGTTACTCTGTGCAAAGTAGGTTTCTTTTAACTTATGTAAACCTATACATGTGGCCTGCATGTGCCACTGCCTGTAGCTCACTAACAAAGAACCTAACATCATTGAGCAAGTCAACTGTCTGAAATCATGAGGATGCTGCAGCTGCTTTAGTCTATGTATAATTCAGGCCCTAAAACACTTCTGAAAATTTTACTCCAAAAATGGTTATCAGGAAGAACTAACTGGTAATATGCATATCCCCAATCTCAATAGCTATAACCCATGCTAGCTTCAAATCCAAAACTGAAATGCTTTTGCAGGATTAGCATATGCTGTTCTTCAGATGCTATGTTGATGTCCCTCTGCACAAATTATTTATCAAATATATAGCCACCGATTCATTGGCACTGAATACAAATAGCTATGCCTCTGTTAAAGATGTTACTAAGCTAATAATGATGATAGCTATGAATCCTAGTTTACCATCGGTGCTCTGCAAGCATGTAATTCATTCCAGGAGGGTGAGAAAGCTATTAAAAACAGCATAATGTGACTCATGCCATCAGTGACTATAAACAGCATAGGAGAAGCAGGGAGTTTGTAGTTATCTCATGCCTTAAAATGATAGTGTGCCACCAACCTATATGCAATATTTGACTCTTTGATCTCTTGATTACTACTATGAGCAACATTGTTCAGCAGAATAGCCACAAATCAGAAGGTATTAGCATACAAAAAAATCTGAATCATCTGCTCAGAATTTATTCATAACCAATGCAGGAACAGTAGAAAGGATTCAGTTCCTCAAAGGCACACTCTCAATGAATGATTTTCCCAAAGACTGTAGTAGTTTTTGAAAGGGGGAAGGTGTTACAGTCATCAGCACTGAAACTGAATTGTATTCAGTTTGCAATGGAACAAGGCTAATTAAAGAGATCAGTTGCCAGTTTTGAAGCCAAGGGTAAGGTAAAGCACATATAGCTCTATACCTTGCCTCAGGCTGCAGTCCCTAGGATCATAAAATGCAATCAGAATCTCAGCTTGCATTAAAGTTATGTTTTCAGTCCAAATGGATGCCAAGTAAAACCTGAGAAAAGGGGAACCTGGAGGAACTGAAACCTGCTAATGATGCAAGAGAGCCTGAAACAATGCCTTTGAGGAGTGTACCCTGTCCCAGGTACCTTATAGCTGAAACAGTAGCATATATAGGGGTGGGTAAGAGGGGTATCCATCTGGGGTGCCAAGCTAGATAGGACATTAGAATCATCCCCCACCCCCACAGAGTCTGTGTTGCAGTAGCACACCTATGCCGGGAGCCCCAAAACAGTCCCTGGTTCCTGCTGCTTCTGTAAGAGCAACAGCGGGAGTGGGCAAGCATGTGGTGGCAGCAGCAGCAGCCCAGCCAGGGATTGTTCAGGCATTCTGACATGGCTAAGGCATCCCCTTCCCCCATCACTGGGTGCCCCCCTCCACTGTTAGGACTGTATACACACATACACCCAAGCTCTCCCATAGGGTTTGCCCTGAGCACCAACTCTGCTTCTTACACCACTGCTCTGAAACCTACTATCCCAAAGAAACGTTGGGAGGAAAGAACCGGCATATAAAAATGGGGATACACAAGCCTGCTCTGCCCCCATTCCACCATGGTTCTATCTCCTGCTTTCTGCTACTTGTGGGCGTCTATACATGTGCGCCGGGGTGGAGGTGGGGATGCTTCAATTAGAGCGGCTCTGAGAGCCACTCTGATTAGACTGCACACAGCATCATGTGTACTCAGCATCCCACTCTTCAGAATAGTGGCAGAGGTGCTTTAGCTAAAGCTCATTTGACAAGCTTTAGTTAAAGTGCCCCCACTGCCATTTTGAAATGTGGGGATCCTGAATAACACAGAGGCTGCTGGGGTGCACTAATTAGCACACTCCATCAGATTCGCAGCAGACTCAGTTAATCAAGTGTGCTCCAATGCGTGCTAATTAGCACACATCTCAACAGAGATCTGTCACGTGTATAGGTGCCCTGTGAGTTTCTGCAAGCCTCCTGCTAAGGAGCATGCATGAAACACGTTACTTAAATGGAAAACCCATACAGTCCGCAATGTGCAGAAACAGACAAAAAATGTACTGGTTTTGTTTTTTATTTTAATTGGCCTTTGCCATTTTTTTTAGAGAGGGAAAACAACATTTATTCACAGTAGAAAAGGTACTAAATGGTAATATCCCTAAGAAAGTTTATGAAATTAAATTAAAATTAATTTCACTATATTTGCTTTAGGTAAAAATAACTCTTCCAACACTAAAACATCTTCCACATTTATGACATAATAGTTATTAAATCTTTACCAAAACCAACAGTAATCTTTTAAAAGCTATAATATAAGAGGACTTTACCTTGGATAGTATATTCAGAGTGAAATAGAACCCGTAAATGGATTTTCTTATCATCCATGAAGAAGTGTAAACTTAATCTGGTTGCTGTTTCTTTATCTCAATACCTTTTTAATTGACATTCTGCCTAAACTAATGAAAAACTACCATCTGTACAGTCACTGCCATTAGTACCTTATTTTGGCTTTGTCAGGAATGACTGACAGAGAGGTGAAGCTTAAACACTGATAGTTGAAAATCTTTCTGTTAATCCAAAGTCAGTAAAATCTTCAGAGTCTTCAGACTGAATATATAGCTATTATTCTTTGTATCTAACTTCAAGAGGATTTGAAATGGTAGATAACACAATTCAATAAAACCTTGATACACTCTTAAAACTCCTCTTAAAAAGCTTCACTGAGTTGTTAGATAGTGTGATTTATTCTACAAAATGTTTTTAAAGTCAGGCCATAGGAAAAACAAGACAGAGCTTTACATTTTAAATATAATCTCTTTCCTTCTTGTATTTCAAGCTACCAGTATTCCATGAATAAAACCATTAACCAGAACCAGGATCCGAGAGATACAGCAAAAATTCATAGGAATCCTGCTGGTTCATTTTGGTATCTTCCAGGGAGTTGAATCTAGTCGTGCAAGACCAGTGTGCCATTAAATCTCTCAGTGTACCAATTCCCCACTAGCCACCATTTCACAAAAGTTATTTTTCAGGATAGAAGTGAATCATTGTGAGACTTAGGTCAGGAACCTATAGTTTGACATGGCTATTAATCACTTCACTAGTTAATTCAGATAGGCAATTTCTTTCTGTTGAAACTTTTTTGGTCATAATTGGTTTCCTGGCTATATGATTTATTTTTTCAAAAGGGACTCTTTTTCTTGACCTTTTTTTTTGTTTGTTTCTGCTTAAAAAAACTGAAATCTGGAAAATGTTTGGTGCTTGGCCATGTTTTTAAAGATATTTTGGCGAGGAGGATATGGGATGCGGTAGAGGCAGAAGGAGATTTTTCCCAAAATAGTTTTTGTCTGGTATTGAAAAGTTTTAAAGTTTTCCACTTTTTTAAAAAAAAGCATTGGTATTTTGACAAAAATATTTGACATAGTGGGGAAAAATCCAATTCCCAACCGGTTCTACTTGTTAAAAATGTGTTAGACAAATTGATTAATATTAATAGTTAAAACACTAGAAGAACACAGAACTAACACTTTACATGTGTGCAGGCCCAATGGTAGTTTATAAATAGTTTGTGTTGCCTCTGTGTAAATATCTTGTAGAGGAACACAGTTGTCATACTTTCCAGCATGTTTTGCTTAAATTACAATTAGCAATGTTCTTCTTAGGATCTAGTCCTATTACTTATTCCTGTCAGAAACAGATGGAAGAGGAAACAAAAGCAACAGCAATGAATGACAAGGGCACTGGGGTCCAGCAAGCTGATGAGAAAGGTCTGTGAAGTTAATGCCAAAGGCAGCTGGAGCCAGCGTCAGTACGTTCTCAAAAGCAGAGAAGAACTGGGCATCAGCGAATAAGAAATTAAAAGGGAAAAGAAAAGAAAAGAAAACTGGTAGTACATCACCCAAATCAGGAAGCAGCCAACAACTTCCCCAGAAATAGCAGACATGGTCAATATAACAAAAACTCCCATTTTAGTGTTGTCTGTAGGGTGGGAAACAGAGCAGGCTGGATGGAAAGCAAAAAGTAATAAGTAAGTTATTTAGAACAAAAATCATGAATGAAGTTCTTACATCCAAAGCCTTTTTTATTCTAATGCAGTATTTTCACAGAATGACAAAACTGGGTACAAATGAAAGGAACTGTTAAATCATCTCGTCTATGTTGCCTGATAACATGGGTTGGTATATTTTTCAGTGAAAAGCTTCTCCAGCTGTTGTGTGGAGCTCTCAGTGTGAACCACGGAGAACTGACTTGTCATGTGAACTTAAATCTCCTCTTATTTCCACCCCGTCTTTTTCCAGCTGCAAGCCACTTGTTGAAGAAAAAAAGAGGGCATGCTGCTTCAGAATGACAGCCAGTGAGGCTTTGTATCCTGGGGAAGAAATGAATTAGGCTAGGGTTTGATGAAGTCCATTGTAATGAGTGTATTAATGAAGGAGGTCTTTTTCCTACTTGATATTTATCCTTTCCTTTTTGAGAGACCCTTCTTGCAGTGTATGGATTTGGGTTTTTGTATCAACATTAACTCAAGCCAGAACCTCATTCAATTCCAAAATGATTTTCTATTCTTTATTTCCCGCAGAATTGGCATGCAGCAGCAGTAAGTTCCAATAAGCACTCTATGAGCTTTTTCCTTTTTCTTTTTTTTAATGACTTTACCAGCTGCTTCTTTATTTTCTTCCTAGTTTCTTGTGATTGAATAACTTTTGCAGCTCTGTGGATATCTTCTGTTATACTGCAGTGAATGTTAAGTAGAGCTGAGCAAACAAGACGAAAGATTTTCTACAAATATTTGTTAGAATTTGGAAGTGAATCTGCTTTGAACAAGTTCATGTTCTATTCATGCAGCTGAACACACCAGCAGACAGGCTGACAGGAACCAAGTGTTACTTCCAGCTTCCCAGAAGACCTACCTCTGAATCTTGATGTAAGAGCTGCATATATTCCTCCAGAAAACAAATCCCAAGCATTTTTTCTAACCATCCTAATTTTTCATGATCAGCACAATGGATAACCTCCCAAAAGACGTTACTGCAAATCTGATGGCACAGTGTAACTATATCTAATTAATAATCTTTCTCATGGATTTTTCTGTATATATATATGAAACCCCTACTTCAACTCCTATGCTAGGTATATGGCACCAAATCACCCAGATAGTTGAAAGGTACATTAAATTTAATGGAACAGGCTGAAGGAGTTCATTTCTTTCTCTCCTTTTCCATTAGTCTCCTTCCTCCTTGTCCTTACTCCTGCCCATAAAATTGCATGAATCCAAAAGAAAATAAATAGTTCCTATACTATTACTACTATTTGTTTTTACTTATGGGCATAGCACATTGTCTGTGATTAAGGGCTGTATTATCATAGTGGTATATCTAAACGTATGTCCCTATGCCCTACTGAATAAAATGCCCCTATATTTCATATGTAGTCTAAGATATATCACAAATATGTGCTATCACCACTGTGAGATTTAGAAGGTCCAGTTTTTTTCTGACAGGTGTGAAGTCACAGTCATAAACTACAACTTTTAGTGAAGTAAAACAAAAGCCTTCTACAAACAAAATTGCCAGTTATGGATTTCAGTAGCAGTTATCTACAACCGCAGCCACTTTAAGCTTTCAGTTTTTATTTAAAAAGCTTAATTGGAAGATTTTATTACTCCCAATTAAGCTTTTTAATTAAAAGGAAAGTTGAAAGAGGCTGCAGGCAAGTACGGATGAAACCCGTACCCACACATGCTCCAAGGAAAAAAAAATGTTTTTGTAAAATTGCAACTGTCAGCCAGCTGCAGCCTTCTGTTATGCTTACTGCTGATCCCATTTACCTTGCCAGTGGCACACTGCAAACGCAGACATACATGACTAATTAGAAAACTGGAACTGCTGCTTTATACAGTATTATAAAGCAATGAAACCCATTCCACCTTTGCAGAGGACATGCCACATAGGAAGAAAAAGAATCCTAGCTGTTCTCTTCTCATTGTCTGTTTTGTTAATACTGCAAGCGGTTTGGAGCTGGGACTTACACACTTGTCTTATATAGTGCCAAGCACATTGTCAGACTTACCAAATTGTAAACAGGATGACATTCTACGGCAGGGGCGGGCAATTATTTCGGGTGGAGGGCCACTTACCAGGTTTTGGCAAGCCATGAAGAGCTGCATCACAGGCAGCCAGGGGCAGATAAATATTAAATTTTTGGGGGGTCCTGTGGGCTGGATAGAATGGCCTGGTGGACCACATCCAGCCCGCAGGCCACATTTTGCCCACTCCTGTTCTAGGGAGTAACATCCATGGCAAATTTCACCCCATCTCTACACATGCCATCTGAAAAAGAAAAACAAAACCAGAAATGTTCAAATCTGAAATTCTGCTCCAGCCTACTTTAAAGAAAACCAGTTTAACATGCCATTGGGATTCAGATTCTGAACTTGCACTAAAGTTCTCAGGTGCTTCGAATTAGGCCGGCATTCAGTGCTGCGACAGCCCCTCTTAGTTACTGGGCTGCAGCACTGCTTGTAACCTCAGCAATGGTATGTATTATTCAAGTGTTCCTACATACTCCTCCTCTGACCTGCTCCACCACACCGGTATCCACTGGTTTGAAAAGGGGTCTATGGAAGGCAGCCTTTCAACCCTTTGCCACACAATTCTTCTGAAATAATCTTTTTCCTAGCAGGAACTTGGGTTTTTAAGGCCCCCTTACACTGTTCTGGTTACCTTGCTCCGCCCAAAGAGGATGGATGGCAGTAAGAAGCTCACCTCCATTTCTTTCACATTAGACCAGAGGTGGGCAAAATGTGGGCCAGATGCCACCAGGCCATTTTATCCAGCCTGCGGGGCCTCTAAAATATTTAGAAAAATAATATTTATCTGCCCCTGGCTGCCTGTCATGCGGCCCTCAATGGCTTGCCAAAATTCAGTAAGCGTCCCTCCGCCCAAAATAATTGCCCACCCCTGGGTTACACCCAGTTAATAGCTCTAGCCACTTCATTTTTCCATAAACATATTTTTGATCCATCCAATAGAACCCTGTAACAATGCTGTAATTATCTATTCTGCATGGAATAGCTACTGCACGGTAAACTCTTCCTGTGCCCCGAGGAAGGCAATGATGCCAGTGGTGAGTGATGTCCTCTTTGGCAGTGGGAGGGAGGGACACGTAGCATTGCCACAGGTATAGCAAAACCCCCATTTTCTTTTTTCTTTTAATTGCATTCCCTCCCCTTCCCCAACCATTTCTGACTTTTTCTCTCCCTCTCTATTCCCTATAGATAAGTATAAGTGAGCTAAGACATAGGACAAGCTTCAGCATTTTATTTTGGTAGCAAGTTGTATTTGTTTTGGTTTTTTCTCCTTCTTTATATTGTATAATTATTATGTTTATATTGATTTTTACTGTTCTATATTACTGTTTTACTGATACTATATGATTTAGGCCTACATACGTAAGTTAGCATACGTCATGTCAAGTTTCCATTTTGTTTGTCAAGTCTCCGTCTTGTCCCCATGCCCTGTTGTGTAAGTATGTTGTAACCTATGCCTCACACCTACCCCTCCTATGTAACTTGGTTCCTGAATGAATGAGGATGAATGCGGGTGCTTGAGAGACAATGGCAGTAGGTCTAAAAATAGCTCCCTCTGAATGACCGAACCCTCAAAACCAATACCTGGACCAAAGACCCAGCCCTTGGAACCACCATCAGCATTCAAGAAACAAAAGATGAGGATGTACAAAAGATGTGCCAAGGCTGTACATGCTCAGTAAGAACACCTGGAATCCTCTGGAAAGGACTGACATTACCTGGACATGCTCTCCCCATAGGAGATCATAGGTAATCTGCCCCATAAAAAGGGGTAGTAAAGACTGACTTTTTGGGATGCCCTCTCTGTCTAGACCAGCACCATGCCACACCATCTATCCACGTAGAGGCCCTGCCAGTGACCCCCCTCTGGACAACACCTACTGGACAAAGACCCCTTTCCAGCCTGGATAGGTAGCTATCACCCTCTACCCCCTCTTCAACCAAGGACTTGGACTCTGTTTCTCTTCCCTACCTAGACTTCAACCCTTCCACTGAGTCTCTTTCTCCTCCTACCATTGTAAGTGCTTGTGTGTGTGGGAACCAATAACTTCATGAGGCTGTATAGTGTGTTGTCTGTTTAATAAACATGTTGTTTTGAAACCCTGAGTTGGGGTTTTGTCTGTTTCCTGACTTTTACCTCCTTGCCACCACTTATCTGCCCCCCAATCTCTTAGCTGTCTGCCTCAGTTTCCAGCCCCAAGCTCCCAAGTTTCTGCCTCTCTCTTTCCTGGCTGTCTCCTCCTTGCCACCAGGCTTTTTCCTTTGCACCAGTGACCTCGAGTAACCCTGGGGACACTTGACCTTAAGTAACCCCAAGTCTCAGTTCCTCAGCCCAGCTTATCTCTAGTTCTAATCCCAGTTCCCGCAACTTTCACTCCTTACACTTTCTCTCTCACTTTAACCTTCCCCCAGATATCCCAAGTACCCCAAACACACACACACGTACCATACCATCCAAGTTAGGAACTCACCTGTGTATATGTGTAGGTGGGTGGTATGTGTGTGAACTGGTGAATACTTGTATATGTCATTGTGTGCGTGATATATGAATTAGTGATCCATGTATGTGTACAGAGTGTGTAGGTATTGACAACTGATAGTTGTCTAATTTTTGGTGTGTGTATGTGCTTGCACTGGTGATAGGTATGCATGTGCCTAGGCTGGTTTGGATGTGTATGTGCCTGAGTTGGTAGTGTGTGTGTGTGCGCGCGCGCGCGCGCATGCACCTGCACCTAATTGATTTGTGTGTTTGTATATGTGCAGTTGTGCCACACCCTCCTGTCTAACAGCACAATATTGAGATCCTGAGAGTTGGCCTGACCCCGTAGGACCACACAGGTAGTCCTCCAGGTGGTGGTGGAGGTTGCAGGACTTCCCAGGCCTGCCTCCCACACCGCTGAAGTTCAGAAGACCAAACCAGGAATACTGGTGTGCCTGAGGCACCATAAGGATCAGCAGCAGCAGGGCATAGTGGGTTCGACACCCCTCAGTCTCCACAGACAGCTCATCACACACCATCTGGGGCAGGTGCAGCAGGGGCATACCCCAGAGAGGCCCCCAGCGGGGAGGACAGGGACATGGCCAGCTCCTTGTCTCAGTTGTCCAGGAGCCCCACATACCCCAAGCCTGGGTATTGTGGATTGGGCAGCAGCACAGCAGTTTGGTGGCCTGCAGGGGGAGAGGAGAAAGAGGGGTCTGGAGTTGTAGTAGCAGGTGCTGCCAGGAGCCTGGCCTGTCTCACCCTGGGAACAGGCCAGAGGAGGTAGGCTGCCTACAGCCAGTGCTGAGTGAGCTGCTGGCCCCAGGGGAGCACACAGGGATGGGGGCTCAGCCAGAGCCTGCCTGAGCCCAAGCCTGATCGCCTGATTTACCATGGTCCCTGGGCACCCATGCATGGCTGACCCCCAATCTGAGGCTGGGCAGTGCATGGCCCCTAGTGAAGAGCATCTTATCTCTGAAATGTTTTATAATCAGAATCAGTATTGGCTACATTTTATCAATTTCATAGTTAGTTTCTATTGTTGAGCACATGCTGCTTTCAGCAGCAGTTTAATACTAGTGTATTTAATGAGGTTTCCTTGTATGCAAACATAGGATGAGGGGCTTTTTTCCCCGTGCTGATTAGGGAAAAAACCCTTGTCTTGTATTTGAGTCAATATGGTAGTACTGTAGAATTATTTTTTTCAACTCGTTAAATAGTGAAAAGTGAAGGGATTATCCAACCTGCAAGATAAAACATTTTTATGAGGAGCAAATGGTATATAACTCAGTGGGAAACAGGACTCAAGAAAAGTTGGTTTCTTTTTATTGTAGATTCGAAAGCTAAAATCATGTAAAATCATATTGTTTCCATTTTGCCCTAAGGCTATTAGGTGAAGTGGTACTAACCAACCTTTTTTCTTAAACCGATATTAATCAAAGTTTTCAGGATATTTGTTTGCTTGTATGCATTCTGTAGTGTGTTGTTTTGATATTTCTTTCAAGAATCAGATATCACGCTGAGTAGCACTGGAAACGCATAATAGAAACCTCTGAGTACATTCATCTTAAAAAGTCTTTCATGATTGCTTTCCAAGATAAAAATTAGAGATTTTTATGTCCTGTATCATCCAGCTTTCCATTTCTTCAGTATTTAATTCTGAACATTTGTCTGTGATTTGTTCATTAAGGTCATTTATAGAAGAGCTTACCTATTTAAATGAATACTGCTATTGAGTTATGCAGTAGTTTTATCAACTGGGTTTAAATTATATTGTTTAGCTTCAGCACCAATAATATTAGTATTAGAACCTTATCAGGTATGGGTAAACACTTTAGGGTTAACCCTATATAATGGGGTTGGCTACAAGGAGATTTATACTGTGTCAAAACTCATCAAAACACATTGCCATTTTCTTAATTTGCCTGTATTTTCTATATGGTGAAGAGGACAATAATAAAGGGCACCCTGATTTCATAACTTCACATGATTTCCAAAATATTTTCAAATGAAAAAAAATTCTCGTGAAACTAGTGAGGCCAGGATTGTGACCTACCCAAGGAAGAGCACACAAGGGAGTTGAGTGGTGCCTTGTTCACTGCGCTGCTTTGCAAGGGCTGCCTGGATTCCTCCTGCAGTTGGCTTAAGTTCTCAGTACAAGAGAAGATGGAAAGCAGCCTCTAGGTCTCCCACTGATACTTATCAGAAGATGAATCTTTCTCTCCTGAAACAAGAAGAAACTGGAAAAGGAAGTGCAACTCCCAAAGTGGAAAAGTTATCTGCTACTGGTCTAAACTGGTGAAAGATTAGTTTTCACCTGGGTCTGGTCATGCAGATTGTTGCTTTTCACTACCTCTGGTTCCATGCAGACTATGATGTTACAGGGTAACATATTAGAGAATACTAAAGCTTTTTATTTTCATGCTAATTTTTAATATTCTTTTAGGCCATAAAAAGCTGTTAAGCATGTTTTGTAGATACTCATTTTAGAAAGGGACTGGAACATCATATTGTTTCTCCTGTCCTTTGCACCTCACAAGAATAAGTCTTATTTTTATACACACTAATATCAACATTGTAAATTTTTTTTTCTGGGGCGACTATTGTGCTCTGGGACATTATCCTTGTATATGAATATGATGTTTATGTGTTTGCTAATAGGTATGTCTTACATGCACAATGGTAAGAATCTTTCATGAAATCATTTTATATATATTTTAGCAGCCTTTATATTTGATTGTGTGTTCCTGTTTAGAAATAAGGAACTGTTTGCCCTGTAAAAAATTACTATTACTTAGTGTGAATCGCTGTGACCATAGTGATAAGAAGGGAATAATGGCTTCCCAGGCAATTTCATTTGTAATAAATAGGCTGTTTGTGTCACTTGGTACATACCAATAAAAGTTATTAACAAATGACAAATAACATTTGTCAAAGTCAAATAAATCTGGTATAAATGTAAATCACGGACTTCACTGGAGGAAGACTCCCACCATTCCAGACTTATGCTGGGGCATGGAGAGGAATTTGGTCCTAAAAGGTTAGGGTGATTGCAGAATGACTCCACTGACATTCCGGAGATGGTGGACTGGAATCCTCCCCCATTGCTCCCTGCAGAATCATCTTGTATCCAACATATTTGGATTTAAACAAGATCCAGGATTTGCCCTCAAATGCACTAAAAAGCATGCAAATAACTCTATAGTTTTCCTTCCTTTCTATCAGTTTGGCAGTAAATGCCTGCCATGCCTAATCTTTCAATCAGTCAACCTCTCAGTCAGGAGCATAAGGGCTTTTAAGTGCTGCTATGGTTCTGAGTAATTACCTGAACAAAAGAGTGCCTGGGATTGGACTAACTATCATCTCATCTGTATTCAGCACCACTTTCAAAGTATGAAAGGAAGAAACCTGGAAAGTACAAGGGAGTAAATACAAAGAGAGAGAGAAACAAATGAATAGGAAAAAAGTGCATTGTAACTAGAGCTGGTCAGGAATTTTTCACCTTTCTTTGCCAGAAGATGCTAAATCATTGGAACACAAACATTCTGCATGATTCTACACGTTTCAAATAAATCTCTATTAGGAAAGGAAACCCTGTTCCAGGATAGAATTTCTGATCAAAACTGGGAAGAGATCCATCCCAGAAAAGTAATAACCTGGTAGTTAGCCCATTCACCTGGGATGTTAAAAACCAGGTTCAAATGTTTTCTCTGAAATAGGCAAAGAAAGAACAGGAGCATTTAGGCCCCAGGCAGACATTCCATTTATCATGCAATAGCACATTAATCACACAATAAATGTCAACATGCCACGTGTGCATGAGTTTTATCCTGCAATAAAATGCTAAACCAGCCACAAAGTTTTTTCACGTTCAATGTGAAACATCTTTATGGCTGTTTTTTTTTACTCTGTAATTTGATCATGTGGCATGCTGGGCAGCATAGCAAAAGGACAACACCTGCAGCTGGGATGCACACATGGGTTTTTTAAAGTACCAGGGCACCAGGGACCGAGGATCATGGAGAAGCTCCCCAGCATCATGTTCCCAGAGCCATGGAACTACTAAAAACCAAACATGCTTGGAGAGAGTCTCTTGTATCAAGCTCCCAGTACCTGGGACTTCTAAAAACCTCTGTGGAATCTGTCAAATCCTTGAAATTGCATATCCCCCCACCTGTGGCATTGCAGGATGCACAATTTGGGGGATCAGGTATAAAAATTGTCAGCTTTTAATTTCACAATGAAATTAACATGTGCCAGCAGCTTCAGTGCTGCTGTTACATCCTTAAACTAATATGGCCAAAAACCTATTCCCTACTGTTCTTCCCCTTTTCCCTCTCCCCTTCATTTTTATGCTAACCGGAAACACTTTTTAAAGCTCAAAGAGCTTTTCAGGACAAAACCTTTATCACCCAGATCTAATATTAACTATCCTATGGAAGCAAGGACATTGGGATGAACACTGCTTGGATGTACGCAGTCAAGCTTGTCTGAAACATTCTGCTGTGCTTCATTGTGCAAAACCATTTATCTGTGCACTTAGGACCTTGTTACACAGTAATTTTGGGAGGCTCTTGGAGCACTTAACCCCTGGATTGTCCATACAGTAACACCTAAAACTAGTTTTAAATACCCAGTGGGCACATCTACACAAAGCACTACATCACCATAGCAATGAGCTACAGTAACGTAGTATCAGAGGGCACTAACCATGACACCACTACTACTATGCAGTAGCAATGAGCTACTGCACGTGTAAGTACCTCATTGCTACTGCACCGTAGGGTCAAAAACTGCGAAGTACCAGCGGGTACTGTGTAGTCATTTAGTACTTGCTTTAGCTTTAGCAAGTACTAAATGACTGCACAGTACCAAATGCACAGGCAGGAGCATGTGAAGACATACCCATTATGCCACTCAAAATAACACCGCTCGAAGGCAGGATTCTCTCTGATCCATGTTACCCAGCTCGTACTACACTAAGGTGTAGCCACTCCACACATCAGTGTAAATACCCCGACACTGGCCCAGATTGGGCCTACGACCTCCCCAGCACTCCAGGTCCCCACTCGCCCCCTCCTCCCCATATTTACTTGTGGCTGCCTACACTGTGTGTCCCAGGGAGCAAGCGGAGAAAGGGTAACTTGCCTGCTCCCCTGCTTCCCCTGCCACTTCTGGTTTCTGGGCCAGGCTCAGCCCAGGGAACAGCAACAGCCTAGCAGGGGCAGGTGGGTTAACCCTTCCCTGCCTGCTTCCAGGAACAGAGAATACAGGAACCCTCAAGTAAGCACCAGGATGGGGTAAAAGCTCTGGTGATGGAGATGGGGAGGGACAGGGGCAGAGGGGGGAGCTCCAGGGGTCAGGGGAGAAGGCAAGAGGCAGGGTGGCAACTGGGGGAGGGGCAGGGTGGCAACTGGGGGAGCCCTGGGGTCAGGGGAGAAGGCAAGAGGCCTAGAATGAGGGAGGGATTCTTACCTGTTAGTTCTCCAGGCCCCTGCTGGCCTGAACACGCAACTGCTCCAAACTCAAGCTAGCACTAACACCAATCAACATTTATTCAGCCAGTGTAAGGTGTAACAATGTCCTGAGAGAGAGAGGACATAATTTCAAGTACTCTGAATGTTTATTTGCAGACTGTAGTGAATACACTTTTAATTTATTAGTGCACGTGTGTGTATCTACAATCTCCTGCATGCTCTTTTTTATACATTTTCTTCGTTGATTCATATATTTTAAGACAGAATGGACCATAAGATCATTTTACCTGACCCTCTACATAGAATAGGCCACAGAATTACACCCAGTCCCCCTGTAATAAGCCCAATCTTCTTTTCCTTGGTGCATTTTAATTTATTTTGGATCTCGTTTTTATCGTCTGCTTTTACAACTGGGCTTCATATGAGGTTGCTAAATTTGTTAGTGGTCTTGCTGCAATCTACAATAAAAGTCACCATCACACCCGGCAGTAACTGGAAACCTTGTTTGCAGTCTTAGCCTAGAGACCAAGTGTTGATTAAGCATGGAGTCAGAAGTCATATGCTTTCACTTACTATAAGGTGGACTTTCAAGAAGAATGAATCACTGGGCAGCATACAGAAGCTTGTACTTGCTGTACCATTTTGGTTGAGAAAAGACCTTCTAAGCTAGAAGGCCAGACATTTTGCATTTACTGAAAAGTGACCTCCAAAAGTCCCTTCCAGCTCTACTTTGCTACGATTCTGTGAAAAAATAACAGAACAAACAAATAACTGACTGGTATTAGATTTAAGTAAACTAAAAGAAAGTCTCCACTTGCAATCTGAGGATCTGAAAGTAAATATTGAATGTGTGTTTGCACTAGAGAATTCTTAATTGAACTGGTTCAGCAACCCTGAACTTCAGTTATACTAGACATCATATCTCACATTCAGTGTTAAGCAGCACCCACACACACACCATTGTAGTCAATATTGTAGGCACACAGTGGCACCTATACCCTGGTTTCTGGACTAGCTTGCCAATGCAGTGCCCTGTGAGAGACTCAGAATGGGATTCTGAGAGGTATGAGAATTCTGGAGAATTCTGGAGAAAAGGGTCATTTTGAGAGGAAAATTTTAAGATAAAGCTTAAAAATCTGTAATTTTAAAACTTTCCACTTGGAACACATTAAAGCAATTGTCAGAATCTCATTCTTGTATAGTGGGCCTTCATTTTCTCCTAGTTCTGTTTCTCAGTGATCTCCTGATGACCAAAATTCAGGCACTTCAAACTATAGAGTTCAGTATCTCCTTATCACCCCCAACTTTCACCCAACTTGAGGTGTGGTGAATTTGGAGCATACTTGTGAAAAAACATGGCTGTTGCAAGGGGAAGGAGGATGGTAAAAATGTGTGCAATTGCTTGCAAAAATGAGACACTTTCATAACATTTGTCCTCTACTAGAAGAGTGCATAAACTAATTAGAGGACCCATTCAAGTAGTCGCTATGCTGAGGGAAGATGGCAAGAGACTAATTCTGTTGATTCAGCTGCTGTCTACAATGATGGGGATTGTCATTTTTGTGGATAACACAATCTTGAACCTTGCTGAGAGCTTATGCAATCCAAATAGTAATGTGATCAGTTTTCCACTTCTGGTAACTATTCTAAGTACAGTTGTACAGAATCTTACAGAGGCTCTGGGGTAGTCAGCATGCCAAAATCCTCTAATGTAGACAGTCAGACATATGGTGATAAACTTATGCAGCTTTAAATTACTGAATAAAAAAGGAAAATAATGAGGATGAATCACAGTCTCTGAAAGCATTGACCATTGTGTAGTACAAAGCAAGAAAGAAGTATTGGCAGCTTAGTGACTAACCTGGCAGCTACTGTTGGATGCATCAGCAGACAGGTAGGGATGAAGGATAGCATGGATGGAACCAATTATTAATGGCAACAGACTGGCAGCTTTGCCAGAAATCTCTTGTAATGTTCAGTAAAGCACTGTTCTAAACAACTTTCTCTTGCCAAACTAAGTTTCTTCTGTCTCTGCAGCCAATGCAATATGTCATTTCTTTTGAAGTATAGGGAAAATATTCATAACTTTACAAACACGATCCACGATTGATTCCCATGTGGGTCTACATAAAATCTTCACATAGCAAAAGCAGAGTCCTGCACTGTCCCTTATATGAGCTATTAAACAGTAATTTAAACTTTTAAAATGTTCACATTGCATCCAACTTTTTATATTCTGTTCAGCCTACAGACTGTAGCATGGCACTGTGCTCACCTTGAAACATTTTCAGTTTTATATAAGAGCAGAACAGGTGTCATACTGGGTCAGACCATATTGGGTCTACCTAATACACTATTTTTTAATACACATTTGGCACATCTACATATGCTATTAATGCACAGTGAGGTTACTGCGCATTAAAAAAGGAGAAATAAATTGTCCCGAGGGAAAGTGTCTACTCCCATCACATGTAGATGGTGATGCTTACTGTGCAATGATTTGCTCTAATCTCAAGTAAAGTGTCTCATGTAGATACACCCAGTAGCCTAGAGAATGGTTAAATAGTGATGCTTTACTGTGCTGTACTACACAGTAAAACATCTTGTAGACACATCCAGTAGCACAGAGCAAATGCACGGCAGTGCAGCCTGATCTGTGCCCCGTCCCTCTTCCCTCACAGTTTCCAGCATCTAGGCCTAATTTGAGGTCCTAATTTGGAGGTTGCAGCCCTACAGTCATGTTTAGTGCCCGCAGTAGACTTATCCTACATTAATTTGTCTAATCTTCTTTTGAACCTAGTTAAATTGTTGGCTTCTATATCTTGTGGCAATGAGTTCCACAAGTTAATCATGTTCTGAAAAAAGAATCCTTTTTGTTTGTTCCAACCCTACTTCGTACTAATTTGCCTGAAAAAAATCCGTTTACTTTCTCTGCACCATTCATTATTTTACAGATCTCTCTCATATCCCCCCTCCGTTATCTTTTCTCTAAACTGAGAAGTCCTGCCTATTTCGTCTTTTCTCATACAGAAGCCTCTCCATAATGCTAGCAGTAACCATTGTCCAGACCACTGGCATGGTTTTATTTTTCCAGCCAGGACTATACTTATGATAAGAAAGGTAGTTAGTTGTGTTCGTCAAAAGTCAGTCAGAAAGCAGGGTAGATATGCACCTTTATGGTACCTATACACAAGCATTGAGGCTGCTCCGATGCACTGGACTCTATTTGGACAAGGGGGTAAAAAGCACCCTGTTCAAATATGCTGATGACACTAAGATGTGGGGGGATATGGGCACACTGGAAGGATGCAACAGGCTACAATCAGACCTAGACAGGCTACAAGGGTGGGTGGATGTGAATAGGATGGGATTCAACAAGTGCAAAGTGATGCACCTGGGGAGGAACAACCGGCACCATACCTACAGGTTAGGGAACTCCCCTCTTGTCAGCACGGAGGTGGAAAAGGATCTTGGGGTCATCACTGACTCCAAGATGAACATGGGCCGGCAGTATGAGTAGGCAGTTAGGAAGGCCAACCGCACCTTGGCATGCATCCACAGATGCATCTCGAGCAGGTCCAAGGAGGTGATCCTCTCCCTCTATGCGGCACTGGTCAGGCCGCAGCTGGAGTACTGCATCCAGTTCTGGGCGCTGCACTTCAGGAGGGATGTGGACAGCATGGAGAGGGTCCAGAGGAGGGCCACTCGCATGATCAGGGGACAACAGGGCAGGCCCTATGAGGACAGGCTATGGGACCTGAACCTGTTCAGCCTCCACAAGAGAAGGCTGAGGGGGGATCTTGTGGTCTGTTATAAACTAGTCAGGGGGGATCAGCAGGCATTGGGGGAATCACTGTTTCCCCGTGCACCGCCAGGAGTGACCAGGAATAACGGTCACAAGCTGGCAGACAGGAGGTTTAGGTTAGATATCAGGAGGCGCTACTTCACGGTCAGGGCGGCTAGGGTCTGGAACCAACTTCCAAGAGAGGTGGTGCAGGCTCCTACCCTGGGTTTTTAAGAGGAGGTTAGATGCACATCTTGCTGCGGTCGTTTGACCCCAGTACTCTTTCCTGCCATGGCAGGGGGTCGGACTAGATGATCTGCTCAGGTCCCTTCCGACCCTAGAAACTATGAAACTATGAAACTATAATTGAGTCTGCTGGAGCGTGGTAATTACCACACTCCAGCAGACTCCAGAATCATGTGCATCCCCATGCTGAAAAATGGTGGTTTGTTCAACGAGCTTTAGTTAAAGCACCCCCCACTACCATTTTTCAGTGCAGGGACACTGATACACGTGATGCTCTGGACACTCTCGGAGCCACTCTAAATAAAGTGTTCCCCCTCACCCCCAAAGCACATGTATAAATGCCCTTATAGACTAACAGAAAAAAGAGAGCACAAGCTTTCATGGGCTCACTTCATCAGATCCTGTGAAAGGACATTCAAAAAGCAGAGTATAAGAAGGAGATAGAAATTCAAATGCAAAAGACAAGATGGGGAAGAAAGAAATATGGAGATGGAGAGAGAAGAGGGAGGGGAGCGTGCTAAGTGACAAGCCAACAAGTATTAAAACAAATGAACAAAATAGGAACAAAAGGCTCGCAAAAGCTAATCCAGGTCATAGGATAACAATCCATAGTCCCTGTTTAAATCATAATTAACACAGTCCAATTTGTGGATGATTTCTTGTTCTGCAATTTCCTGTTCAAAATGGTGTTTCTTTTCATTTTTCTGTCTGCAAACAGCAATCCTGAGGTTAGCAATGGATGTCCTGGGAGGCTTAAGTGTACCACCACAGGCTTTTGTGTCTTTCTGCAGCTGGTGTCAATTGACGTACATGCATTCTTACACAGAGATCACCCAGGCCTTTACAGCATTGAAGTGAAAACAGCATGTTTGTTTTTTTATGTTTGTGATGGAACGGTGTTATATGGTTTTGGAAAGCTAATGGTTGGATGGTAGAGAGAGAGATAGAAGTGTTTAGGGTCGATATGGCTGCTACAGGGTCTTGCTCACACTGTGCTCAGACTGCCCCTTAACATGATTTTTTGGACCGTCAAGGAAAAAGAATTCATCTCAGTTGCCTTTGGCCAGGTATTCAAGCGTTTTACTCCTCTCCTGACTCAGACTTCTCTTAGATCAAAGTTAGGATTCCTCCTGGCTAAATCATCCCAACAGTTTTGCTTTGCCTTGACAGCCTTTGCAGCTAAGTCACAAGTCTTAAAAAGACATTTTACAAAACAGAAAAATAAAAGAAATAAGAGCAAGCTAAACAAATGAATTGAGTTGTAAAATCTTGTGGTTTTATTGTGAATTTCAACATTTGAGATGTTTTTCTTCAAGCATTGAAGTACTAGAGTACTAGTACTAGTCCTGGAGGTACTACCCAATTAGGTGAGAACCCAAAAGTTAAGAGTTTTCAAATTTTAAAAAGCTGTTTAAAGGTAACTTAGGTAAACCCTATAACTGTGGAGAAGAGCTTGAAAGAATGACCTGAATTCATAATAGAGCCTCAAAATAATCTACAATATTTAAGTCAATCTCATTATTTTAGAGCCTCACTCAGAATTTCTCAACATGCTAATTAAAGCATAACTGAACAAAAATAGGACTGCAATCCAGAATCACCAACTAATTGTCCTATTATTAGCATATAATCACGCAAAGAGTCCACTACTCTAACCAGATTTCAGTAACTAGATAGATTCTAGATCAGGGGTTGGCAGTTATTTCAGCTGGAGGGCCACTTAATGAGTTTTTGGTGAGCTATTCAGAGCTGCACACACAAAATATTTCAGAAGATATCATTTTAACAAATTATAGATAAAAAAAATTATATACTAAAAATTAAACATCTACTATAACACATTTTAATTTCATTTAAAAAAATAATTTATGGCCTGAACTATGTGTTTGAGTAGTGTGTATAGAGGCAATTGCATAATAACTCAAAATAAGGTCTTACTCTTGCATAAACTGTTGGGGGAGTAAGGGGTTGGGGGGGGCAGAGGGTGTGGGTGTGTAGGGAAGATGGAGAGGTATTGGGGTGGCTGTGCATGTGTGAGAGACTGCCCATGCACTAGGTCCCAAGAGCAGGCTGAAGGTTGGGGGAGGGAGGCAGGTGGCATGTGCAGGACAGCTCACCTGGGCAGTGCAGTACAGCTGTAGGTACGATCAACCCCTCCCCTCTCCTTCCCCCCCATCCAGCTCACAGATGCCTCTACAGGGCTTCACATGGGGCCAAGCCCAATCCACTTCTGTCCGGGGCACCCTTTGCCACACTCACACTTGCACTCACCCCAGCCCCAGCCCTGACCCTAGCCAGTGCACATAGCTTCCCAACAGGGCTGCCCACAGGTGACTGTTCATTGTGCTGAGTGGGCAAAGTCAGTGGAAAGCAGCCAGGAGCCGGAGCTGGAGCTCGGTGCACTGGAGCACAAGCTACCTGGCTGAATACTCCCCCCGGCCACCATCGCTTGGAACAGGCAAGAGGAGAAGGAGCTACTGGAAGAGGGGAGAGCTAAGCAGTACCCAAGCAGCTGCAGCAGTGGCAGAAGCAACACCACTGGGAAGATGTGCACACTGGCAAGGGCCAGGGCTGGGGCTGGGCCATCCAGTGGGTGCAGACAGCAGTGCAAAATGGGCTGCTCCATGTGGGTGTGGGTGGCTCAACCCTATGCGGAGCACAGAAAGGGCATCTACAGGCCAGGTACAAACTGTTGGTGGGCACCCACCTACGAGCCAAATCCAATCACTTGGTGGGTCATATTCAGCCCACGGGCCATATTTTGCCTACTCCTATATAGATGCATGCTTTGACTAGGTACAGACATTCAGAAAACCCTATGCTGTTTTCTGTACGTGGCATAGTTCAAATCAGTAGTGAGTAGAGTGCAAATTCACCTTTTGGTGAGAGGGGAATCTTAGACCGGGTTCCAAAACGTTTAAACCAGTCTAGGTGTGCCAAACTTCTTTTCTGTTGCAGGTATAAACTGGTTTTGGGTGTCAAATTTATGTTCTGGTACAGGTATAGACCTGTTTCCAATCACTTACACCAGTGAAGGTGTAATGTCTGTACCTGGCCTGAGACAGTAAAGCGAATTAAAGAAAGCCAGGAAGAGCTGCAAATTGGAATTAAGTGACATTTGTTACCCTTAATTTGCATTTTGGAAGACAAGAAATAATCCTCTGAGACTCAGAATCTGAAATAACTGGCATTATACAACCAGAGAATGTCAGATTTGCATAACAGCTAATGTATGTCAAGGTAAAATTGTAGCTTCATCTGATTGGTCTTGATTCACTCATGCTTGAGGAGGTGGTGGCAAATAATGTGAATAATTGCCATAAGCAGTGGATAGTAGATAATAATATAGTCCATGAAAAGAGCCCCAAATACAGGGGAATTCAATTAAAATATCAGAGAAAAAATTCAAAGGAAAATGAGATGGAATCAAGAAAATATCAAGACAGACTGTTTATTAAGAAGGAGCTCAAAACTGCCAGCTAGGGCTGCACTCAGGATTCCTCCAGGGGACAGCAGTCTGGTTTGCATCACTGTCACTTTTGGGAGAGACAATAAAGCTAGATACATTTAATCAGGCTCAAGGTTACACTGCTTCTGGTACTGGCCAGGGCACTGATCAATGAATTTCCTGGATTTCCTGGTCATTCTCCTTGTCCATAACATCATTCTTTGCTTGGGCAGCACTAACCGACTTTGGGTTGCTCCTGAAGCAGAGATTATCAACGCCTTGCACTGCAGCAACCCCCTTTTAGGCATTCTGTCCCTGAGCAGAGCTGTGTGACATCAGGGCTGAAACTTTACTTTTAGCTCCGTTCCCATGATACAGATGGAATCTGAGGTGACGTGCCATGTGCATTGCCTGAAAAACCTGAGGTGAAACAGCTGACACAAAATAATGGCAGAAGTGGGTCTCAGTATCACTGCAACAGATTAATAATTCACCAACACTATATTCTAAAGGGAGAGCCTTGCTCTGCTAAAAACAGATCTGAAATAGAATGAATACTGCTGAATGTCCTTCCCCAACGCCAGAGTGAATGATCATCTGTTATATTTGTCAGGTTAACAAATTATGGTAAGAAAGTGGGAGAACACCAGTTCCAGGAAGGACACAGGGGATATACTTCAGACTACGTGAGACAAATATGCTAGCTAATGAAGAAGAATTGAGAGGTATGCTCTATTAAACTGCTAATCACAAATTTGATCTCCTTTGTACCACTCAGAAAACAAATACGAAAGAGAGCAAGACTGTTTGGTCAGATTCTGACCAGCCAGTAAGATTCTGAAAAAGATTAAAACACAAAGCAGGTCCAGCAGGTAGGAAACGACGTTAGCTCTTGATAAAACAGTTGGACTTGTGCAAAAAGGCACTCAGGCTTCAGGTGATAATCAACAAATAAGGGACTACATATATTAAGAGGGAGTAGAGACAGACATTTGAACACATGAAAAAGACTTGGAATGGAAAAAATAAACCTCGTCATTTCTAAGGCTACTGATTTAAACCATAGAGTTAATTGTCTTAAACACCCAGTGTACAACTTTTAAATAAATTAGGAGTATCATTTCCATAGCACCAAATAGTTATAAAGTACTGCATATTTAACCTTATATTTTTTGATGGGGAAACTTCACAAATACAAATCACATGCTCAATTTTGTGCTTGTGCAGGCAAATGGTAAAAGTTACACAGCACAGACAAGGCCAATCATTTTGCATCACTTTCCATATGCAAATACAGTTTTGTACATATAACATCTTTCATGTATGTGCACAAATGAACTTGACCTAATTACAGCTGCATTTAGAAACATTATCCTTCTTTGTACTTATATATAGTGCCTCTTCACTACCATTTCTTGCCAAAATTTCTTGCTTCTCAGCTTCACCGACCAATGACACAGCTGTAAATTCAAACAGGAAACAGGAGAATACAATGAAGGTTAAAACCATAATGCAAGGTGGCTTTTTACCTGAAATTTTTGCTTGGTTACATTGGAGATGAAAAACAGCTTAAAGAAGATCAAAATCTCCAGATGCTTCATTGGAAAGACTTCTAATTGAATCAAACAGGAACAGAATATAATTAGACTAAAAGAAATAAAGTCTATGATCAAGAGTGGTAGCTGCAAGCAGGTGGACAGCTATAAATTCTTTAGTGTCTCTTTTATGAATGTCACTAGTGATTAGTAACAAAACTGTTATTCCTGAAAAAAGTGAAGATAGATGCTTAGATTGAAAGTAAACAGCCAAAAGTATTCTTCGAGTTCTCAATGGCAGAATATTATAAAGTCCTCTAGTAAGACTGAAAATATAAGTATAAACCCCAAGACATGGTAAAGAGAACATTAGAATATGAAAGATGGTGGTAACAAGATGGACAAACGTGGTTGGTGTTTGAATCTGTGGTGAGGCAGCTGGAATGATTTGGCAGCAATGTTCCCAGCAGAAGCAGATGGAGAAATGAAACACAGACATAAATTCTCTGGAGTTCCTATAAAAAAAGGCTAAAACCGGTGTACCAACATTTTACAGCCTCATGTCTATACTGGCTGCTTTTATACCTAAATATAAACAATGGAAAAAAGCATGATGGAAAAAGTAAGGTGGAAAAAGTCCATGACAAACTGAGGTCAGAGAGCAAAGAGTAGACATACAACAATGACTCAAATTATGCATAGCTTGTTTGTGCTATACTCAGACTTATGACTGGCACTGAAAAAAGAATCTGGATTTACTAGTCAACAGAAGATGAATGCACTTTGACATATCTTTGTCGAGTGAGCAGATTTTAACTTGTTTTCCTAGTAGATACTGTCTTCTTACTATACAATGCCACCTACAGGACATCTAGTAGTTATAAACAGAATTCTTTCAGGAAGAAGACTAGAAGTGATGCTCTATTCACATTCTTTAATACAACTGGTTTTCATGAAGCAAGTAAAACAAGGAATTCAAATGTGCATGTACTCTGTTCATATAAACATACTAATCTTGGTTGATAATGAAATGAAAAATCATTGCCATACACTATGAAAGGGCATGGAGTATAAATTCCTACAGAAGAGTTAATTTCTCTGTCCATGAAGTTGCAATGATAGAAGGTGAAACCCTCCTAAA
>NW_017728886.1:221292288-221298334 GCF_001723895.1 Crocodylus porosus | reverse complement strand
CCAGGTTGAGAAGGACCCATCCACTACCACCCTCTGGGTGCGGCCCTCCAGCCAGTTGGCGACCCATTTGAATGTGTGGGTGTCAACACCGCAGTCCCCCAGTTTCTTGATGAGAACGTGGTGAGAGACAGTGTTGAAAGCCTTCCGGAAGTCCAGGAAGACTATGTCCACTGCTACCCCTGCATCTACTGATTTGGTAATCTGATCGTAAAAGGCCAGGACCTGCCACTGATGAACCCGCGTTTGTTGCCCCTAAGCATGCAGTCCCCAGCTGGCCCCTTGTGGATGTGTGCCAGAATAATTTTCTCAAACAGCTTGCCTACGATTGATGTAAGACTAACTGGCCTATAATTTCCTGGGTCCTCCTTCTTCCCCTTTTTGAAGATGGGAACCATGTTGGCCCTCTTCCAGTCCTCTGGCACCACACCAGAGCACCATGAGTGCTCGTAAAGCCATGCCAGCGGTCCTGCAATGACCTCGGCCAACTCCTTTAGAACTCTAGGGTGGAGATCATCCGGACCAGCTGACCTGAATATGTCCAGTCCCTCCAGAAGTTTCCTAACTAGTTCCTCACTAACCCTTGGCCCAGGTGTGCCTCCCCTTGGGCCCAAGGGGGGCCCAGCAGGGAGGTGGGTGTTCTGGTCCCTACTTAGGAAGACAGAGGCAAAGAAATTGTTGAACATATTAGCTTTGTCATCTGGTGTGATGACCAAATTTCCCAACGTGTCCTGCAGGGGCCCCATATTACCCAGAACCTTCTTTTTACCCCCTATGTATTTAAAAAAGGATTTATTATTGTCCTTAATCTGGGAAGCTAGCCCTAATTCCATCTCTGCCTTGGCCTTCCTGACTGCCCCCCTACATCCCCAAGCGACTGCAGTATAGTTGTCCCTGGTGATGTCCCCTTCTTTCCACTGGGTTTACGCCACCCTTTTAGATAGGAGACATTCCCGGATGCTTTTGGTGAGCCATGGAGGCTTGTGTGCCCTCCTGCTCCCTTTGATCCTCATTGGCATTACTTTCCTTTGGGCTTGGAGGATCGTCTCCTTAAGGAACAACCACTCTCCTTGGACATCTGGCTCGCCTCCCCTCTGGGACCTCAGCGCATCCCCAACTATCCTCCTTAGCTCGCTGAAGTTTGCCCTCCTGAAATCTAGGGCTGCTGCCTTACTGCAGGCCTTTGCCACCTTGCGCTGGATAATGAATTCCAGCAGGCGATGATCACTGTCGCCCAGGTGGTCAAGCACCCTCAGCCCCCTCACCAGGTCATCACCCGTGGCCAGCACTAGGTCCAACAAGGCATCTCCCCTGGTGGGGCTGTGCACCTCCTGGGTTAGATGGAGGTTCTGCACTCTGGCTAAGAACCTACGTGAGCGGTCCGACCTGGCTGACTGCTCTTTCCAGCAGATGTCCAGGAAGTTCAGGTCCCCCATGACTACCACATCCTTAGCCTTCACTACCTCCGTGAGCTGACCTAAGAATTCCAGTCAAGCTCTTCCCTCTGGTTGGGAGGTCTGTAGTAGACCCCCACCGTTAACTATCTTTCCCCTCAACTGCCTTGTACTTTAACCCAAAGCACTTCGGAGTGCCCTTCCTCTGATTCCTTGCTAATTGATGAGGATGTGTATTCCTCCTTGATATAGTGTGCCACACCCCCACCTCTCCTTCCTATCCTGTCCCTCCTGTACAGCCTATAGCCCTTGACATTCACCGCCCAGTCATGCATTGAGTCCCACCACTTTTCAGTGATCCCCACTATGTCCAGGCTGGTGTCAGCTAGCAGGAGGGTGAGTTCCTCCTGCTTGTTTCCCATACTACGAGTGTTTGTGGAGCTTCTTCTGCCCAGGGCTGGCCCATCTCTGTGGCAGCCACAGTCACAGGCCCTTTAAAACCCTGCAGGCATTTTCAGCCCTTGGGCACAAAAGCATGGAGCCTGGGAGACTCTTAGCCTCTGCACAGACCACAGGCTACCTGCGCTAGCCAACATGAACATAGGTACCACTGCCTGGCACTGCAGTGCTGTGCAACTGCCAGGCCAGCACCATCCAGCCCTGCAGTGCTCCACGCTTCTGCCAGGCCTGTCAGCCCTGAGGCCCAGCTGCAGCAAAGGTCCTAGCTGCCAGGGCAAGTGTCAGCTTCCTGCAGCCAACTCCCAGCAATCTGCCTGGAGCCTGCAGGTGCTGTGGGGCATTGCCTTGCCATGCAGCTCCCAGTCACATGTGGTGCCTCTGTGTTGAGTGCTGCAGGCAGCTGCTCAGGCCTGGCAGCACAAGGACAGCAGTGCAGAGGCCAAAAGAGCCAGCGCACGAACCATTGTGGCTCATCAATGCCATTCGCCACCACCCAGGGCCCCAACTGGTCACAGGAGGAGACTGGCAACCTCATGGCACTATGGAGTAAGGCAGAGGTGCAGCGCCAGTTTGAACAGGACAGGAAATCCAATGCCCACATCTACGAAGGGCTCTCAAGCCGGATGTTGGAGCACAAGCACAACCAGTCAGTGCAACACAAAGGTCAAGGCCTTGCAGGCAAAGGGGGTCACCATCACTGACCACAACTGCCAGTCATGGAGTGCCCACAAAACCATGCCCTTCATGCAGCAGCTGACTGAAATCCTTGTGCCCCAAGATCCAGGCCACAGCCATGCTGTGTACAGCAGCATGGGTGGCCTGCCTGAGCCCCCACTCTAGCCTGGCACCTGTGGTGACATGTCGCCAGGGGAGGTTCCCTCTGGGCAACAACAGCTTGTCCCACCAAGCTCCCTGCCTGCAGCCTCCAACAGCAGCTCAGGGAGCCCAGCCCAGTGCCTGTTTCAACAGATCTGCTGCCTCAGCCCCAGCCACGAGACATGGGTGGTCATGTCACTGTCACTGACCAAGAGCATTTATTTGCAAGGAGTTTATTCACAAGTAAATTGGTCCCACATCAAATTCACGTGTAAATAAACCCACTGAGTCTTTTTCTGGCACTAGTTTCTGTAATCATGTAAAGCAAACTTTCTATGGACTTGGGCATCACAGCTATAACCACTTCAAGAAATAATGGAGCTGGAAACATGAACTAAAACCTCTACGTGTTGCCAACCTACAGGCTGAAACAACATTTTGCTGCTGCAAGCAGATTTCTGAACATCCATATGTGTTATCTCGTGAGCACTTCTCTTTGGACAACAGTTGGAAATAGGAAATGGGTAATGTACTATATTCAAGAAGCCAGAAAACTGAGTTTCAAACAATACACATCAGACAAATTGTTCTACTTTCACTTAGCTGAGTGGAACTTCTTGAGTAAACCTATTTTCTTTAACAAAGAAAATTACAAAATAACATTCAACGTAAAGGAAGGATGGTAGCATCTCTTTGTGGCCTGTGTTCCGTGTTTACACAGCACCTAGCACAAAGGGGTCTTCACTCACATCTAAGTCTCCTAGGTGCTATAGATAGAGAGAATTAATAACAACAATCTGGCTTCATCTAAATAGATTAATCCATTAATTACTGGCAGAAAAGGATGTAGGGGTTATAATACAGGGAAACTAATTATACGTAAAAAATGCAATGCTCTAAAAAAGAAAATGTAATTCTGAGATGTGAGATACAACAAAAGCGTTTTATGGAAGATACAAAAGGTAATTATTCTGTTCTACATTGGCCACATCTACACGAGATGTTTACTGTGGAGTTGCCTAATTAGCTGCACAGTAAAGTCTTAGCATCTACACTAACTAATAAACACTACCATAGGTTAGTACTTGTCAACATGAGTACTATCCTACCACAGCATTATTTAGTGTGCTGCAACACACATGTAAACACTAATGGGCTACCTGGGACATGAGGGTGCTTAAGTGTGGGGGCTGCCTTCCAGCTAGCCCCACACTGGAGCACCCTTGTGCCTCAACCAGCCTCTCCGCAGCACAATGAGCTAGGCTGAAACAGCCCTGATCTGGCAAGCTGATCTGCTGGGCTCCCTGCCAGCCAGGGCTGTTCTGAGCTGTAAACACAGTGTCTGGGAACAATAAACTCCAGCACAAACTACACTACAATTTATTCTGTCAAATTAATTTCACGTGTAGACATCTGAGTCCTCTGCTGGAGTATAGATGGGTCCTCTGCTGGAGTACCATTTCCATCTTTCTTTCAGTACAACATCTAAAACTGAAAATAAATTGGAAAGACTCAAGAGGAAAGGAACAATCATTTTCCCCCCTAAACTTCTTATCAGTAATGGTTGAAGGAATGGGGTTTGTTTAGTTTGTCAAAGAGAAGACTGAGGGAAAACATGATAAGTGTCTTCAGATATGTAAAAGGTTATTGTACAGAAGACAGTGGCAAATTGTTTTCAAGGTATGCTAAATTCTGGACAAAAGAAACTGGCTTAAGTGGAAGTAAAAAAAATTAGATTATATATTAGGAAAAAGTATCTAGCTGTAAGGATAGATAATCACTGTCATAAATCTATGGAGGTTGTGAAATCCCAAATATTGGAGATTTATAAAAATAAGTTTGGCAGACATCTGTTATAGGTGGCCTAAGTGCACTTAAAGCTGCCTCACGGCTTTTAATAGGAAAACCGGATTCTAGTCCATGTTAGGCATTTAGGTAGACTTACATGCTTAAATGTAATTACGTTGCAACCTACTTGAATCTGAAAGTCCATTATCCATCTGCTTGTTTAAAATATGTCACATTAACCTGAAGACTGATTCATAGAAAAGCAGTAAGGACAAGGAGGACCCACTCACCTGCTGTATTAGCAGTTTTTCACATTGAAATAATCACAGTTAGGTACCTACGTGTTCAGACACCCAAGAAGTAGACCACGATCTGGCCCCAGATAACTATGTTAGATTTCTTTCAGTCATATATTTCTATGCTTAATAAAATTAGAGGAAGACCGCTGAAAATAGAGACAGAATCAAAAACTTAGAAAAGAAACTGAGAGTTAAATGCAAAAAGCTAAAAACTTCTGCCGAATCAAGGTGTGGCCAACTCTCATGACTTTATCATGAGTCTCATAGCTTTTGATATTTTTATAGCCATAGTTCTGAAACAGACCTATGATTAAAGGGAGAATCTCAGCCTTTATTTTTTTTAAAGTAAGTTTCTACCCATAATGAATGTGGGTAAAAGCAGGAAAACATGGTTCAAATGAAATATAAAACCTCAGAAACAAGAATGTAAAAAATACAGTTTATTATTTCTTTAAAAATATACATCTCATGAACTTTAAGAGTCTTGAGTTTCAGAAGCTTCACTCAGATTTTTAAATGCTTTGGACTGGCAAAACTGGTATGAAGACAAACATCAGGAAATGATCAGTTATTTCAGTTATGTTGGAATAGATAATTACAATTTTTAAATGCTTAGCTCATATAAGTAATTTGAATTGTTTTAATTATTAATAGCTTTAATAATAGTTCTAAGTTCGAATACATTTCCATATGACAAGTCCTGAATTCTCCCCAGAAGACAAGACTGTCTCTTGAACAAATACACAAAATCAGTGGTGTTCAGCCTCCAACCTGCAGAGAGAACCAGCCCACAGAGCCAAGTCATCTGACCTATGGAGCTCCCCAGAGGTCTGCAAATTTGGCAGCAGTGGAATGAAGGCAATTAAAACAATTCCAAGTCCTATGTCCAGATGTCAAGGCCCTATGCGCCTGATTGGGCCAGGGCTGGAGCTCAGGCAGTGGGTCTGATCTGGTGCATGCAGGTTCTGGGTTAGGGTGGTGAGCCCAATCTAACATACATGGCTGCAGCTGAAACCGGCATGTGGTGCTGGGGCCAAGTGCCAGACTGTACCTGCATACCAACCCTGGGCTGGATTGAGCCCACATAATGATTCCATGCACTGGATCTGGAACATGGACCAACCCTGAACCACTCATCCAGCTCACATCCCAGAAAGGCTGGGAGCCACTGCTCTAAATTGCTTGTGACCACAGAAAGGTGTTTCTCTTCATAAAAGCATAGAGGCCAGTACTTTGTGTGATATCAGATGTAAAGCTCTAATAATGGATTTCTGTCTATTGTAAAGGGATTGG
>NW_017728886.1:221277662-221292277 GCF_001723895.1 Crocodylus porosus | reverse complement strand
GTGGAGCAGGTCAGCCAGCCTGGCTGAGAAGAGCATCCTCCCCGGGGGAGAGAGGTGGAGGCCATCTCTTCCCAGCAGCTCGCTGCCTCTCTCGCCAAAGAGCGCTGTGGTCATGGAAGCCAAAGCCTTCCCGATGACACCAGCTCCGCAGTCTTTGGTTCACTGCAGCAACAAATGTCAACATGGATATTAAATCTCATCTTTCAGGACTTGGATCAGTCTCCAATGGAAACAGGAAAGAAGGGGCTGGTGCTCTTTGTGGATGTGTAGGAATTTGGTTAGGATTTAAAATGTTGGCTTCTTTATGGAGGATCTGGGTCCCTCTACATTGTACCACACAAGACAAGATCTAGACATCCAGAAAATAGTTATATTTTAGATTTGAAAATTGTTATGTAACAAGATGATTCTGGCTCCTAGATACCCTATAGAATGGCCAGAATACAGGAGCAACTTACGGAGCTAACATAATTGGCTCCACCAATGCCCTTGTCAAATGGAACATGTTAGTAACAGCAGAGCAAAGGGAAAAGGGATCAGGCCAGGAAAGTACATGCCTGCAGTGCTTAGGAAATACAGCAGAGAATCTGTCACCAAGTATATAAAAGCATTAAGGATAATGAAACAGTCCATTCTGGATTTGCTTTTTCATGCCCCTTGACGATAACTGCATGTGATCATCTTTAACTTATTGTTATAAATGTAGCATTACACTGCCCTGAATCCCTTAACTTTTGGTAATATTACTCCAATGGGGAAGCAATGCCACATCAGTAAATTACATTATTCCTACAAATACTATAAGCAATTGTAGATAACCAAAGAAGTTAATCTGATATGTACTCTAGAGGTCAATCCTTGGTGTGGTATAAATATGACGGGTAATGGATAGTGCAGAGTAGCGTAGTGAATTTGCCTAATACATATTAATCTGCAAATCTGCATTCAGAGAATCATAGAAAATTAGGGTTAGAAGGAACCTCAGGAGGTCATCAGTCCAGCTCCCTGCTCAAAGCAAGACTATCCCCAGCTAAAACATCCCAGCCAAGGTTTTGTCTACCCAAGTCTTAAAAACTATTAAAGACAGAGAATCCACAGGTTACCTCTCTGGGAAACCTGTTCCAGTGCTTTACTACCCTCCTCATGATATTTTTTTTCTAATAGCTATGCTAAATTTCCCTTGCTGCAACTTGAGACCATTGCTCCTTGTTCTGTCATCAGCCACCACTGAGGACAGTCCAGCTTCATCCTCTTTGGAACCCCTTCAGGTATTTGAAGGCTGCTATTAAATCCCCTCTCAGTCTTCTCTTCTCCAGACTAAATAAGTCTGGTTCCCTCAATCTCTTCCCAGAAGTCATGTGCCCCAGCCTCCTAACCATTTTTGTTGCCTTCCACTGAACTCTCCTCTCCGCTTTATCCACATCCTTTCTATAGTGAGGGGCCCAAAACTGGACACAGTACTCCAGATGTGGCCTCACCAGTGCCTAACAGAGGGGAAGAATCACTTCCCTAGACCTGCTGGCAATACTACCAATGCAGTCCTTCTTTGCAACATGGGTAGGCTGTTGGTCCTTTTCAACAAAGCTGCTGCTTACCCAGTTGGTCCCCAGCCTGTATCAGTGCATAAATTTTTTCCATCCTAAATGTAGGACTTTGCCCTTGTCCCTATTAAACTTCATGAGATTTCTTTTGGTCCGGTTCTCTAATTTGTCTAGGTCTCCCTAAGTTCTAGCCCTGCCCTCCAACATATCTACTATTTCTCTCCAGCTTGGTGTCCTTGGAAACTTGCTGAGGGTGCACTTCATCCCATCTCCCAGGTTGCTGATGAAAAAAAACATGGCCCAGATTGGGCAAAAACACTGATGGGAACATACCACAGGGCTAAATTAGTGCAGCCCATCTGAAAGGGAATGCAGTCTGCTTTTGTTTTGTATAAAGGACTTGTGAAGTAGCAATAATTGGAAAATAATGACTAAAACAGAATGGCATTAATCTGCCTTTTCTGGCATGCTTTGTTTTTGAAAGCTCAGGGAAAGTAAGCGGCAATGCAATTAGAATGCACATATGATCTTTTGTTTCCAAAACAGGACAATGGAAAATCCAAACTATGCTTGGATAACCCAGACTATATATCTATGGTAGCAGTTTAGACAGCCACACTAAAAACAGATATTATTCCATGCCTATTATTTCTTTTCTCTCTGCGATGCATAATATTAGATTTATGATGCTAGACATAGCATTATACTGCATCTCAAAATGCATTGTCCTGTGACAATGATGTATGAACTAGTATTTACACCATCTGGCACAAAAAGTGAACTTAATCCTAAAAAGCAAATGCGTTTCATAGATCAGGTGCATGCAAACTGTTAGTTTAGTGGGTAGGTTCCCCATATACTGCAACCAGAGAATAGAAATTGATCAAGTTTGTACAATGAGTGACTCTTTACAACCCACCTGATAATTGTCAGTTTTCCAGGAGCACTCAGGTTATTTGGGAGCAGACATGCATGGATAAAAAAGGAATACATATACACTTAAAATCGATCTTTAAATTAAGAGTTCAAAGACATCACTGCTGCAAAAACACAACTGAAAAAAACAGCCTGGAGGCCCATAGAGGCTGTTTAAGAGGAATTGCTTTATAAAAAATGAAAATGAATAGAATAGTATTCCCCATGATAGCACTGCAGAGTACTCATGTTTTCTATTCAACTTTTAAAAAATTCCCGTGGAAAAAAACCTAAGAAGCAACAGAGTCTCTACTAAAACTCCCTCAGGACAACAGCCTGGTTCATTTACAAGGACACAGATTCTTGCAATATAGAGACTAGGCATCCTTTAAGTTCAGTCAAATTAAAAGAATTCTCTTGAAGGTCAATAAGAGACAAAAAGTCTGTATCAGTGATAAAGAAAAACGGAACAGTATAAGCTCAGATGCCAAAAATGAATCAGAGAGAAACCAATCACATCCAAGGCAACAGAGCCAGATGCAGAAATCAGGAGACTTGCTATCTAAATTCCAATGCAGAGGAAAATCATTTGCTTGTTTTCTGATGCCGATATAGGTTATATTACATTATGAAGCCACCCTTTGTTGTACATCCAGTGATCTCATCATGGCAATATTAGGACACTGAATGCTTAAGTCTAAACCTTCAAATTTAGGGGCCTAAAAAGGGTGCCTGCATTGGTAGCACCTGTCGGCTTTCTCTGTCAATGTCAGTTTTAGCTTTTTTAGTTTCCTGTGGCTTTGAGCAATGTCAGAGGATCTCTCGGCTAACATCTGCCAATTAGCCTTGACCTGGGGGCTGTTTTCCTACTATTCTAGAATACTTTCACATCAGTTATTTTCATGGTACAGTGCAAAAGCAGCTACCTAAACTAGCCACTAGCCTGCCATACTACCTACTTGAACTAAGAGCAACTAACGATTGTCTTCACAGTCTGAAAGAACAATCAGCTACATTGCAGTAGAATATGACCACTTAGCCTCATTTGACCTGTTTAGGTTGGTGCTGCTAAATCCAGGCTGCATGAAAACAAGGACAGATTTGTGCATTCTTCAGTATGAAAAATGTCAGAAAGTATCGGGGAAACAAAGCTATATTCAGTCTCGCAGAAAGATGATTCAAGTCGGACACATTCATTACCCATGATTAGGTTGAGGGCTTTTTCCCCTTCTGGCAAATAAGCACCGAATTACCCATATCACTGAGCCATCTCACTAAATGCTGCTGCTGCTGACCAAAATAATCATAAAAAGTGTATCCATGAGGAGCTCCAGACACTTAAATATATGGAAGCAGTCTATTCTGAGAGTAGCATATATAAATTTAAAAAATTACCAGTATATACCAGATGCAAATCAGAATGCTCTGTGAATGCTTGTGTTTTAAGATTCTTTCTCTCCTAGAAGAGAAGCATTCAGCAATTTTCAGGGGCAAGGTTTATGAAAATGTGAAAAGAAATCACTACATGAGGAGCTGACTTTATTCTATTCTAAATCCTCAAGGACCCATCTACCATATGGATTGAATTTTGAATTGATAACAAGATGCTGTTCTAGACTAGAAGCCAATGATTTACTGCCTTTACATATAGTTTGAGTGGATTTTCTTCTCAGGTTAAGCAGTATTCTTAACAACAACTTTTTAAAAAGAACTTTTTAGCATTTATGCTCAGTAAGAAAACCCAAATTGGGAAACTGGATTGTTCAGGGAATTGGTAATAGACTCCAGTGCCTTTTTGTCTCTAGGTCATATTCATGACTTCAGATATGTTGATACTTGCTATGAGTTATTGACTGTTTTGATGCGTTATATCCATGTTGTACTTAGAGGACAGGTTTCTTTAGTTGTCAGTACCTCTCTTTCTCTTTACCACAACATTCACTTAAAGTTCTAATACCTTAATAAAACTATAACTTTACCCAAGTGTAAGATTTATTTTTGTTGCAAGCTCTTGCAGGGTCTACAATCAAAATATATATTATCACAGAATATCAGCTCATTAATGGTTTTGTGGGGTTATGTGTCAGTGAGAAAAAAATATTTAATTGTGTAGCATGTGTACTATAGAATCTCAAGTAGGGTGAATAAAAGGTCACTGCATCAATCCTGCAAATGTCTTAATATTCAGTTAACTCATTACTTATCTCCATGGTTAATTAGTTGTATAAGTGCTTGCAGAATCAAGAACTAGTGATTCCAACAGGAAGCATTTATTACCGGGCTGAATTTGAACTGTCATCTTTATCTGGAAGTTCCCTTGCTTTTTCATTGTGTGCTTGCTTACTGATTGACTTTGTGCTTGATTTTTAGTTGAAATTATATTTGTCTCTTTCCACATTGTGTACATTATTTTAAATATCAGTGCACTCTTTCATCCTATTCCTATAAAAGAGACCTCCCACAAAGAAGAAATACACAGGAATCAAACAAGGTTGAAGTTAATACATCTTGACAAAGGAAATAATATACAAGAGTTCTTGTATATTATCACCTCTACTGTCAACATAATAGTCTATGTAAATAAAAATAGCATTCAATAATATTTTTAAAAATCTGGCTAGAGACTCTGGTTTATTGGCTGGTGAACTTTTGGGCGCTACATAAGTCAGGAATGGAAACCATATTTCTGAATATCTATCCCTACTTTGTCTCTTTTCTAATAAACTAACAGTTTCTCATTCACCAGAATATCCATGCCACGTTCAGTAGAAGAGATTTGATTCCTTCCACAGCTGAGTAATATATAGTCTAGCAGAGGGCTGTCCAACTGCTGGCACACAGGCTACACCTAGCTCCCAAAGGGTTAACCTGCAACCCCCAGACTCCCATCCACTGCCCCCACTGCCACTGCTTCCATTTGGGTCTTTGCCCCCCTCCCTCCTCCAGCTTCTGCTGCCTACCCCATCCCCAGGGGACAGGGCAGGGCAAAAGGGCTGAGGGAACACGTGCCTGAGATGCTCAAGGGGAGGACCCAGGGTCCCCACACGGTGTGTCATGGACAGCTCCCACCTCACAAATCATCAGGGTGGCACATTGTGCAGCATGGTATTCAGGGCACAGGGGCTCTGGTACACTGCAGGGGAAGGGCCACAGAGCAGCACAGCATACATCCAACCTGAACAGCCATCACCACTCAGAAGTTGGACAGCCCTGGTCTAACAGGTCTAAAAGGATACCAGCTTTTCATTCTGCATGAAGTAAACTTCTTTCCCTGGGGTATTCGGTAGACAAACCAGCAGATCCAAAGCAATGGTACTGTAGGAATTTCCGCTGTGCTAGGCCATAGTTATGCTAAGCTATGGTAACCTAAGGTGTTGAAAAGCAGTATGGGAGAAAGAGGCTTCCTGGTCTCTGGATGACCCAGCAAAAAAGAAAAAATAAATAAAAATACACTAACGAGCAAAAAGACATTGAAGGGCATACAAAAACAGCTGCTACGAATGCAAAAGTTAAACCTTACTAATGAGAGTGCAGGTGCATGAACTTGGCAAACAAAACAAATAAAAAAGATGAACATCTTAATGGAAAGAGAGATAAATGTAGGCACAAGACTGGGGGAGGGCAGGGTGGGGATGTAGCTATAAATAGAGGAGTTGGGATGAGGTATCCCTCATAGGAGACCTAGAGCAGCATAAATAAAATACAGTGTCTCTACCTGTCAAGGGCAAGCTTCGCTAAGTTGGACTGATTGTTAATCAGACCAAATGGTGTGCTGTCCAACAATAAATCTTTCTGAGCTTTTGCCACCAAACACATATTTGAGTTGTGTTTTCTGCATTGCCTTCAGGACCTGGAAGACAGCTTGCTAGCATCAGCCTTTCACAACATACAGACTTCAGCAGCCTGTATATCAAAAGTTAAAGCAACCAGATACCACCTGAGAAAACACCCCATACAACTCAGAACAACAGTTACCACCAGATTCAACAGTTATTTTGCTAACTTCTGCTCACAATATTTGGACCTCTGGGCGCAACCACCATTTAGGGGTAGTATCAAATTCATCCAGCCCACAAGATCAGACAGTGCCTGAGCCAGCACATGGGGCCAATCTGGCAGAGCACTGCGTGCAGCCTGGACCCCTGTGCTGAGTGCAGCACTGGGTCCAACCCACTTACCCCCATGCAGTGTGAAGCTTATGCTGGCCCTGCACAGTAAGCCTCCAGGCTACTGCATGTTAAATATGGCATGGGGGGTCAGGATGGGGTGCATGCTGCAGGTAGCACCCTACCAAACCAGCCCTGCACACTGATGCTGACATGGCCCAGTCTGGGCCAGCCCTGGAGCCAGAGCACAGAGCTGATTTGCTGAGAGTGCTGCATTATTACCTAAATAAAAGTAGCTTTATAGTTTATTCAGGCAGAAAATTAGTAATGTTAATATTTTCTATATTTACAATACAAAAAATAACTGTACCATAAACTTGTGAAGCTCTTGTTAACTACACTGAATAGCACAAAGACTGGAAATAGTCTATGGGGATCTTAATTATAAGTAATGGTATCACAATTGTAATCACAATCAAAATCTAGTACATTTGGGGGGGGTTGTAGTTGGCAACAGGTGACTTATATACAAGCCTCGCTAACATGTTTTAACCACCTAGCAATAAAATACTATTCAATATTTTCCAGCCAAACAAAACTAAATAACTTGTTCTCAACAGGTGAGTAACAGAGATCAAGACCCACAGAATGCAGTCCACTACTGAGACTATGGTTCACCTTAAAAACAGACTTTTGTCCACAGTGACTTCAGTGGGACTATATGATGGTACATATGTGTATTTATTAGATGCAGTCTCATATTTTTTCCTTTTCATACTTGCACGTTGTCTAAAAACATTTCCACTGTTTGCTATTTCTGTGTGTGATTATTTTCCTATAGAAATGCTGTGATCAGTTTTCTGTAACTACTAGCCATTGCCCATTAAGAATGATGGTTGCTTCACTAACCAATCAGACTACTCCAAAAGTATTATGGACAGACAGACAGATGAACTAAGCCCTTTATTATATAAGATTTCAACATGGCAAATATGTTGGTGAAGTTCAATGGGATGCAAACTTTATAAAATATTTTTGTTTTTAATAAATCATCATAGTTGTTTTGAAGAATCAACTTTGAGAAAGTAAAAATTCATGCTCCTAGCATATTTCTCCAAAATTTAAAGCCACAGTTCCTATTAATGTTGTTGCCACCATTTGGCTCACTAGAACTTCAATGAAATTGCAGAAAGGTGTGCACACAATTCATTGAACTGAATTAGTTTCAAAATTTGAACACATATTTTTTGTTTTTCCTTTGCAGTGTTTATGTAACTGTAAATACATTTTCTTTAGTAAGCTCTGCCCCTACCAATGGCACCTCTGGAATAAATTCTCAGCCCTTTTCTGGGTGCATCTACATGAGCCGCTTTACTGCAAAGTAGCATAGTCTACCACGCAGTAAGCATGTGCATGCACATGCTAGTGCAGCCTCTGAGGCAAGTGGACAGCTCTAACATAGCTGAAGTACAGTGAATCACCCAGAATGCTATGCTACCGAAACAGCCAAGTATTCCATCTACCATGGGGGACTCCTTAGGTGTATAAAGATGGCATAGCCATAACTATGCCCCCTCATTCCACCCACAAATCACATAGGGATATATTGCAAGTAGGGAGGTATGCACCATGCACTACACCAAATCCTCAGGTGATGTTACAACTCACTGCTGCCTTAGTAACTTAGACCACTCTGGGTGCATCTACACATGTAATTAGTGAATAGCAATAAACCCCAGAGCTTATTGCTCTGGAGGTTGTTGCTCCTGGGCACCATGTCTTCACATGCACCCAGCACTGCAACATGTTGAGCTGGGTTAAAGCAACCCTGGAACTACAATAATGGTATAATATGTAAAAAAAAAAAATTAAAATGTAGAGGAAATGACCTTTGTGATGAATCATTTCATCTATTGGAATGGTACCTAATATTCTGCATAATTTCAGAATATTGACACAGAGAAAGATTATTCCCAAAATAACACTGGAGACATTAAAGGCAGTTTTCTATACAACTGACTATGGTTACTGGAAATGAAGTGCTGCACACACAGCATGAAGTCTCTGTCAAATGTGAACTGCAGAAAGTCGTATGAAGGAAAACGCTGTGTTGGAATTTCAGGCAGTTCTGAGTGTGACAACTGAATCAAAGGAGAAAGAATGATTTGCACAAAAGGCAAGACTAAAGGAAATGGTTTACAACAAAGTTATTATTTATAACTAAAACTTTAACTGGTGTAAGAATGTGTGGTAAAAGAACACACCCGTAAAGAATAGCATTCACTTGCACTATTTGCAGGATTTCCCCCTTGAGGGATTTGCCTGGCTCCTACTAAAGTTCTAACAAGCCTTTATATTTTCCCACCATAATCCTTTCTGCCATCAGAGCTACATGATGGTACATCATCCTACCTTATTAGAGGGAATACACACATCCCAATACAGCAACCAATGAAGGCATGGAAAGACCCCCAACAATTTTACTGAATGAAACCTTAAATACCACTTAACCTGCTGAGAAGGCAATGCAAAGGATTTTTTCCATCCCACGGCCTCTGAAATATTTGTAGGTCATCCATATGTATGTACGTGTGTGTGCACCTGCAAAAAACTCACTCCTCAGCAAGAGAAAGAAATCAAAACCAGGAAACAACTCTAATCATTCAAAAATCTGAGTTTCAAAAATGATTTGATTTAGTGTCATTGCTGATATTAAGCTTTATTACAATCAATTCTTTATATTGAAGAGTTGCCTACAGCTCTCGGGCATGACAGGAAACCATTATGTTGAGGAGCATACAGCCATGTAGCAACTGACTGTCCTTGCCCCATTGATCATGTTTACACAAGAAAGTAGAGATTCTGCCCCTAATCTGGATCCTTTCTCAAGGTAAAAGGGCCAAAGCTCCATACAGATCTAGAAGAGGATTTTCTGCTGCAGGCTCTGTAGACAACAGTTGCAAGCTTGTCCTCTGTAGCCTTGCAAGACCTTACATAGTGAGTGTATCAGGAGCGCAGTACATAACGCTGCAGTTTATTAGACAGGAGGCTGCGGTATTGTGCTGCTACTTTTAGAGGCACAATACAGAATTCACCCCAGTTACCATAACCCAATATGCTGGAAAAAAGTTGATTCATCTGAGGAAAGAAGTCTTTATCTTACTGTATAGAGATAGTGTACATTCCTGTACAGTATAAAGAAAGATGTTTGGACTCACTTTGTGCTTTTTAATTTCAAAAGAAGCAAGTTTCAATATGGCAATGATACAATAGTTCAAGCATAGGTTGAATAGACACAATATCTGCTTTACCACATTCATAACAGTCAAGTACGGTGATCTGTCAGAATGTAGGAATGAATAACTGCTGTTCACTGAGCTATAACTCAAGGTATCAGACAAAGGAGGGTGTGATTGGAGCATGGGCAAGGTGTTTGTGCCAGCTTTAATCTATTTTACATACGAATAGGTGGTGTACAAGCTTCAGCACAAGGTATACTCCTGGGGTAGGGGGAGGAAGGGAGTGGCACTGGGTTGCAGTGGCATTTGTTCACTAGCATTGTTAGTCGCATTACGTAGATTAAAGCTCTGACCAGTAGGAAGTGTGCTACAAGCACACCTTTACATTTCTGTGTAGATGTTCTCTTAATGTAAGTCTACACTGCATGCTTTGGTAAAGTATAGAGATAAGCTCAAGAAAGAGTCTTTTTGAAAGAAAATGTATGTTTTCCCATTTTTCTTTTCCTTCCAATGAGAAGGGGAGCCTGTCTCTGACACGGTCACAGATGATGAATTTTGAGAAGGTTAATATATTATTCAATCTGGAAAATACTATTTAAAAAACAAAAAATAATATTCACAAAACTGTTTAAAGAAAATTACGTTTTCACTAGAAATACACTGGTCATGGTACTTTTACATCAACTATGTGCAAACAGAGGATACTCCCAACCAGTGATGTATAGATTACAAGTAATGCTTCAAAAGACCTCATTTCCCAAAGCTGAGGAAAATTGACTACCACAAAAAAAATCTAGACAGAAACATCTAGATACCAGTTAAAATTGGTGGCCTTTCAGGAAGTTTTACTTGACCAAAAAGGCATGATTCCACAAACCAAAAGAACAATTTGGCCTTATAGTTTTGCCTGCTTCAGTGACAAAGTAATGGTAGAAATTAGAATGAAAAGAAATCACTATTCCTTACTGTGGCAGGATTTGAGCCATATGGGCGGCTGTGATGCTGCCTGGTGGCTGTACCATTCCTGCGTGGCTCTGATTTTAAAGTAGTCCTCTCCTGATTGCTCACCCACCACGCGTTGTTCTTATTAAAGACTGAATAAGGGAGGCTGCTCATGAGCCTTAGGGTAAGCCATAGTCCATTTAAGTCAGCACTGGGTCTCTGCCAGACCCCAGTACGCATGATTCAGCCCTTCAGCTCAATGGGCTTTCTCAGCCTGTCCATGCCCCTTTAGGGTGCCTATAGCTTTAAGAGCTAATTGTGCATCTGTGCCCCTCCAAGATACCCGCAACCTTAAGGGCTCATTCTGTGGTCCTGTCCTCCCCTACACCATTCCCCATGCCTCCTGGATGTTACTGCATTGCCATACTCTATTGTAGGGGTCTAGGGGCCTTAATGTCCTCCTCCCCTATTATAGGACTTTTAGCACAGGCCCATGGTATGGGACCTGGTTTCTAAGCTCCAGCCTCCCTGACTGTGGGTTCCAGTCCCTGTTGGTCTCTGGCAGTGGCCCCTCTTGGACCTTTGACCCCTTCTGGCTGGTCCAGATCTCCAGGCTTGCTGGCTTTTAGCTTCTTTCTTGGCTCCTAGATCCTCAGCTCTCTCCAGGCAGCCCCTGTCTGGGTTTAACATAAAATAAAAGACACCTTCCTGCACAAACAATCTTTCTCTCTGCCCCAAGTAATTATCCTCTGTTCCCATGCTTGTAATGCTGTTTAATCAGGTCAGAAGCCCTGATGATCTGCTGCCAGGAGGTTCTCTCTTCACAGCTGCCTCACCAGCTTAGGCCCAGGGCTTATCTGGAACAAGGCCGGCCCTCTTCCAGTTAGGTGAGCCTCTAATCAGCCTTCCTCATAGGTTTGCCAACCCTGAATCTATTCCGGGAGGTTTCCAGAACGCCAACGTGCCTGCAACACACAACGCACATGTGCCCCACATGCTTGTGTATATCAGTTACACAATAGTGCATAGACTTTACATCAGGACAGCATATTACTATTCCATTTTAAAAACCCACTGGACTATTATATAACTTGACTTCACCATTTAATATATATTTTACTGGATACCTTATCATTTATCTCCCGGGTGACTCTCAGCAGTTCCCTGGGGATTTATATCTAATTCCTGGAGACTCCTTACCACCTGCAAGCTGTCTCTCAGGCTTCTTGCTGTCTTAAAGGGACAGGCACACCAGTCACCCTGTCACACTTAGTTTTTACAGTCTATAAAATACAGTGTACAAAATGCTGAAGATTGATAGGAATAAGAGCATTAGAGAAAAATCCATAGCTGACAAGAAAAAGGAGGTTTTTTTCCCCATGTTTAAAGTGTATTAGGAACAAAAGAAATCCTAGAAGTGCAATAGGCCCATGTCAAGGTGTGATTTTATAAGGCTGCAGCCCCTGCCTGCCTGACACTCTGCTTGTACGTGCCACTGGGAAGACCCTGGTAATATCGCTGCTGCCTACATTAGGTATTCTACTCTCACCCACCACATCTTGATGGTTCTGCTTGTATTATTGGGAGTTGGATGTAGGCAGTAGGATGATTCCACTGAGCCCTTTCTGTGGGTTTCCTTCATAGATTTCATAGATTCATAGACATTAGGGCTGGAAGGGACCTCAGGAGATCATCAAGTCCAGCCCCTGCCCCAAGGGCAGGAAGTCAGTTAGGGTCAAAGGATCCCAGCATGGTAAGCATCTAAACACTTCTTAAAGAAGTCCAGAGTAGGTGCTTGCACCACCTCTGGGGGAAGCCTATTCCAGGTCTTGGGGGGAGTTTTTCCTTATGTCCAGCCTAAAACGGTCACGGAGGAGTTTGTGAGCATTGGTCCTTGTCATCCCTTAGGGTACTCTGGTGAACAGATATTCCCCCAGATCCTGATGCACACCCCTGATGTACTTATAGGCAGCCACTAGATAACCCCTGAGCCTGCGCTTTTCCAGGATGAAAAGTCCCATGCCACTCAGCCTCTCTTCATAAGGCCTGTTCTTTTGCCCTCTGATCATGCATGTGGCTCTCCTCTACACTCTCTTAAGGTTCTCCACATCCTTCCTGAATTGTGGAGCCCAGAATTGGATTCAGTACTCCATCCGCAACCTCACCAAGGCCAAGTACAGCAGGAGGATGACATCCTGAGATTTACTTGAGAAGCATCTATGGATGCAAGCCAGAGTTTGGTTTGATTTACCAGCTGCAACATCAAATTCGTGGCTTATGTTCATCTTGTGGTCAATCATGACCCCCAAGTCTCTCTCGGCCTTGATGCTAGCGAGCATAGTACTGCCAAGCCTATAAGCATGCTGTGGGGTTTTTTTTCCCAAGGTGAAGTACCTTACATCTGTCGGTATTGAATAGCATCAGGTTTGTATCTGCCCACTTTTTCAGCCTATCCAAGTCAACCTGGATCACCTTCCCATCCTTAGGTGTGGACGCTCTACCCCCAAGTTTGGTGTCATCAGCAAACTTGGCCAGTCCACTTCTGACACCAGAATCCACGTTGTTGATAAAGACATTAAAGAGAACAGGTCCAAGGATGGAGCCTTGGGGGACACCAGTGGTCATAGAGTGCCATGATGATTCACTTCTGTTGACCACCACTTTCTGAGTCTGGCCTTGGAGCCAATTCCCCAGCCATTGGATTGTGATGCAGCCGAGGCCACAGTTAGCCAATTTTTCCAAGAGCATATTGTGGGACACCAGATCAAAGTTTTTTTTAAAGTTCAGATATATGACATCAGTCTGCCCCCTTGTCCAGGTGATATGTCACCTGGTTATAGAAGGAGATGAGATTGATCAAGCAAGACCCACCCGCAACAAATCCGTGCTGGCTGGACCCATGTCCCTCAGGATGTTGCCATCAGCCAGGTTGTCAAGAATGGACTCTGATGATTTTTTCTAGAATCTTACCAGGGATTGAGATCAAGCTGATTGGCCTGTAGTTCCCTGGGTCTACTTTCCTCCCTTTCTTGAAGATTGGCCTTCTTCCAATCTTCAGGTACCTCACTTAAGTGCCAGGAGTTTTTGAAAATCTTTGCCAGTGGTTGGGTTATGACTCCTGCCAGCTCCTTAAGTGCTCTGGGGTGCAATCTTTCAGGACCCACTGACCTGAAAGTGACCAGCTTCTCAAGGTATTCCTTTACAAAGGTGTTCCTTCATGAAGCTCCTCCTCCCCTTTACATCCAACTCTTGCCACTCCCAAGATGATCAGCATCCAACTGTAGGTCTTCAGTAACCTGCACCCCCAACAGACTAGTTTTATCGAGTACTGAATTAAAGTCTGAACTTAGTCTATTCACTGGCAGCTGCAGGTTAGCCTTTCATCACTTCATCAAATTATCCAAATTTCATCAGAAAAGGAAAAAGAAAAAAAATAAGTCCAACAGAATCAAACCTTCTTTCAAAAAAATAATTCAGGCAGTCAATTACTATCAATTCCTCTCTGGTTTCCATGTTCTGATTCAATCAGTGGTATTTTAATGCCAGAAGCCATTCATTAGTTCCAATTTTTCCCCAGGCTCTTGGGTGCAAATCCAATCAGCCATTCTACAGTGCCTGGAGTATTCAATTAGAATCAATTTCTACCCTGCCAAATCCCTTTGCTGGCCGTGTAGATTTACACGAGGAGTAAACCCCTCTTTATCTTCCCGGGGCCCTCCCTGTATAATAAGAGAGAAAAAACAGGATAACGTTAAAGGGGCAGTGGCCCCCAATAAACTCACAGTCCCTCTTTTGATGGTTGCCTTATAGTTTCATAGTTTCTAGGGTCGGAAGGGACCTGAGCAGATCATCTAGTCCGACCCCCTGGCATG
>NW_017728886.1:221259395-221277651 GCF_001723895.1 Crocodylus porosus | reverse complement strand
GCACACGCCCCAGACCGTGGTAGTCCTCCATCAGGCGATCAGGGGTGCTCCTGGCCACATCATTAATGCCCACATGGACTAGGACCATGGGGTAATAATTGGTGGGCCGGATTATGGTCTGGAGCATCCCTTTCACGTCCTGAATCCTCGCTCCAGGTAGGCAGTAGACCTCACGTGCCGAGGGGTCCCGGCGACAGATGGGGCCCTCTGTACCTCTCAGGATGGAGTTGCCAATGACAATCACGTTCTTCACTCCCTTACTTCACCAACTCTTCCACCACTCTCACCACTGCCCAGTGTCCTGTCAAGGTGTGTTCTGGGCTCCTTTGGTGGTCCTCTGACAACCCTGCCAGTGGGCTCACCTACTCTTGCTGCAGTTGGTCGCTGGACACTGCCGGCTGAGGAAACCTCCAGTGACTCACTGCTCCATTAGCTGTGGCTTTCCCCCAGCTGCCCCTCACTGGGGCTGGAAATGTGTCTCTTTAAGCTCCATCCGCCAATCTGGAGGGAGCATGTATTATGGAATCATGTCGGGCCCCTTCTAGCTCCTGCTGGGCTCCCTTCTGCACCCGTGGTAAGTATTCCCTTTGTGGGTACCTCGGGTCTTTTTCCCAGCCTCGATCTCTTTCTCTCACAGCCTGTTTCTACAAAGTAATGGTAAAAATATTAACAGTGATGCAAAAAATTAAGAAACGTTTAATACATATTTCAGCTCTGCATTTGAAAAGAAAAAAGAAGTAGGATGATGTAAAAGATTACATAATTTCTGACACCTCAGCAGCAGAGAAAGATGTTAGACAATATCAGTAGGGATAAACATCCAGGGGTCCACTGATGTTAACTTTTAGTAAATCCTGGAATACCAGGGAAATTCTAAAAGACTGAAAAAATGCTAATAAATCCATACTGAAAGGACAAACAGGATGACCTAGATAATTATCATTAACCTGACATAAATTTCAGACAAAATTATTAAAATGCTGTTATGCAATTCAGCTAATAAATAATTATGGGATGTGACTATAATTAATGTTGTTCATCTTGATTTCATAAAAGATAGGTCATGCCAGACAAACCTATTTCACTCTTTTTTGTAAGATTACAAATTTAGTTGAGGTAATATACTTGGACTTTTGTAAAGCATCTGATAATTCTACATACTTTCTGATTAAAATATTAACATTGCAACAACATCAACAAAGTACATTCATTTTTTACAGATTAAAAAATTAGATAACTGATAGATTTAATGAAGTAATCATCACTAAGAACTTCATCATCAGATGGGGATGTTTCCAGTGTGGTTCTGCAAGGAACCAGACTTAACCTGACACTTTTCAATACTTTCATGATATTAATACAACATCAGTGCTGATAAGATTAACTCCTAACCCAAGTACTGACAGGGCGCATCTACAGGAAACACTACTGAGCACTGGTTACTATGCATTCACTTAGTACTTGTATAAGCAAGTACTAAATAAATACGCAGTAACCAAACCATCTCACATGGTTTTTGCCAGATGCCACTACTGCACAGTAGTATCAGGCTAGTGCAGAAACTGTGTCTCATGTAAATGTGCCCAGAGTGGTAAATAAGGACGATAAGGACATGGCAACCATGGAGAAAATACTGGACCAAAAGGAAATCTGGGCCAGTTCAGCTACAGGTGAATACCACGTTAGACATCTCAGAACAAAGAATTCGAATGAGAAAGCATACACCGGAAAGCAACACTCTGAAAAGGATTAAGTCATAGGGTTACCATATTTCCAGTAGCAAAAAAGAGGACACCTGTGGGTGAGATGAGGGGAGCAGGGAGGAGAGGGGGCATGGGTATACGATGGAGGGGCAGTGATATGCCCATGCCCTGCATCTGCCCCTCACTCCCAAGCCCCCCAGTACTGCCGGAGCCCAGCGCTCTAGACCCACAGCCCTCTGCCCCCGCCTGCTCTGCCAGTGCCCCTCACTCCCGACCCCCAGACCCCTGACCCCACAGCCCTGCGGTGCCCCTCACTCACAACCCACAGCCTACTTCCCTCCCTAGCCTTGCACACATTCTTGACCCACAGGCCCTTGCCCCCCAGCCTTGCCAGTGCCCCTCACATGACCCCTGACAGCCTACTGTTCCCAGCCCCAGGCAGCCAGCCTGGGAAAGCAAAAACTGGGACATTTGCTTGCATTTTAAAAACCCACCCTGACACAAGGACAAGGAGCCAAAAAAGAGGACATGTCCGGGAAAACCCAGACATGTGGTAACCCTAATTAAGGATCACAGGATGCCTGTAAATGTACAAACAAAACTGGCACAGACAAGCAGCTGCCTGAGAAGCAGCAGGATCTGCTTGGAGCAGAACCCCAGGGCACAGTCACCCTCATGACACAACAAGTCGCTCCCAGTTTCTGTCCTGGGGAGCTAGCAAGCACCAAGAGATGTAACATGTTTATAGTTCATCGTCAACAGATGGGTAATTCCTGAACAACCCCCCGCAAGATGGGAAAGGGGATTAGGGAGCAGTAATAAGGCACTGCCTGGGCCAGCTCTGGCCATGCCCTCTGCTGTGTAAGTGGCCAGTGTGGTGGAAAGCTGAGTAGACCCTGGCTGGGGTCCCCATGCCGGTGGGAGAGGGGGAAGATGGGGGATTTAATTCCCCCCCTTCTCCAACTTTGCCCGAAGCTGCTATCCAGGCTGGCTCTAGCTACACTCCATGCCATGCAAGTGGCCAGTGGGGTGGAAAGTCAGACATACCCTGGCTGGGGTTCCCGTCCTGGTGGGACAGAGGGGAAACAGGGGAGTTTAATCTGCCTCCCTTCCCCCTTTCACCTGAGGTGCTGCCCTGGCTGCTGTCTGGCCATGCTCTCCCTCCCCCCAAGACAAACCCCACAGGAACTGCTCCCCCCTTCCTCCTCCAGGCACACCCCATCTGGGGTCCCAGCAAGCCAGAGTGGGGGTCTACACCCCTCTCTAATCATACACAGCAGCTTGTCAGGACATGGCCATGCCCCTACCCCCCCGTCAGCTTCCTTCCAGCAGCCTTGAGGCAGCTGCTGAAGGGAAGGGAGGGCTCCCTGTAGCACCCCCAGCTTCTAGTCTAAGTCACTGCATGCATGTGTCTGCATTTCTGGAATCAAAAGTGGATTTCTATTTACTTGCAAATTGGTTCAATCTATGGAGATTAAACTAGCCTGCAAGGATTGATTCAATTCAGGCTTGGGCTTTTTAAATGTCTGTACTTAGCCATGGAGCACATGGTACTGGGATCAATGGGGTTCCCCCCAGCAGTAGCGGACTCCTCTGCCACTCTACAAACTACAGTTGCTAAAATACCCTGAGATCTATGACACACATTATCTGTGCCAACTGCTTTCTGCAGCCAGAAAGTGCAGAAAGAGCAAAGCAGCAGCAACAGGCAGAAGGCAGGCAACAGGAAGGCAGGCTGCCCAGAGGTGAGACACACCTTTCCCCTTCTCTCTGGCACCCTTCCCCTTAGACAGTGCCTAGGGACAAGCTCCACATGCCCACGCCACATTGTGCTACTGCCTCAAACAGAACTTCACCAGACCCTATTTTCAACCTACATGTCTCCTCATTTGCACCATTTCAGACATTCTGTGAAATCTGTAGTTTTGCCAAGGTGCAAAAGGAGAAATCAAAGAAAAAGCAGTCACTTCTAAATGGAGTTAAACCAGTTTCACTGCCACTGAAACCTTTGGAAAACCCTAATATTATTTTTAGGAGTTAGACTGAAGACCAACAGCTGGATTTTCATAGATATTTAAGATCCTGAAATATGCAAAGCAGCATCTAAACCACCAAAGCAAGTTAAGGCTCTAACTCACTTCTGTTTAAATGACAGTTAGAGGTTTAACCATCATATGCACTTCTGAAACTCTTACTAAGCACGTATTTGCATTTTCAAGCATCTACATACAGTGTTCCCTCTAAGTTGTGCGGTGTGCACGGGCACGCAGGCACGTTCATGCCACACTGCCAGGTGCGCCTGAGTGGCTGCGCACGCCACTCAGCTTAGAGGGAATACTGCCTACATACCTTGGACAATCTGGGCCTTAGTAAACAATCAGCCTTTTTTAGGATATCAAGTGGGAGAGAGTTCCTGCTTCTCTTCTGCATTTTACGTGCACCTAACGAAGAAATGTTATTTTAACTTCAACATACTTGCAATAGAAAACCATTTGCTTTGATTCTTTTTAGAACGTAGCAAGAATTACTCATTTTTCTCTAAAATGTTGAATCTGTTATTGTTCTGCTCTGCAGAAGTAAAGCAACTACTCCAAATGAAGCAAGTTTCTAAGACATTAAGAAAAACTTTTAACATGACTTTAGTTTTAGCTGCCAGGACAAAGCCATATCAGAATTTTTTCTGCATGAATGAATTTTATATAACCATAGGCTAAGAAGAATGACTAATAAAATAGGCCTACTCTTCTTGTTTTATTCTGAACTTTATTTGTAACTGGCATATTCTCAAAATAAATTCAACCTTTAGATAACATGTATTATAAATGACCTGTGCTAATCAGCACTTTTGGCAGAACAATGCATAAAGGCTTCTATAAATATTGCTGACATTTCTGGGTAAATATGACTAATTCAGGCTCTTGTTAATGAAATAAAAAAGAAAAGTATTGCTTGTGAACTGCTACTAGCAATTAAACATCAGAATAAGGGTGCATTTAATACAAACAGGATGCATCTACACATAAGCAATTACTGCACAGTAACCAAAATTACTGAATAGTATCTACACATGCACACCCTTACTGTTCAGTAAATATGGTGACTTATGCTGATCTAAGTGTAAATTTGATACCCGCATCATGCAGGTATCAAATTTACACCCAATTAGTTACTTCTCAGTAACACAACACATGCATATGCCTTATTGCACAGTAACACTGTGTATGTGGACTGACTTGGAAATAACTTCAATCCCAAATCAGTCCACACACAGCATTAATGTGCTTTACTGTTTGCATGTGTAAATGCTGGCCTATTCCCAGTTACTGGGCAGTAATTTACTGCACAGTAAATTTAAACTGACATATATGCATGAGTAGACACTCTCACAGAGTAGGGGTTGAATTTGCAGTGGTAGAGGGGAGAGAGATGTCCACATATGCCCTGCCTACTTAAGTGGCCAAAGTGAAGTGCCATTTGCAACAGGATTTGTAGTTGTTCCCAATCTGATTATGCACAGACTTAGCCAGGTTCAACTACAACTAAACTTGAGCTTGTCTGTATCTTGACTCAAGAAAAGTATTAAGTGGTGATTTTCTTTCCCAACTGTCTTCCACCTATAGCACCTAAATGAGCAGAATTCAGAGTAGACTTTTTAGAACTGCACAACATGATTCTCCTCCTTTATTATCATACTTTGATAAGCAACTGAATAGTTCTAACTTTTTAGTTTTTATCATTTGACTTCTTTATTCACTGGGGGTGAATAAATGTAGCTCATACCTTTACACATTTTAGTTTTGTCGTGCCTGAAAACTCAAGCAGATCTCACCATATTGGTTAAATTCAGTTCACATTTTGAAGGTTTTCCTTAGCTATTAGGACTAGAAACTTTCTTTTTTTCCTAAATGAAAGATCATATTTAAAAGCATAAGATACAATAATGGAAGAAGAATGGGATTACTTTACCAATTCAAGCATTGACCCTCAATGATGGTATTCTGAGCTCCCCCACAAAATTGGCTGTCTATATTAAGGATGGGCAAAATACAGCCTGTGGGCCAGATCCAGCCTGCCAAATGGATGTGGCCCAAGGAGCAGGTACCTGCCAATTCATTGTATCAAGCCCACAGCTGCCCCCATAGTGCTTCACATGGGGCTGAGCCCCACCTGCTCCCACCCAGGGCAACTCATGCCACACTCCCACCCATGCCCCTGATGGCCTTGGCCTCACCCAGTGTGTACAGCTTCCTGGCAGGACTCCTCTTGGTGTGGCTGCAGCTGCCTAGGTACTGCTCAGCTCCCCCTATTTCAAGTGGCTTCTCCTCTTCTTCCTGCCCCTTTTTCACCATTCTGGGCAGCATGTAGCACAGCGAAATAACAGCAGCTGTAGGGACACATGATGGGCACCACACCCAGACAGGCAGGGAGAAAGCTGCAGCTGGGTGGCTCCTGTTTTAGCAGATGGGGCTTCAGCTACAAACTACCTTCCACCCACTCTGCCTGCCTGGTGTGATAAGCAGCTGCTGATGAGCAGCCAAGTGAGTGGAAGGTGGCTGAGAGCTGGAGCTCCACTTACTGGGACAGAAGCCACCCAGATGCAGCTTCCCTGCTGCCTAACTGGGCCTGTGGTGCCCAGCACCTGTCCCCATGTCTGCCACCACCACTTCCCCCTGCTACCTACTGTCCTGAGCAGTGCAGCTGAGGGAGAAGGAGGAGGAGACACTGGAGGTGGGCGGAGCCAAGCAGTAGCGGGCAGCTGCAGCCATACCAGGGGCAGCCCCTCCAGGAAGCTATGCGTCCTGGCTGGGGCTGGGGCAGTGCCATGGGTGGATGTGTGGCAGGTGTGGGTGGGAGTACAGTGCAGATTGGCCCAGGCAGGGTTCAGCCCCTTGTGGAGAACCACAGGGACAGCCATGGGCCAGATGGTGGAGTCAGACTGCACCTGCCACCCTGGCAAGCTCTGTTGCATGTGCGCCCTACCATCCCATCACCCCTCCTCCAGCTGGCTTCTGAAGCCTACTGCACAGGCCGCCCCCCCCACACAAACATGCACATGCACACCCACCCACCCCCACACGCTCCTCCACTCACCACACAATATACAAGAATGAGACTTTATTTTGAGCTATTATGCAATTGCCTTTGTACTACACAGAAACACATAAATCAGGAAAAATATTTTTTGAAATACTATTAAAATGTTATAGTAGATGTTTGCTTTTCAGTATATGATTTGGTTTTTATCTATATTTTGTTAAAATGCTATTTTTTGAAAGATTTTGTGTTTGCAACCCTCAAAAGCTCACCAAAACTCATTAAGTGGCCCACCAGTCAAAATAATTGTCCCGGTCTAGATACATATATGGCCCTTATAGTATGGGTACCATTCTATTCCCATTCTTAAATGCCTAGAGATGGGGGGTGGGAAAGGGTGAGTGGGGAGAAAAGTAAATATCTTCACCAAAAATAATTGTCCTTCAAAAAAAAAAAAAAGTTAAAAAAGTTTGAATTTGAAAAAAAATTCATCCAGCACTAAACTACATGAATTACACATACACTTGAATGACGTGCATACTGCCCATGGTTGGTAGCAAATATCTGTCCTTGTCTGCAAACTGTTCTGCCCAAAAACACTTTACTTGGTTTAGCTTACCAGCATTTTCTGAAGTAATTGATTTTCCCCAGAAAGTATAATTTATCTGGCATCATATATTTTAAACTCCATACTCAACATTTCAGTATGTTTTCTTTCTATTAATAGGCTACGGAATCATAGAGCAGCTGTTCTGTGTTCAGCCCCCAGCTGTGCAAAGGTAGCTGAGACAGAGTTTGAGAGGCCCTTTATCTCCTTTGAGAAGGATCAAGCAAGATGACTAGCAGATAACCTAAAATGAAATGTGCTTACTAGCTAAGTAAGAGTTGAGATTATGGGATTACTACTCTACATACCACAGGGTGGACAAAGTGAATGGAGAACGGAGAACTGTTAAGGAGGCCAACGTGTGTATTTTGCTGAAGGACATTCTGATAGGACAGTGCTTTTGTGACCTACTGATCCAGAGGCCATCATCCTCATGAACTAGTGGATGAGAATAGACAAGATTCCTGTTGGAAGTGGATCTGGGAACTGTGAGGCATTGGTATAGAAAGCTACCATGTTAAAATTCTGCTGAAGTCAAAACCTGAGGAGGCTTTTGAGGAGCAGCACAATACAGCTGAAATGGAAGTCAGAACCCAGTCCAGAATGTCTTTTCCTAGTAGTAAAATTCCAGTTGTGTTTGCAAGTCAGCTTCCTTAGCCAAAATATCCAGTGATTAACAGGTCAAATCCATTCAGCTAGCTGTCTTCTGCCTTCCTGCATTAGCAGGACTAGTAGACTAATTCTAAGCAAATAAGTTTCAGGCAAAAGTACAACCAGAAAAATTGTATTACTTTTCTCTCTACAAGTCTGTGCACTTCCAGCCCTCTTCCAAAGAGATGAGTGAAGTACTTGATGATTACGGGCTCAATCCTGCAGTGAGTGGATCCAGTATTAATTAATGAGCGGGGGGGGAGCAGGGTTCAGTGAGATCAGATCATTAATTAGAGCATGACTGCCAATTTATTCCAGCCTAATAGCAGTAGTTTGAGGACCACATAGCTCAGAATTTTGCAATACATTATTTTTCTGTACTCAACCAGCCTCCTTTTCTATTCTGGGCCTGTAAGTGTATGGCAGCAATGGGAGCTGAGAATTACTTTCATTCAATGTTGCAATCTATGCATTTTGTTTTACCACCCTTGGGCTTATGTATAGTTCTATTTGTTCTTGCGCTGGTGAGCAGTGACCTGGAGCTCCGTGTGGCACAGAATGCAAAGACTTGAGGGATCAAGGCTGGAGTGAAAACCCTTGACTGTATGAGCTTTCATTTCTTCTTGTTAAAAAGCCAACACAAGTCATGGCAGTGAGGGGAAGGGAGAGTGGGGATCAAGGACTTGGAAATGGTTGTCTTAAAATAAAATGTGAATGCAAAACTAACACTTGTGCTACAGAAATAATGTCAGCTGAATTGTGAACAAGCTGACAATCTTTGAAGGCCACAGCAGGAAGTCTGTCAAAGAGGGAATTCTAGTCACAAAGTAAGAGTGGAAGGATTTATTCCCTACACTGCTGGGAATACATGAGACACAGTTCAGATTAGCTGACTTTGGATTTCAGGAAGTTTGAAGACTACAGGAACCTCAAAATTATTTACATTCATTGAAACAACAAGTTGGAACTACCAACTCTGTCTATCAAACTGCCCAGTTCAACTGCCACAAGTACTCATGTGCCCCAGCAGCCTTACCTGGGGTCCTGGGGGCCTCCCCGGACTCCAGTGGCAGCGATCTGGGCACACGGAGCCTGGCTGGCAGCTGGAGAGTGGCTCTGGCCATCCAGGCTTCAGTTTCAGGTGGTGCATGCTGCTGCCACGTGCGCCACCCTGCTTTTTTCCCACTCACTTTTTTTTGATGGTGGAATTTCCCTGTACCTAAATTTGCCTCTGCACCACAAATATACAATGCAGACAACCAAATCATATAGGCAGGGTGCGTTAGTCTCATATGGCACAAGGAAAGAACTATTTAATGGAACATGCATTTGTATGTACCTTAGGTAGTTACCTTGTACTTTAATTCGTAGTAACAAGGGAGAATCAATAGTTTGCAAGCTTACTCAAGAAAAGAAACAAAAACTAACATGGGTGACAGGTTCTGCAACTGAAAGAAAGGGAAATTTTAGGATGTTTTCCAACCAAGTTAGTAAATTCATTTGCATTTTTCTGTAATGTAGGCATTTGCACTATCTAAAAAGGTATGACTGCACAGAAAGCCAAGCCAAATCAGATTCAACGTACAGAGAACCTGAAGAAAATGCTCAGCTGCACCTATAATTCTAATTTTTTTAAATGCAAACATTAATAAGATTTTCAGAATGGACAGTTGTTTGCTATAGTCTCTTTCATGTATAACTAATCGATTAATAAATATGTTTTTAATTATTTTGCTATTTTATTCAGAGCAGCCTAGGTAAACTATTCTAATCCTTCCTATTACCATGTTACTCTGCCTTATCATGTATCTAGAAAAAATATTTACTTAGTGATTCATGGTCTATCATTTGTTATAAATCACCATGATTGTTTTAGTTCCAGTCTTCATTCTGACATTCAGAACTTTAGCCTGGGAGCAAATATATTTTTAAACATAATTTGCTTAAAACTAAAAAAGATGTGACTGACCCTATGTGATAGAAGAGCTAGAATAAATCTAATACTTCAAACGCATTTTCTTTTTTAATATATAAAAGAAGTCCAATTTTTAAAATTAAATTCTATAAGACAATGGTCCCTAAGGTAAACTAGTGTCATTGGGTGTCAGGATAATGCAGAAATTTAAGATACTGAGTTTTAGATTCAAATACAAGCCCAGAAATAGTACCAGTATATTCGGCTTCCACCAACATCTATACAAAAGGCCCAGTTGTACAAGACGCTAAGTACTTTCAGTGGACTTTTACCTCAATTATAACACCTTCCATGGCTGAGCTACAGAGGTCATTCAGACAGTGCTTCTGCAAAGAGGAAGCAATCCTACTTTCAGCTGAGTACTGTAGTGAATGAGCTATCCCAAGGCCATCCACATCTTTCAGCAGGATGAAGAACTCTTCAGCACAGCTTTTACTAAAGCTTTTACTGAAATGCTAAAAGCATTAACCAGACCCTCTCAAACTAATAGTTTGGCCTGGATCATGCTTGGTCAGTAAAGACCAGCAACTTTCCTAAAATATACCACGCTGTTAGTCACATTTGCCTAACAGCAACCTAGGAAGTTTAGGCCTGCAAAAAATAACTGTTCCCACATCTCCAGTAAGATGGCATATTTACAGTAGTCCCTCCATTACAAGACAGTGAGCAAAATTCCTTTGTGGTATAATTCCTCTGACATCCGAAGATCTTTATTCAGCCCCAGTACAATTATGCTGAAATAAAGGAAGATATACAACACAATTATGTAGTCCAGTTTCTCTAGCCTGTAGCTACAAATCCAACTTCCACCTTCAGATGTTGCCTAGCAGCAGAACCGATGATGGTCCTAGTCATATAAAAGAGGATGGGTGACAAGGACAGCAGTCTCAGGTGCTAGCTTTCATCCGGTTGAGAGAGGGAGGTGGGAGAAGCACACAAAAATAGCCACTGTCACAGATGATGGCTGGCTGCAATGTCAGCTGCTGGCAGCATGGTAAGTGGTGCCGCCTGAGTGCCACCATTGCTTAGGGCAAAAAGCTGCCCTGTTACACCTCCAGGTGTTCCAAGATGTGAAGTAACGGGCCAGACTCAGGAGAGGTCCTTGTAAAACTCATTCCATAAAGAGTTGCCTGAATAGATGTTCCTTCTTTGAAGAATTTAAAGTAACAGTAGCTTTGGACACATTGGAAGCTATTTAACTGCATGGCAATTAAGTAGTGCTTGTGACAAAAACAGTTGTAATTTAAGTACTGAATTACAGAAGCTTCTAGTCGTTTGCAATGGCAGAGGTCCCATTGTTCTAGGTACTGTACAAACATATTGAGATCTTTAGGGTAGAAACTGTTATTTATTAATAATTGCCCTGATTCAGGGAATAATTTAAGCTTGTTTGCATTATCCATAATTATTCAGAAAAAAGTTGAGCATGTGCTTATGTCTTATTGAATTTTCTGGGACCTCCATGCATGTTTAAGCATATGATTAGTGATGTTTTTCTGAATAAGACCTAAATAGATAAGAACACCAAAGCTTAGGAGAAAAGTGGGGGAAACTGAGGCACAGAGAGATTAAGTAACTTGCAATAGTCACTCCCACTCAAAAAGTCTGCAGCACAAATAGAAAACTGACATTAGTTTACCTGATCGCTAATCCAGTGCCTGGATCACATGACATTTTTTCCTATTAAATAAAATAACTATTAAATTCTATAGTCTGGCTAATCACAATATCTTTGTATGCTAATTATTATACAAGGAGACATAAAGTGGCGACCATAATTTACAGAGGCAAGCAAGCACCTTTCCAGCACTGTTTCATTCATGTAATAGCAAAATTAGGAGCAGGGTCACCAACTATCCATAAATATATGAGCAATCCTTAAAACATGGCTAAAAACACTGGTCCATAAAGTCCATAGAAAAAATTAAGCTATCCATCAATAACTAAGAAGCTCTGAACTTGACTGACAAGTCAGCATCAAAATGAGGCTGGATGTAAGTGTCAATGGACAGACAAAGCAAAGCAGTGCTACCTTGGGTCTGGCACCCTGCAGGGAGCAATCTTCAGGGCTTTGGGGACCATGGAAGTTTTCATAGTCCTTTCTCCTCCCCCAGCTACATGCTGCCACTGTGTCCTATGGGCTACTTACCTGGATAGTAGGAAAGGCTGTATGACTCTGGGCAGTCTCAGGCACTGGGCAGGACAGGGACAAGAGTAGTATGACTAGGACAGAACTGCAGGACTGAGAAAGAAGAGAAGCAGTGGGCAGGGGTCTATGCTGGGTCATGGGGACAAAATTGGAAGGGGTCAGGTTGCATGGTGGGGTGAGGGAGCAGCATAGTGTGGGAAGTCTAAGGGACCCCTGGGCCTACAGTGGCATGGTAGAAAACAACTAATGCAGTCATGTAAGATTTGGTTGGTGTTAAACCCCTAAATTTGAACCTGGCCCTGGTTACTGCCATCCAAGGCCTGGCAGAAGGGTTGCATTTATATTATGTAAAACCTAGATCAGTAAAAAAGTATGGCTGTCAGGGAAAAGAAAAAATTAGGGGCTTGTCAACCCAGAGTAAGAGCCAAACAAATCACTGAATTTTCCATCCGATTTCATTATATACAATGCACTGATTATACTGAAAAAATTGCTAAAATTTTCATTCAGAAAATTTAGATTAAGAAACCAAAGTGGACAGAGTACCAATATTAAATGGCCAGACTGTTACTATTTCAGCAGCCTAAATTGCTTTGCACCTTGCTATCAGCTAGAGTCACCACGAGAGTCACTTCCAATGAAGAAGAGTTTACTTAAATGTTGTGTGAAACTTCCAAGTATACAATTTAGTCCATTAACATTAATTCTTTTAAAATTTTACACTCTACTTCTTTCAGCCAGGTTGCAAACTTCTGATTATAAAAGAAATTGCTTCAAGAGTTGCTTCACTTCTTCCATTTTAAGATAAATACACAGCAACAGTATCAGGACAAATCAGCGTACATCTCTTGCAATATGCTTTCTCCTTAAGCCAATACAAATCAAAACAGAATGCCCCGATTTCAAACTTTTGCTCCTGCAAGAACATTAAATGCAGTAATTTTCTTCTAAGTTACTAAACAAGTTATAATTATTTGCACTGTAATTGGCACCAAAGAATTCATACTCCCTGGAAAATGCCTATAACACAACATAGGGCTTGACTGTGATGGAAAGACTAACCTTAGGAGCCAGACTGAGTGCATAATGATTGGTGATAACAGGTTAGCAGAAAATGCAAAATATGAAAGGATTACATTGTCTAGCTTAATGGGCTAGAATCAACAGGATTCCTTACAGCAACCTTTGTTATATGCCCGTGTAATCAATTTTCATGTTTTATAACTTTTGTAGTATCTTTTTGCTTCTTAAAATTACCAAATATAAGATGTACTTATGACTGTGGCTTATACATTAGCCACCTTTGTGTTGTAAGTGTATGTATTTCTAAGTTTGTATTTATGGTTAAGGTTGCATTCACACTGTACTGTTCTTTTCTACTTTTTTCAAAAAAGGATCTCTGTACCTGGCTTGGTATCTTCCTGATAAGATTTTATTAAGAAGCAGGAGGAAATCTTGGGCCCATTTAAGAGAATGAGAGTTTTTCCAACAACTTCAATGAAACCAATATTCCACAATTACTATGTTATTACTAGTACCATAGGTTAAGTGGGACTTCAGTAGTGGTTCTCTAAAAAAGAGGGGTCATCTGCTACAATGAGCTTCTGATACTATGTTCATGAGATTCAATATTCAGTAACAGTCTTAAATAAGAATTCCCAAAGTTGCATGTTTTTAAGACCCTAACTCAGGAAAGTGTCCCTACGGTGACATTTTAAGTGTATGCCTAGGGCCTGGACACCTGTAACAACTGAACTATTCCCAAAGGTCACTAACTGGGAATAGGTTCACAAGTTTTGAAGCTAAGAAATGTCCACACATGCAAGTGCCCTAATATTCCAGGTAGAATAGTCACTGTACAGGTGCTGAAGTCCTGTGGCTCTAACACTAAGGGATAGGCGCAAGCATCCAGTCCTGTATGCCTTGCAGTGGATGAGTGAAGGGGAAGGGCTCCCATGGCTTACAGGTACTGGGTAGAGGGGAAAGAGAGGGTGTGGCTGGGAACATTGTCACTTTTCTGCTTTCTCTTATCTCTTAAACATGAGTTCAGTAAACTTCAATAGTCAAAGTCTGCAGTATGCTTGCCTGACTTGAGCTGGCCATTGTTGGAGGTAGTGTCTGGATTTGCAAAGACTGAGGGTATTAAGTAGTGAACAAGCAGCCAGGCCAGGATGAACCATGCAAGGGAGCTCATTGATAAAAAAAAAGTGCCAACAAAAAGGGGAGAAAAGGGGGGTTGACTGCATAGCAGAGTGGCCAATTGCAGCAATTTATAGGGAGTGAGGAGCAATGTAGTATAGGATGTCTTGAGGACTGATCAGATCCATCTCACAGAGTGCTTGGTGTCCACAGGTAACACTGAACAGGTACACTGTGAATGGGTTCAAAACTACCTGATTTTCCAGGTATGTTTTTGAACCATTCCAGATTTAAAGTGGTTTAATGAGCTTGCATGTCTGTCCACTTCAGGTTTAAAACACTTTTAAACCAGTCTAAGTGTTACATGTGTTCATGTCCTTCATTCTCAGCATGTACTTAAGTTCTAATATGCTTAAGCATTTTCCTCAACTGGAGCCGTTTATAGCTGGACTATGAATTCACACATTGGGTTGATCTCTTTTTCCCAGTTCCCAGGAGCTATTTCTTAGACTTAAGGGACCAGTCCTGACAATTGCTGAATATGCCAACCTCCCAATGCGAGCTCAATTATCTGATCCAGGTGCTGAGCACTTTCTAAATTCAACGGTAGTTGAAAGCATTCGGTATTTTCAGGAGATGGTTAAAATTTCACAGAAAGAGGGCTTTACGCAAAAGCAGGAGATAAACCATCTTTTCCAGTGAAAAGTCAGACTAGAAAAGTTTTAAGAGTGAATTAAAATGGGCAGGAACACTGTTCCATTTCATTAGACATGTATTAAATGGCTTTAAACCGAATAGCAGAGATGCAAACTCAGGATTTTTTCTTGCTGGCTGCCAAGCAAGCCAGACATTTATCCCATTCTTTTACTACAGTCTACTTAATGAATGGCAACAAGATACAAGCTATTTGATTCACCCTCTGAGCCCATTTACAAACCATTAACCTGAAAAAATGGGGTAGCATCTGGGCTCTTTATGCTTAAAATATGTCCATCTTTTCCCCCTGTTATAATTTTCATGTTAAAAATATGCTTCACAAACAGATATGAGTAGAGGGGAACACAAAAATGTTCCCAGTATCACAGTAATTGAAAGTTGCAAATTATGGAACATTTCAGCACAATTAAACATAGTCCCTATGAGAAATACTAGTAGTTAAGCATTAGGGCTGTGCAAAGCTTTGGTCCCTGATTCGATTTGGCAGAGATTTGGCCCAATTTGGTGGCCAAATCTCTGAATCCAAATCGAATCAGAGGACCCTTTAATCTCTTCAAATTGAATTGGAACTCTCCAAATCAATTTGGAGAGATTCGGAAAGATTTGGTGATTTGAACACAGACACAGGTTTAAATGTTTTTTCTACATAGGTAGCAGGCAGCTCATGAATGCTGCAATGCTGGGGTGCATGGAATGTCCCACAGAAGCACAGGGGGCTCCCCAGCATGCTTGGCAGCATACCTGGAAGTGGACCTGAAGCATGTCCAGTCCACTTCTGGGTCCACCAGAGAGCTCACTGGGCCCCCTCCCCCACACTGGCAATGAGTAGGGGGTGCACGGGGGCTGGTTCAGGTCCCTCAGGAATACAATATAATACAATATAAAACAGTAAAAATCAATACAAACATAACAGAATACTATTTACAATATAAAATGGGGCTCATTACAATAATAGCATACAAGAACTTAGCTTACCTATAACTATTTATAATTACTTGTAAGGGATGGCGGGGCAGAGAGGAAGTCAGAAATGGTTGGGAAAGGGGAGGGAATCAATTTTTAAATAATAAAAAAAAGAAAAATTGGGAGTTTTGCTACAATGGGAACAGCCCTAGCCACTGGACAAAGGCAAGTGTTTGGGGAGTAAGGGATGGGATTCCCGGGCACTGTCCCCAGGGCTTGGGGATGGGAGGGTGTGGCAGTGAGAAGCCCCCACAGGCACCAAGGGGATGGGGGAAACCCCGAGAGCCCCCACAGCAAACAAACAGCCTCCCCACACCCCAGGAAACTTACCTTAGAGCACGGCTGAAGCCAGAACTGGAGCCACAGCTGTGCAAGCTAGCATTACGCTGGCTTTAATCAGCTGCTCCTGAGGCAGGGGAGTGCAGAGCTGATTGTGGTAGCTGGGGATGCTGCCATGGGAAATTTAAAAACCCCGCTGGAAGCTGGCAGGGGCAAAGAGGAAGGAAGCCAGCTGGGGGCACACCAGGCAGCTGCCAGGAGCATTGCTGCCAGCACTGCAACTGCAGCTGGGGCAGGGGCAGCAGTGTCCCTGCATTAGGCTGGGGAAGAGCAATCCCTGGATGCTGGAATTTCAGTATTTATAGGAGTGTCTCTCTCTGGGAGAGAGAGAGATGGGAGACAATGGAAGCTGAGCCCTCTGGCACCAGAGTCTTTGGGCTCCAATTGCCCTGACATCCAAGCAACTGACCAGTGCCGAAGCTGACACTTGATCCCTTAGTAAAGGGGCTTACAGGGGATGGTGGAACAATGAGAGCAACTTCCAAGCAGTTGGCGAGTGGACGTGGTGTAGCGGAGGTGCAGCCCTGAGGAACATCATGGCACAAATGTGAGTACCTCCGTCATCGGGTCACCCAAGAAGAGGAACACTACTGAACCCCTCCTTTCACTCAGTAACAATAAGTTGTGGCAGGCCAGTTGAGGGGGCACTCCAGTAAAGGGGGATGGTACAGTACTCACCACACCCACTAGAGTTGCCACAGTGGTGCATTGACTGGGAAAGGAAATTTCTGCATTAGCAGATCAGTGATCCCGGGTTGAGGCAGACATGCAGGCACTGGCAGTAGCTCATGTGAAACTTCTGATGCAAGTCATCCAAGCAATAGGGCAGGTGATGGAGATACAGTAAGTGCAGGGGGCCCCCAGCAGGAGTGGATGCAACATAATGCTGCCCTGTTTAAGATGCCACGAATGACACAGGATGATGACCCTGAGGCCGACATAGAGGCATTTGAGAGAACAGCCCTTCAGACTGGGTTAGATCACACTCAGTGGGCCCACTAGTTGGGTGCCCTAGTGGTAGATCAAGCCCAAACAGCCTATCGGGCCCTGTCAAGGGAGGACACCTGAAACTATGATGCAGTAAAGGCTGCGATCCTGTACCAATTCAAGATGAAGTCAGGAGGCCTCACATTCTGCTACAGTACCTACGAGACTCTCTGAATAAATGGCTTCCCACAGGCCTGTTTGACCAAGATGGTGTTATTGATCATGGAGCATGGCTAGAGAAGAAGAGAGGCAAATAGGTCCTCAGAAGGGGATGTGGAGGGGTGTAGTCTGCTACTGCTGCAGTCGAGCTGGTCATATTGTGAGGGAACGTGGACTTGGCTCAGCAAACTGGGTCGCGGTTTGGCTACCTCCACCCTGCCCCAAGAAAGGGGAAAGGAAGCTGATCAAGATGAGCCAATGGACTGTAGTTTTGTTTTGACTGCACATGAGGGAGGCTGGGACCGCCCGATCGTGACAGCCTGGATCAAGGATCGAGCGGTATAAGCAACCCTAGACATGGGATGCTCATAGTCCCTCCTCCATGCGGACCTGGCCCCTAGAACAGGCGTAAAAGAAGCCAGACCATTGGTGATGACCTGCATCTTGGGTGACGAGATGCACTTTCAGAGCTGCTACCTCCCCTTGAAGGTGATGAAGTTCCAAGGTGAGCTTCAGGTCGGCTTGGCCCCAACATTGGCCTGTTAGATGGTTTTGGGCCAAGAATGGAGGCAATTTTACATGGTACTTGAACGTGTGTGAGCAACTGAGGAGAGAAAGTGATTAAGAAGAGGGGAAGGCAGGGCCGGAGAAACCGCCTCCCCGCAGCGTGAAGCTGTCCAGAACAGCATTGACATAGTTTCATAGTAGTTTCATAGTAGCTAGAGTCGGAAGGGACCTAGGAAGATCATCTAGTCCGACCCCCTGCCTTGGCAGGAAAGAGCACCAGGGTCAGATGACCCCGGCAAGGTGCTCATCTAACTTCCTTTTAAAAA
>NW_017728886.1:221238869-221248641 GCF_001723895.1 Crocodylus porosus | reverse complement strand
CTCAGGATGGAGTCACCAATCACGATGACGCGACGCTTCCTCCTCTTAGGCCTCTTGACTCCCGCCGCCCACACAGGACATTGTGTGCGCAAAGTCTCCTCCCTGGAATCTTCCACTGCTCCCTCCTCCTCCAGGGCTGCCAGGGCCTCATACCTGTTCTCCAGATGGACAGGAGGAACTGGTGCCGCAACATGGTTAATAGAGCAGGTGGCCAGTGCTGTGCAGTTCCATCAGGCTCAGTGGGAAGACCCAGAGCTACAACAGCTAGGGACAGAAGACCCAGGAGAGGGGACATCCAGAAGCCACCCCAACTTTGAGGTAAAAGGGGGACTACTATACCGGGTGCAGAGGGGTCAGCAGGGGGATTGCAGAAATACGGCAGCTAGTCATGCTGTCCGCACTTCACTGACAAATTTGGAAGTTGGCACATGACTCCCCACTAGACAGTCATTTAGGACGTACCAAAACCCATGCGAGACTTGTCCAGGACTTCTTTTGGCCATGCCTACAAGGAGATGTAGAGAGATGGGGTGCGGGATACCCAGAGTGCCAGACAGCCCAGGAATGGAGACCTCAGAGGGCACCTTTGCAATCCATGCCCATAATTGAGACACCGTTCTCCTGGGTAGCGCTCGACATTGTGGGCCCCCTCCCAAAATCTCACGGAGATTATGGATTATGCCATACGGTTCCCAGATGTGGTTCCACTTACGTCTATTACGGCTACTCAAATGGTGGAAGAGCTCCTAAAATGGATCGCCCAGGTAGGAATCCCGCATGAAATACTCACTGACCGGGGACACATTTTGTCAGGCATAATGAAGGCTCTTTGTAGCACCCTTGGCATCACCCACCTGAAAACGTCTGTTTATCACCCCCAGACTAACGGCTTAGTCAATAGGCTAAACAGAACCACCGAAAGAATGCTCAGGCGGTGCGCACAGGAGGACCCCCATAGTTGGAATACCATATTGACCCTACTATTGTTTGCCCTACAAGATGCACCCCAAGAGTTGATGCAGTTTTCACCTTTGCAGCTAGTATACAGTCCCAGTCCCAGAAGTCTGTTACAGATCATCCGGGAGGAATGGGAAAGGCTGGTGGGGCCAGGAATAGTAGCCAAAAGGTACTGACAGGAGGTACAAGACTGTACCGGATCACTCGCCAGAATCTGCAAGTTGTGCAAGAACAACAGGAGACCTAATATAATTGAAGGATGAAACACAGAGCATTCCAGCCAGGGGACATGGTATTAGTCTCGCTTCCAGCATCAATGAGTAAACATTTCGTGATGTGGCAAGGCCAATTTAAGGTGATCTGTCAGGTAGGCCCAGTAGATTATGAAGTGCTCAAGACCATAGCAAGCGCCAAATTTACCACATAAACCTTCTCAAGGAATGGAAGCCCCACAAGGCTGGCTGATGCAGAAAGTGGAGGTAGTAGAGGAGCTGGGATACACCTACCTAGAGTTAGAGGGATCCACACTGAAGGGGCAAGTGCAACTAGGGGAAGATTTGGATACTGATCAATGGCAGGAACTGGAGGAGATGATAGAAACCTTCTGGGATGTGTTCCAATAAACCCCAGGATGAGCATGGGGAATTGAGCATGAGATCAGGACACTGCCTAGCGCACTAGTCAGGGAAAGATGGAGGTCTATACCCCAACAATTGCAACAGGAAGTATGACAAGAGATAGAAAAGATGCAAAAGCAGGGAATTATCTGGCTGTCCCAAAGCCCATGGTGCAGTCCAATTGTACCAGTGGCCAAACCTGATGGGTCACTCTGCTTGTGCATTGACTTTCAAAAATTAAATGCACGAGTGACCTTCCCCATGCCTCATATTGCCCACCTCGTCAAGAGAATCAGAGAAGCAAGATACATATCCACCATCAGCTTAGCTAAAGGGTACTGGCAAATCCCAATGAGAGTGGCAGACTGTGCCAAAACCACTTTTGGAACCCCTCGGAGCCTGTTTGAACTTGTACTGATGCCCTTCAGGCTGAATGGAGTGGCTGTCACCTTTCAAAGACAAATGGACGCCCTGCTGGTACCACACATGGCAGCTTATATTAATGACATAATCGTCTTCACCTCAGACTGGCCCCAGCATCTTGATGCCCTGAGAGTGGTCTTCAGAGGGCTTCAAGCAGTGGGGATGACCGCCAGCCTGAAAAAATGTAAACTGGCAAGTACAGAAACCAAGTACCTGGGGTTTTGTGTAGGATGGGGAACCATCAGACCCCTGGCAGACAAGATGGAGGCAATACAATGGTTTCAAGAACCACACAACCATCAGCAACTCTGTGCCTTTTTGGGGCTTATCAACTATTATCACAGGTCCATACCACACTTTGTGGAGCTCGCCACACCCCTCACAGATGCGTTCAAGGGACAGTCATCAGGAACACTAAAGTGGACGTCCGAGATGAAAAGAAGCTTCAAGGGTCTGAAGGAGGTTATGTGTTGTGACATGGTGGTATATACACCTGACTTCTCTGCCTCTTTTATTTTACAGACCGATGCATCCAGCAGTGCCCTAGAGGCCATCCTATTGCAAAAAGAGGGGGAAGATGAGCGCCTGATCACCTTCGCCAGCTGCAAACTCAGCCAAGCCAAGACCTGGTACACCACAATAGAGAGGGAGCGCCTAGCCATACGCTGGATGATAGAGTATTTTAAATATTACTTGACGGGCTGGAAGTTCCTGGTGATGACGGACCATGCCCCACTGCAGTGGTTAACCAAAAAACAAAGTGAAAAAACCCGCATTACCTATTGGGCACTCGCTTTTCAACCTTTCAAGTTCAGGTAATGCACTGCCCTGGCAAGGATAACCTCATGGTGGATTTTCTGTCAAGATATATCAGTTCAGAGGAGCCAGCCGAAGAGGCATGTAAAGCACACAAAAGGGAACATCAGGCTATTTGGGAGGCCATACAAGATGTCAAGATGCCACAATGCAGCTTAAGGGGGGAGGTTTGTGGTGGCAAGAAGCCCCCACAGGCGCCAAGGGGACTGAGGGAAATCCCAAGAGCCCACACAGGGAACAAACAGGCCCCCCATACCCCAGAAAATTTACCTTTTAGAGCATGGCTGAAGCTGGAACCAGAGCTGCAGCTGCACAAGCTGGCATTACGCCGGCACTTTAATCAGCTGCTCCCAAAGCGGGGGAGCGCTGGGCTGATTGCAGCGGCTAGGGACACTACTATGGGGAATTTAAAACCCCACTGGAAACTGGCAGGAGCGAAGAGGAAGAAAGCCAGCTGGGGGCACACCAGGCAGGCGGTGACTGCTGCAGCTGCCAGAAGCGTTGCTGCAGGTGCTGCGACTGCACCTGGGGCAGGGGAAGCAGAATCCCTGCATTAGGCTGGGGAAAATCAATCCCTGGCTGCCGGAATTTCAGAGTTTATAGAAGCATCTCTCTCTGGAAGAGAGAGAGATGGGAGACAATGGGAGCCCAGCCCTTTGGCACCAGAGTTTGGTGGCTCCAGTTGCCCTAACATGCAGACAACTGACAGGTGCCAAAGCTGATGCCTGATTCCTTAGTAAAGGGGCTTACAGGGAATGGTGGAACAACAAGAGCAACACCCAAGCAGTTGGTGAGTGGACGGGGTGTAGCGGAGGTGAAGCCCCAAGGAACGTCGCGGCACAAATGTGAGTACCTCCTCACTGGGTCACCCGAGAAGAGGAACACCACTGAACCCCTCCTTTCACCCAGTAACAAGAAGTCATGGCAGGAGAGTTGAGGGGGTGCTCCAGTAAAGGGGGATATTATGTTACTCACCACGTCCACTAGAGTCACCACAAAGGGGCATGTGTGTGTGTGTGTGTGTGTGTGCACGTGCGCGTATGTGGAGGTGGGGGCCATCCTTCACAACAGGGAGCTGCATGCCTTGGCCAGAGGCATGGGACCAGTTCCAATACTGCAGAGGCCCACACTCACTGCTTGCACTCCAGCCTAAGCAGGACAGGGGCAGCTGGGGGTCCCTCCCGCAGGGTTAGCGGGGCAGGGGACTGCAGATCAGAAAAGAGGGGCACCAGCATGACCTGGGGGAGGGGGCACTGTGGCCTGGTGGTGAGGGGCCAGAAGGCCCAGAGGGCTGCAGCTTGGAGGTGAGGGGCTTTGTGAAGCTGGGCTTTAAAAACCTCCAATACCCTGCCACCTCTCTAGGTAACCCATTCCATTATAGTTTTCCTATGAAAAACTTTTATATCAGACAGTCCTATCCTGCTCTAGTTCTGAGGCCTAGAAGACTCATAAACCAGGGCCTTCCATCGCTGAGGCCCTGATTACTGCCTGATGCCAAATATGTTCAATTGCCATTTACTTCAGTGGGAAATGAGAGTATTTATCAGCTTCTCTGTGCTATACTTGTCTTAAAAGAAATCAGTTTACTCGCAATTGTGTTGTAAAGCATCCAGGATTGTTCATACACCCACTTGTTATATCAGTGAGCCAGATCCATCCCTGGCATTGTACATATAAATCCGTTAACTTAAGTGGAGTTACATCAAGGTCTAATTAGGCCCAGTCTTCTAACTGTTCTCAGTCTAACCTCAGAGTTACTTCCATATCTTATATTCTATCCCAAACAGCAAGTCAACTAATTAACAATTAAAACAAGTACACATAACCATAATCATCCAATTAAAGATCTCTACATGTAGGTCTGAATAACTGGTGAGGCAGTGCCATTCTGGATATAAGGAAGGGGTCCACCAGTTGAGAAGAAATACTTTCAATAAAAGATGTAGCTCAGTGTAGTCTATGGATTTTCCCCTTCAAAGAAGAAAAACCTGAGTTATACCCTTTGAAGTGGGAAACTGCAGATTTCCCCTTGCAAGGCAGAGTTCCAGGTAGGGTGATGGGAGCAACTCCTGCAGCTGCCTTCAGGTAAGTCTGTCAGCGGGTCCGTGCAGAGTACCCCACCCCAAGCATCTTGATTCTCATCTGCCATGACTTGGATCTTAATAGAAATAGGGAGGAAGGGGGTGATATTTCAGAGAGTACCCATGGGAAGTACCATGCTGGATTGGGTATAATGCAGGTGCTTTTATTCAGCTCTTTTCTCTTCTATTATTTACAGGAACCCCCTTTGGAGGAGGAAGCAGTCCAACAGACCAGTCTCGGGGCCCCAAGTCCCTGGGCTGATCCCGGTCCACTAATACAACCAGTAAGTACCCCACAAAGTCCCGGTATCTCATTAGCAGCTCATTACAGCTGCCGCCTGTGTGTTTCTCCAGCAGCTGACGTACAGGCTCCGCAGCTCTCTCACGGTCGGGGCTTGCCTTCTCGACCCTCAGTGTCTCTCCCTACTTGGGATGGGTTCTGGCTTCCCCGGTCTCTTTAGGGGTCTGGGCAGGGGTCGTTCCTCCCCGCTGTCTTTTCGGATTGGCGTAGCCTCCCCGATCCTTAATGCCAGCTGCGGCTCCAGCTCCGCTTCTCCCCGCATTCACCAAAATGCAACTCAATTACCCGGGCAGTCATCCATCTTGTATCTGACCTGTCTTCTGGAGTCCCAACCTCACGGCTGTCTCTGGTATCCCAGGTCAGAATCCTTTTCCACTTTTCCTCTCCTGGGGTCTCGATTAACCCCAAGCTTGTCCTCTTGTGCCCAAAGGCAATTTCTCCTTCACCTTCTCTCCCTCTTATCCTTCGGGTCTGGGCCTCATTGGTTCTCCGTGGGCGCGGCCCACTCCGGGGCCCACCCCCACATTGTAATTGTCTTCAGCTGCCCCTGTTCCTTTAGTAACAGGGTCTCAGTCAATGCCCTGTTACACAGTCCATGGGGGTGGGGGGCATAGGCAATTCATGGGGGGGCACAGTGGGGGGCAGAACTCCATGCACCACAGCTGCCCCACTGCTGCAGGGTGTTTAGTCTGGTCGAGCTGCTCCGTAGCACCAAGCCTGAGGTAACAGTGGCTCAGTGAGGGAGGGAGCATGCACTGCACCCCTGCCCACTGGGTTGGGCCTTCTTGGTTAGGGTTGGCAGTTGGAATTAGGCATACTGCCCAACCAGGGTAGCGGCGATGGTGGTAACAGTGATGGCAGTGGTGGCAGCAGCAGAGTGGGGCTCCTGGTGGTGGTAGCAGTGGTGGCAGCACCAAGTCTGCCATTTTGGCCAGACTGCAGTCCTATGTCTCACATCCCACAGAAATCTTGGGATGCATGCCCCTCCCCCAATTCCCCCCAGTGTATCACCAATAGGCATGCACAGACTGTCCTTGTGCCATCAGAGGGGCCCCCTCAATGGTGCAGGGCCAGTTTGGGCTCATCAGAGCTTGGCCCCTGATGACCCAGACCAGCTCCGTGACATCGTGGGAGGCCCCCTGATGACATAGGGGCAATCTGAGCATGCCAGAGCTTGGCACACAGACCAAATGCTGTGAGGCTGATTTGGGTAAAAGGAGCCAAGCTCTGGTGAGCCTGTACCAGACCTGCACCACTGGAGCAGGGGCCAAGCTCTGGGAAGCCCAACACCCCCCCATCCCACACATCCACTCCCTGCCCCACACATTGAGCAGCTGGGACCTGGAGGCAATGGGCAGCTGGGGGCAGGAAGCTGTGGGTCAGGAATGAGAGTTACCCCTGGCTCTCTCCTACCTCTGTCCTCACCCGAGCTGAGGTGAGGCCCTGCCCTGGGGTGCCATGACACCCCCGCACCTCAGTGACCTGGGTAGTTGCCCTCACTGCCCACCCCTAAGGTCAGATCTGCCTGCAGGTCATGCTGGCAGGGATGGTGATGGCAGAGTAAGGAGGTGAAGGTCATGTTGGCAGAGCTTGGGGTGGAGCAGGGTGGGGGCTGTGGCTTGGGAGTGAGGGGCACTGAAATATCAGGGCTTCTCAGTGCCACAAAGCAGCGGAGGGGGTAGCCGTAGCTGCACCCATGTCCTGGTGAGCAAAGCGGGCAGGAGGAGCTCTGATTTTCCATGATGATAAAACCAAAATCAAACACCAAAATGTATAGATATTTAGAATATATTTCATTATATGATTGAAGCACAGGTAGGCTTCCAAATTGCTTTAAAGTTGTAAATATATCAATAAAACACTGTGTTCAAACTGATACCTATATATATAGTGGCATTTCATTTCAATAGTGAAAAATGTGGATTTGAGGGTTTAAAATCAGAGATTTTATTTTTTATCAGAGAATTTTGTTTTTTAACAGAAAAAACCAGGATCCCTGGTGAAGAAGAACAAGGCAATAAGATAACATTTGGAGTGGCTTTTTCCTTACTATTATACTCTAAATTCTTTACTTCTGTTCCTACCAAAGACTCCCTAAGGATTGTGCCACCATTCAGGATTTAGGCCTCACCATATCATCTTGACAAGTATTATTAGGCAGGTGTTATTCTCACCACATTATGGATGGGGAAAATGGAGACACAAGTAAATAAATTTGTTGGAGGCAAATAAAGCAGCAGGCTGAGCAACTTCTAATACTTCAACCAAGAGCAAAGAAGGCAAAGAGATTATTGTGCTCTGTGACTGATTCAGTTTTGTGCCTGAAAACATCAATGAAATTAAGATTCCTCCATTTGGTCACATGTAAATATATATAAAAAAAGTAAAAAATAAGATCTTGAATTATTTTTTAGATGCCTTAAAATAAAACAAAATGCACCTTTGAATGACAGGGCTTGTTTTTAATTTTAAGGTAATAATAAGAAAAAGGCTTCTTTTTCTGGTCAAATAATATTTTAAGGTCCACCACCCAATAATCAAAAAGACTTTTAGCAGGGTGAACAGACATGTTGATCTTTTTATTGCATTCTTGTTTTCCAAAGCTTTGCTACCTATCTCAGCTCACAGCCTATCTGTCACAGAGTCATTTAACAGCTCCCTATCTGTAGAATAAAAACAATACTTTCCTTTTCATTTCTGGAATGTTACATGTTCCAAGACAAAGTCTAACACCTGCTGTTTTCTATCAATTATTTATGAATAGAAAAATAATGTGAAATCTGACACTGTGTTTCTCTGTGAGTAATTCAGGTAGTAGTAATTTTTTTCCCACCAAATATTTACCAAAAAAAAAAAAAAGCAGTATAAAAGGCACTTTGAAGAGAAGCAAAATTAGAAAGATCAATCTAGTCCAGCAAATAGAAAATTTAGGAATTATGAAAATTAGTCACTTTATAAAGTATCCAGGATACTTATACATTCAGAGACAGGGCCATTCCTAGGGTGGAGCAAATTGGGGCGAATGCCCCAGGCCTGGAAATTTGGGGGGCCCTGCAGAGCTGAGAGAAGCAGCCATGGCCTCTCCTGCAGGACTCGTGACTCTGTGCTGCTGCCGCTGTCTTCACATCCAGCCGCTCGCCACCCCACCCCTCTGCCCTCACCGCCGCCACTGGCTTCTTCACATCTGGGCTCCACACCCTGGTAGGATCATCTCTGTTCAGAGATATAGGTCTAAGCCTTGAATTGGCACATATTTTATGGTATGGCAATAGATTATAGATGGGGAGAATGGAATTCCAGATTAATTCCATCTGGCCCTTCCTTGTCTGGCCCTTCTTCTATGCTGCCGACCTACAGACATATAAAGTGCTATGCAGAGCTAGTGTGAGCTCTAGATATAAATATATATAGAGAGAGAGACAGAGAGAGAGAGATTGATATGTATACATCTCACTTCTCTATATATAATAAACCCATTGTATAAGAAGCCATGGAGAAAGGGGAAATATTTTCCACTTTATAACCTGGTCACAGAGGTGCTCAGATATTCCTGGATTGGGGGACTTTAAGGAAAACTTAGAACCTCTTTCCACTGCTCCATCAAGTAAGCTTTAGTGAGCATGGGGTCAGTGTGTTTGTGTGTGTGAGAGAGAGAAAGAGGGCAGGAGAGAGAGAGAGAGAAACAGAGATTTTAAGGCCAGGGCACTGCAACAAATTTTTGTTAGCACAGCTGTGTTGATCAGAGGTATGATGAGATGCAATTTGTGACAAACATAGCAAAAGTCCCTAGGACAGATTTAGTTATAGCAGCAAATTGCACTTTTGCAGGTATAGCCAATGTCTTTTAGGTTTGAGGGCTCAAGTAACATGTTCCATAAGCAGTACAGTTTGGCTGTTAAGAATTGTGTCTATATTAAAGATGCTGTGGTATAATGTACCAAGCCCAGGCAAGGCCTGAGACTATTTGTCTGTCTCTCTTTCTCCTTTATGGCCCTTTTTTTGTTCCCAGGTTGTTGCTTTCCTGCAACGATTCTTCATAGCCTCTTACTTTCTCATATAGCTTTTTGCTTCAAGCCTGAACATCACTTTGGTACAGTACATTCTAACACTAACATTCACCCACATGTGAATTAAACTTCTTCATGCTGGGTCAGGATGTGGGATCTATTTCCAAGTATGCTTGGTATTTAATATTGATTATCTGCTGTGCTTCCCTGATATAACTATCAAATCATATATAGAGTTACACTATCAGAACTGGAAGTGACTTGGGAGATTAGAATGGAATCTGGAGCTCTCTAAATCCAAAGCCTGTGCAGAGTTGTTACCATCCTACAACCATTTGGTCTTTGAGATAAATTGGTGGTCACATTCCAGTTCCTACTTTTTAGGGGTCTACATGACAAAAATTAGAATCACAACTGGCAGTGCTAGAGTGCTAGGCTATCTTACCGGCAGTCTCAGCACAGAGGACAAGCACTGAATGCATGTGGTGAGCAAATAATTCTTGCATCTCTTTCATAGTTTCATAGTTTCTAGGGTCGGAAGGGACCTGAGCATATCATCAAGCCTGACCC
>NW_017728886.1:221233263-221238858 GCF_001723895.1 Crocodylus porosus | reverse complement strand
CCCCGAGCATTGCCAGGAGTGACCAGGAATAACGGTCACAAGCTGGCAGAGGGTAGATTTAGGCTAGATATCAGGAAGCACTACTTCATGGTCAGGGAGCCTAGGATCTGGAACCATGGGGGCCTTTGCGCCCTCCTGCTCCCTTTGATCTACATTGGGATTACCTCCCTTTGGGCCTGGAGGATTGTCTTCTTAACAGGCAACCACTCTTCTTGTACACCTGGCTCCCCTTCCCTCTGGGACCTCAGTTCTTCCCCGACTATTCTCCTTAGCTTATTGAAGTCCACCGTCCTGAAATCTAGGACTGCTGCCTTGCTGTAGGCCTTTGCACCTTGTGCTGGATGGTGAATTCCAGCAGGTGATGATTGCTGTCACCCAGGTGGTCGAGCATCTGCAGCCCCCTCATCAGGTTGTCACCCGTGGCCAGAAACAAGGCGTCTCCCCTGATGGGGTTGTGCACCCCCCGGGTTAGATGGAGGTCCTGCATTTTGGCTAGAAACCTATGTGAGCAGTCAGACCTGGCTGACTGTTCTTCCCAGCAGATGTCTGGAAAGTTCAGGTCACCCATGATTACCACATCCTTTGACCTACATCCTCTTGCATCTCCTGAGCTGCTCCCTCCAGATTCCACTAATGACACATATTAATAGTCAGCATCAACACAGAGAAAGATTGATTCATGGTGGCAAATGATAAAAATGATCTCTTTATCAACTAGTGTTCTATTATGCTATGTAGGGTACAGTAGCATACCTAGTAGTCAGATTCCTACACACAGACAATTTACAAACTTAATTTACACTCCAATCTGGCTATTTTGATATTTCTTTATACCAAATGCTGAGTATAACAACCACACAACAAGTAATGTATGAAATGCATTGTCACTGCCAAACTTCTCCAAATAAAATTGAGAATTTTGACTATTAATATATCTAGTTTATTACAGGAGTTGTGGGGAGGATGAGAGAGAGAGTATGTGTATGCACCTTATCTTCTCAGCCATGACAAGAGAATAAGGAAGGGGAGAATATAATTGAAAGAGAGAAAATAATTTCAAATAGAACATTTGTATTCTGTGGTCCAAATATTTGGATCTCTGGATACAATTACCATCTGACTAATTAATAGACTAGGTCATTAATAATTGTAACAACTATTAGATTTGCATTTAGTTACTTAAAGAAGATGAGACATACTCATATGCTGCAACATGTTCCTGTGAAGAGGTGCTAAGAGATGATCACCTGTCCTGTGCGCTAGTTTCTATGGTGTTGGCTGTAGCCATGTTGGTCTAAGGACATAGAACAGTGCCTGACTACTTTCTACGACCATTCTGAGCAATTGCTTATCTTCCAAAGTAGTGGTCACAGCACCTTTTTGTTTCAAATTTGTGATGGATAAAGAAGAAAATAGTTACAAACATCTTTTAATCCAGTTCCTCAACATCTGTCTCAATTTCTCAGACTCATTATTTTGAAATTCAGGATAAACCATCTGAAACATTTTGTTCACCAAAAATAAAGAGCTACTACAATCACTGAAGACTGAGTTATTTGTCCCAATAATGAAAATTGTAGTTATCCACTTAAATACCATTCTAAATCACTTTCTGGGAGTTGGTGAGCAGAAACACTATCCACAAAGGTAAAATAAAGCCCCAAATGGTAACATTTTAAATGAAAGTTCTATTTTTAAATTATTTGCAAACAGCTAATAAATGATCTTTGGATGTTTTAAAAAATGTTAATCAATTGTTACATAAGTAATCCAGTAGGTAACATTACTTAGAAGCTTGCAGAAAACATTCTGCTGATATGCTTGTAACTACTATAAGCCTTGCTATTTATGTCCCTAACATCTTTGCAACATCTACTAATAGAATCATAGAAAATGCTAAATAGTAAATCATTTACTAATACTTTATAAATGAAATATTAATGTAAAGACTGAACACTAAACTAAAAGCTCGGGTGGGCAGGGTGTGGGTGTGAGGGATCATGGAAGGATGTGGGGACCTCCCATGCCCCTCCCCATGATGCACAGTTACTGCTGGTGGCAGCAGCAGCAGCAGCAGGTGAGAGGGACTCAGGGTGCTCATGCCCCATGCAGGCACTGCTGTATGCCCCCGACATACCATATTGCTTCACCACACACACACACACACACACACTCCCCCATGCCCCACCATACACACACACACACCCTACTCCCCATCATAAACAAACACACACCCATACACACACACACCCCACCATACTCACCCCCAACCACACCCCACAGCCCCCCACACAATATATAAGAGTATGACTTTATTTTTTGAGTTATTATGCAATCTTCTCTGCATACAGTATACAAACACAAATTATAACAAAACATTTTTTAAATCAAATTAAAATATATGATTTCTTTTGTTTTTCTTCTGGTTCCAAGATGGCAACCCTCCCCTCCCAAAAGGACTATTTCTCAGGGGCAAGGGGAGGGATTTCTGGTGGCAAAGGGCAAGGGTTAGGAGAGGGGAACATCCAGTCCCAAGATGGCAATCAGGGAGTGGGGCAACTGTCAAGAGGCAGGGCTACCCTGATCCAGATGGTGGCAGGGGCCAGGGCGAAGGCCAAAGGGGTTCTCAAGATCCCCTTCCAGGGGTCCCTATTAAGAATCTATTACAGGGAGAGGGACCACAGGTGCTTCTGGTGCCATGCACCAAGAGTTTCCCCTAGACCAGCAATGGGGGGTACTGCAGATCCACACCAGAAAGGGGAGTTCCCATGCCACCAGCAGCCCTGGCACCCCAGATGCTGTTCCTGGCCACCCCCCTACAAGCTCACAGGACACTGTGCCTCAACCAATGGTGTGGTCCCAGAGTGTAGGGGAGCAGATAGAAGAGGGGAGGGAGCATTAGCACCCTGACTGAACCCCCCTAGGTACTACCTCTGCCCCCAACCCCAACACTACTACCTCACCTCCCCTTCCACCCCACCCCCCACCTCCCATCCGATACTGCCCCATTGCCCTCAATCTAACCTTGGACCACCCCATGTATGAGCAAAAAGTCCAGGTGCAGCTTGGGCCCTCCAACACAGAGGAAGCACCCCTCCAGCCCACCAAGAGAGGGGCCAAACTGAAAAACATCCCCAATATCCCCCAAACTGCACCAGACATCCCTCCCCTGGGAGAAAATAAAAAAGATCAACCCCATGGAGGAGGATCTGGAACAGCCAGGCTGTCCTGGAGTCCTTCAAGGAGATCCTCCTCACCCCCTGCCACCAACCTGGACAACCTGTCCTTCTGCAGAGTGTTGGGAGATGCAGGCGGAGCTCTGAGCTCTAGACCTCTGCAGTGCCTGTGATGCATTTGTCTGCTCATAGATCCAGCTCCTCTGAGAGAGAGATCATGGCCCCCACTTCTTCCATGCCCTGCTGAAGAGGAGAATACCAACAAGTACATTGCCTGCCTCCTGGCAGATGATGGCACCACCCTCACGGATCCTGGAGAGCTACAAGAAAGGGTGAGGTCTGTCTACACAGAGTTGTTCTTGCCAAATCCAACCAACACAAATGCCTGACAGACCCTCTGGGAGGGACTGCTGCAGGTCAGCGTGGGTGACTGGGACTAGCTGGAGGTTAGCCGAGCTCTTGGATGCTCTCTGCCTGATGCCCACCAACAAAGTGCTGGGCATTGATGGCCTGACCATGGAGTTCTACAGACCTCACTGCAGTCTTGCCCAAGTCTGAAGGGAAAAGGGAGCTCCCCCTGTTGGGCAGGAGGACCATAATGACCCCCCTGTCAAAGAAGAGAGACCCCCATGCCTGAGAAACTGGCATTCCATTTCCCCCCCTTTGCATGGACTATAAGGTAGTAGTGAAGACCATCTTGTTGTGCCTGAAGTCCACACTGATGGATGTAATCAATCCTGACCAAACATAGACAATGCTGGGGTAGACCATCTTCAACAACTTGTATCTGGTGTGGGGCTTCCATGAGCTTCCATGCTGGGAGGGCTTTTTTTGGCAACAAGAGTACCAGCTTTTGCTCATATTCAGGTTATGGTCCACTGTAACCCCCAGGCCTTTCTCTGCAACACTGCAGCCTAGCCAATCAATCAGTCAATCAATCCCCAGTCTGTATTTGTACATGCAATTATTTTATTTCAAGTGAAGGATTTGGTACTTTTCCTTGTTGAACTTCTTCTGACTGATTTGATTTGATAGACCCTTTCTCCAGGTCATTCTCGATTCTAGCTGCATCATCCACCTAACTGGGTATCATCAGCAAATTTGCTAAGCGTTCACTCAATCCCATTACCCACATCATTGTAAATAAGATGTTAAACAATACTAAACACAGGAGAGACTCATGGAAACCCTGCTTGATGCCAATAGACATTAAGCCTTTTTGTAATAATAAGTGGAATAACTTCAGCAAAGAGACAAAGAGCCTGATACCCATCAATACCACATAGAATAATCTATATTCTAATGGCCCTGTGTTTGAATCCTCCAGTTTTGTAGATGCATCCCTAGGGGGAAAAAAGTCCAATCAAATCTATTCACTGGATTTAACCTGAATTCAATAATTTCAAGACAATCAAAACTATGTATTTTTAAAAATATACTAGTTTTAAAAATATTAATCACTTTCCCTTTTACTTTTATAGCCCCATCCTAGATGATCCATATGACAGGAAAGTTCCCTAGGTTCTGCTCATAAAGCCATAGACCCTGGGACATAAAGACCACCTTTATATCTTAACACACCAGAATAGAGGAAACATATTGTATCCATCGCTTTTGTAAAGGGACTGTTTGGTTCAGTAAAAAGATATTCTACATTCACAGTCCTGCAGGCCAAGACCTTGCAGATTGAACTGAAATGGAATGTGGAAACAGGATTCACACTTACAAAACAGAAAGAGGAGGTGGCCTAGAGCAGAGATCCAGCCTTTAATACTGAAGGTAACTCAGGTAACCTCATTGTGACTGCTTCAGTATGGCAACTACCCAGAGTGTTTATCATGCCTATGTAGGGTTTTTCTTATAATAGAACTGACAGAATTTTAAGAAAATGTAAGAACACTCAAATTGGAAAGCATTTTCTTCTTTTTGTGAACAATTTGTGCTAGAAATCTTGAAGGTAATAAGCTGGCAAGGTCCCCAGGGTTTGCAAGTCACTTCCTGCTGTGCATTTTCCAAATGTTGTCATGTGTAAATATCAGGTGTTGTGTTGCTCCTAATCAACACTTCTTACAAGTGGCAAGATAAGATATCATTGCAGATCAGAAGTGGTTTGTGGTTCCTACCTTTCTTTTCATGAACTCTTATCTAAATCAATGTTTCATTTGGGAAGAGAGTGCATATAAGGCAGAGGAAAAAAGGAAACGTTTCACAAAGCTGGCAAATAGCGTGCGTGTGTGTGCAGTGGTGACATGTAGGGGGTTCACAGGGGTGCACATGCACCACCTGAGAGCACTGGTGCACCCCCTGTCAGGATGCACTCCCTGTTTAGGCAACAGGCAGGAGGAGTAGGCAGGAGCGCCAGTGCCCACCCTGCGAATGGTGGCCAGGGAGTGAGGCTGCCAGAAAAGGCAGCCAAGCC
>NW_017728886.1:221230856-221232983 GCF_001723895.1 Crocodylus porosus | reverse complement strand
ACTTTTTTGACAGCAAGTGCTAACAAAAAATATGACATTGAATGCCTTGTTGAAACAATTCTTTATACTCTGACTTTTTCAGTTTGATACAACAGTCAACAGCTACCTCAGTTTTAAGGACACACCTGAAGTAACAGCTTTATAAAGACTATGATGTTAATGTAAAAGAAGATTTCTATTAAACACATCTTTGCCAAAAAAGTATTCATTAGTACAATAGATTACACAATTTTATGAGGTGCCTGTCATTATTGTTATGTCATATAATTACAGCAGCAGACTACATGATCATCCTGAACCCTAACTCCTACTACTAAAAAGTCTGCCGTAAACCAGAAAGTGGCACTTGGTTTTATTTATTTTCAGGTCCTGCTTGCTTTATTAGGCACAGGAGCCATGCACCTTAGGAGTTAGTGTTTGGGCCCTTCTTGCCAAAATCAGACATGGTATTAACAAAGCAGCAGTTGTACCATATGCACCACTTGGCACAGCCCATCTTCTTCTGCTTTGCCACCATAGGGGGTCTTTTTCCTTCCTTCCTGGCATGGGCCATCCCCACCATCATGGAGATATTCACTTCCAGGGTGCAGAGATTGCTGGTGCCACATTGTCCAATGATGGCATTGTCCTCCAAGGGAGTGCTGCCCAGAAGAACCACTTGGCCTTCAGGCAAAATGCCCTCCTCAGAATGAAAGTCGATCTTTGGCTTTCTGCATCTTACAGCTAACATCCAACATTGCAACCTGTTTTAAATGTGGTTTAAAGTGACTTAATAATCAGACATTGTGAGGTTGCATATCTTTACTCAAAGATTTCCAGATCAAATTTTTCACTATACAAGTAAAAGAAAAAGGTTGTTCTTCCAATTGCCAGTCAAACAATTTCATTCTGAAAACCAGAAAGACAAGATGGATTATTCCCAACTCACATATTTTCCTCAGTAATAAAGGCCCTGAAAATCAAATTTAACTTTCCTTTCCACCTAGGCAACTAGTTCATTGTCTTTAAATTATAGTTTCAATAACAGCTGTGAAACCTCACATCAGGTTAACTCTTTTAAATGTAACAGACTACATGCTTTCAAGTTTGCCAAAGCTGTGATTAGAATTCAGGACTGCCTGAGTACTAAGCTAGGATTTCCGTCCTCATCTTCCTTCATGGAATAGTTGGGTTTAGCAAAGCAGAAGCACTTAACTGTCAACTGGAAATGGAATGAGCATTAAAACTAAACTGTTCTTTCACTCCACAGAAGCCAGTATCTCTCCTTATATCAGTAACAAGCTAGACTGATGACCCAGGGTTTGTGAAGCTTTTATATATAAGGAACCAGTTGCATGAACAAGCAGAGGAGCTTAGCTCCAAAGCTACCAATTTGGAATATTTCATGAGAACTAATTTCATTTTTAATGATACACTAGCAGCTATTGGGCTAGTCCATTAGTTTTGGGGATCCCATACTCTTTTGCAATGAGACATTACCTGGCTATGAAACTATTTTATAACAAGAGCTAAAGGACAACAAGCCTCTTTGACAGAGGCAAAACTAAAAGAAACAGAGGCAATTTTTGTCTTATTTGGCTACACAAGCCTCCACAACACATCCTGGTACGTGCATGAAATAGCCGAAGATGACACATACCCTGCTCGTGTTTACTAGATGATATTACCTCTGCTAACTTACGGGCAGCTAAAGACATTATAAATGTTGGGGATGCTATCTTCTGGGATGATATTATATTATTTATTCTCCAGTACTTTAAAAATTATGCTTGCCATTCAATTTGCCTATTTTCTAGGTGTATTCAAATTCGTCAAACTCAGTTTCCTATAGTATTCAAGTGATTCTTATAGAAGAAATTCACAAGTGGTGCCGGAGGACTGGAAAAGGGCAAATGTGGTCCCCATTTTCAAGAAAGGAAGGAAGGAGGACCCAGGAAACTACAGGCCCATTAGTCTTACCTCGGTCCTGGGGAAGCTCTTTGAGAAAATTATCCAGGAGCACATCTGCAAGGGGCCAGCAGGGGAAATCATGCTTAGGGGCAACCAACACGGGTTCATTGAAGGCAGGTCCTGTCAGACCAACCTGGTGGCCTTCTATGACCATGTCACAAAATCCTTGGATGCAGG
>NW_017728886.1:221229124-221230361 GCF_001723895.1 Crocodylus porosus | reverse complement strand
ACTCACATGATCAGGGGGCAGCAAGGCAGGCCCTACAAGCAGAGGCTACAGGACCTAAACCTGTTCAGACTCCACAAAAGGAGGCTGAGAGGGGATCTGGTAGCCATCTACAAACTGGCCAAGGGGGACCAGCAGGCTATGGGGGAGTCCCTGTTCCCCCGAGCACTACCGGGAGTAACAAGGAACAATGGCCATAAGTTGACCAAGAGTAGATTCAGGCTAGATATCAAGAGGCATTACTTCACAGTCAGGGTGGCTAGGATCCGGAACCAACTTCCAGGGGAAGTGGTGCTCGCTTCTACCCTGGGGGTCTTCAAAAAGAGGGTAGATAATCAGCTAGCCGTGGTTGTTTAAACCCAGCATTTTTTCCTGCCACGGTCAGACTTGATGATCTGCTCAGGTCCCTTCCGACCCTATCTACTATGAAACTATGAAACAAGTGCTCTTCAGGACCTTTACTTTTCAAAAGGACCCTCCACTGCCTCTACGTTACATAGAAAAATAACAACAACCTTTTCAACAATTAATACCTGTAGATTGCATTTCTACAGATGGTAAGTTTCTTAGTGGCATCATATAACTGATATATTCTGTTCTTCATAAACCTTTAAGCAGAAAACTATATAGTTCTTTTTTTTTTTAATTCATTCTTTTATAGTAATTTATTGGCCAGCTGTCTCTATGACACTAAGTTCCAGACATTCAAAGACAGTAGCACATCACAGAACTAACAGATTCCAATGGGTTAAAGATAGTTTAAGGGCGTAAAACTAAATTTCAGGTTTTATGTTATTTAAGCCTGCAATTATTCATCTTTATATCAAACAAGAACTCTGCATTGAGAGCTTTACAAATTTAGCAATATTTAAAAGAAAAACTCCTATAAATTTCTATACGAGATGTTTCTGATTACTTAATATTACATCCAAATGACTGAACACATATTACCAGTACTCTTTTTGGAGAAAAGCATGCCACCTTTTTTCTTTACAGTGTTGAAATGCCCTTGAAAGAAAATGCCTCAAGAATAAATTTACAAGAGAAGCCAAGATACATTAGAATCCAACAACTTCTTATCTCCAAAGATATCCAGAAAGAAGGTTGATATGTCTGGAACATATACTAAGCATTGTAACTGTTTTATTTTTATTTTTCTCTGTATAACTGCCGCGCAGCACTCTCACATTTATATAACCTTGAAGTCTTCACTGTTGATCAAAACAAGTACCTGGTACTG
>NW_017728886.1:221220925-221228289 GCF_001723895.1 Crocodylus porosus | reverse complement strand
TGGTTCCAGTGTTGGAACGCAAGGGCTGGCTCTGGAACCTCGTGAACCAACAGACATCCTATAGACTTATTACAAAGAAAACTAACAACTTACTCTAAGTCGTCTACTTGTGCCAACTCAGCGAACCTCGAGGGCGGCTATAAAGCTACCTCCAATCCCGCCCCACAAGCTGCGCGCTCACCCGCTCCGCAAAGCCCGCGGGTCCCCAAGCGGTGCCGGAACCGCTAGCCCGGCATTCCGCCATACGCATGAAACCAGAGCATCTGCCTTGGAACACGTGAAAAGTCACCCTGTAAGTATCCCTCTGTGAAACAGTACTTTACAGAGGGCTCATGGTAGGATAGAATAGGCACTCCAACCTGCATAGTCCATAGACTATGTATCTATGGAGTAAATGCTGTACATAAGTACTTAATAAGTTTTGGAGACACCTGCAGCCTGCTGCTCTTTTTTCTGTAATAGTCACTTTCCATTCCTGCCACCAATGTAGTCACTTATTGCATCCAACCATACATTCCACTGTAAATCACACATTAGCAGTCCTTTCTCACACCAGGGACCCAGTCTCACCCTGCTTCACTGACACACAACTCATTGTCTTCCACTGAAGCTGTCCAACAAAGGTCTGCAAAGTTACCAAGTCTTGCTGATTTAGTTGCCCAACCAGACCAACTCCCTTAATTGGTTAATATTAGCCCCAGGGGGCAGAGCCATAATTGTCAGGTCTCAAAAATCTTAAAGAAACATGCTACCTGGCCTTCACTGGTGCTTCTCTCTGCACCTTTCAATAGGGGTTTCCCAAACCCATCACAGCTCAGATTGAGCAAGGAATTTAAGTACTTGCATAATTTTAAGCATGAGAGTAACCCCACTGAAATATATGTAGCTACTCCTGTGCTTATAATTAAGCATTAGGGTTATGTTTAAATAACCAAATAAATCAGGTCCTAAACTATAAAACAGTATAAATTCAAGCAGCAAAACACAGTCTACTTCTCTAATTCCCCTTCTCTCTATTATCTTACAACAAAGAGAAGCAAAAATTTTACCTTTCAGAGCACTCAGCATCAGAGACACCGCAGACATTTTTTAGAAACTGAGCACAGGATAAAAGTTCATATTGGCAGTCAAAAATACTGTGCACAACATTCTAAATGGCAGTATGCCTGTTTATCTGAATTCTTCCAGAATAAGGCATGACAGGACATACAAAAGAAAAAATATCCATTGTAATTAAGGAGGGGTTTTGACAATAAACATACACAAACTGAGGGCTTGGAAATGGCAAGTATAGAAAAATACAGAAAATCTGTATATCAGGAATCTGCAATTTGAAGGGTCATTATTGCAGCCTATATTTCCAACAGACAAGAATATAGTATTTATTTATGGTGAAATCTATTTCCTTTTTACTCAGTCTTGTTCTATATCTGTCCATATCTGCAAACTCACACCTAAAATACCATGATTCCTGAGCAGGAAATGAAACGTCATTCCATTGCATCTGATTATTAGAAAATACAATCTAGTTCCGAGAAGTATTTCCTCTTACTTCAAGGCTAGTTGCATCTGTTTGCCTCTGTGATTTCTCCTACTGACAAGAAAGAAGGCACAATGTTATAAGTCTCCTGGTACTGATAAAATGTTGTTAACTCCTATCCAGATTTCACAAGAGAAGAATAAATTCTATGAACTTAAATTCTTTGGGGAAAATATAAGGAAAATATGGCATGTTACTTAGTGCAAGCCACTAGTACTCTTTCAGCTGTTTGTGATGTTATTAGCCATTAATGTTTCATAAGGGGAAAAACCTGGCAAAAAGCATTACATTCCTTCTCAGAAAATGCCCTGTACTGTAGCAGTGACTCCTAAAGGCAGTGCCATAGCACAATAATGTGTCACAGGAGCAGTAGAAGTGTGCCGTGAAAATCATACTTTCTTACTGTGTATGTGTGTTTTCAGTTGGGGGGGGCATAGCATGCATGCAGAGCAGGGCACAGAATAAGGGCACAGTACAGCACGGTGTGGCCACATCCCTGAGGTGCAGGCAGCATGTGACAGCAGTTTGCAGATCTCCAGTCCCAGCTCACCAGAACAAGAGCTAGAAGCTGCATACGCAAAAGGAGACATCTGCAAACTGCCAGTACCACACCCTGGCTGCACCCTGGAGATATGGCCAATGCTGTGGACCTGGACTCTCAGCAAACAAAGCCGCACTGTGCTCAAATGCATGCCATGCCCCCCATCTTTTCTCCCCTCCTTTCCCAGGCCCATCCAACTGGATGCAGCTGGGAGCCCTCTCACCAAGCCCCTGTCCCTGCCACACTAAGGTCTGACCAATAAGGCTAGGGACAGACATTACACATGAACTGGTTTAAGTGATCAGAAACTGGTTTAAACCAGTAACAGAACAGATGTTCAGTGCACATAAACTAGTTTGAGAATGGCAGAAACTGGTTTGAGATAAACCGGGTTGAACATAGTATCAGACTTAAGTGATTTGGCTCAAACCAGTTTATGCAATATCTGTCCCAAAACCCTTCCCGGTTTAAGATAAACCAGACACCCCCACCATCCCAACATGCTCTCTGGGCTGGGTGGGGCTCTCTGCTCCACAGCAGGGCTGGCCCCTCCCCACTGCACCCTGGCTGGAGCTCCAGAGAGTGCAAGCTGCTTCCTCCTCCTCTCACCACTCCCCACTAAACAGGAATTCCCCCCTCCCCTCTTCCTAGCTGAGGAGGTGTCTTTGTATTAGCTAGCAGACCACATGGTGGCTATGGTCAGTGTTGAATCAACAGGTAGAGTCAACAGGCAGAATCAACAAGTAGCTGGTAATGTCCCTCTGTTTTTTTCTTAATTGGGTGATAAACAGTGTTATCAATTCCCTGCTGGGATATTAAGAGCTCCTGCTGGAACCTGGCCATGCCCCCCTCAGCTCCATGCTATGGAAGGAAGGGAGGGATGCTCTAGCCCCACCCACCCCCATTCTAGCCCTAGCCACTGCAGGCATGTGCCTGCATTTCTGAGATGTCTGTCCAGTTACAAAAGTGATTTAACCTAGACAGGTTAGACTAACCTGCAAAAATTGAATCAATTCAGGCTCAGGCTTTTTGAGCATCTGTCCCTAGCCTAAGTGTCCCTATGTCCCTCTCTCCATCCCAACCATGCCTGCACCCTGTGGCTTCCCAGGGAAGTTTAGAGTTTGTCTACAGCTCCCTTTGGTCCACGACATACAGTGGAGCAGTTCTGTGAAGCTGCTGTGTCAGAATCATAGAAAACTAGGGTTCAAAGGGACCTCACGATGTCATCTTGTCCAACCCCCTGCCCAAACCATCCCCAACTAGATCATCTCAACCAATGCTTTGTCTAGCCAGGTCTTAAAAACCTCCAGGGATGGTGATTCCATGGGTTACCTCTCTGGGTAGCCTGTTCCAATGCTCTACGACCCTCTTAGTAAGAATTTTTTTTCTAATATCTAACCTGAAATTCCCTTGCTACAACTTGAGACCTTTGTTCCTTATTCTGTCATCTGCCACCACTGAGAACAGTCTAACCCCATTTTCTTTGGAAACACCCTTCAGGTAGATGAAAGCTGCTATTAAATCCTCTCAGTTTCCTCTTCTCTAGACTAATAAGACCCATTTCCTCAGCCTCTCCTCAGAAGTCATGTCCCCCAACCCCCTCACCATTTCCCTTGCTCTCTTCTGGGCTTTCTCTAATTTGTCCACATCTTTCTGTAGTGGAGGGCCCAAAACTGGACACAGTGCTCCAGATGCAGTCTCACCAGTGCTGAATAGAGGGGAATAATCATTTTCCTTGCTCTGTTGGCAACTCTCCTATTAATGCAACCCAGTATGCCATTAGCTTTCTTAGCAACAAGGACACAGTGTTGGCCCTTACTCAGCTTATTGTCCACTGTAATCCCCAGGTCCTTTTTTGCAGCGCTGCTGCTTAGCTAGTCAGTCCCCAGTATGTACCAATGAAATTCAGCATGATATCATCTCCCTTAAGGAGGGCTTTCCCCATGCCCACACCACTGATCCCAGCCTACCCACCACTGCTCAGGTGCAGCATGCATGCAGCTTCCAACAAATGGGGACCAGCCATCTACAAACTGTATTAATGCCACTGCCAACCCAGGCCTCACCCATGCAATGGGGCAGTGGCAGTGCAGGTGCCAGGTGGCCAGGGCCAGTCCCTGCTGCCCCCCCCACCCCAAGCTGTCTGGAAGGGCTTTGACCTGAAGCCCCAGTGACCCAAACAGCAGTTGCTACTGCCAGTAGGTGTGAAGCTTTTAAAATTATTATTGTTGCTGGGATTCTGGGGCTGGGTACAGCAGTAATTGGGGGGGTTGGCGGTAGGCAGGAGGAGATTGGGCTGGGTGGGGCAGTGATCAGGGAGACTCAGCCACTGCCACTACCTTTCTTTCCCCACTCCCATTTTCAGGTGTAAGAGTGAAGTATGCCAGCCACTTTAACCCAGAAAAAAAAAAGTGTGCCCCAGGTATCATAAGTTTAGGAAACTGACTGACAGGGTAATTTTTTTAAAGCATCTGGGTGAATTAGAAACCCTGACCCATATTTTTCTAAATGAATTAGTCACTCAGAGTCTAAGTCTCACTGAAAGCCAAAGAGACTTAGGGCGTTTGTAGATGACATGTGATTGCCTGTTTATGCCACCACAACTGCATTTGTGTTTGCATGAACGGGATTTCCCACTGCTTTAAAAGTCATGTTGGTGCGTTAAACTAATCCTTCTCAGAGATGTTTTATTTTGCAGAGCTCCCTGCTTATGTTGCCCTATCTATGGATTTGTGTCATTCAACCAGTAAGCAACTCAAAGACTTGTAATTATTTTCCTTCACCATCAGGTGGTGCTGTACTATTTCTGTAGTGGCCAGTAGGTGTCACTGCTATCTTCTTTTTCTTTCTTTTTTTCCTACTCATCCATCCCTCCCTCCCCCTGCTCCCACAGTTGACCGCAGGCAGCTAGGGCACAGAAAAATTAATAAAAGTAAATGGAGGAGCAATCTTTATATTGCAAAGTTCTGTTACGGTTTACTACCCCATGGCAGTTTTGTCCCTACCTCTACCAGGAGTAGCGTATGTGGTCCCTCTTGGGCACATTGGGTTAGCTGCGTGCATGTATGCAAGATAGTTTCACAAAAGACAGGAGGTCATCATTCTCTTTTAACAATCCTATGGTTATTTTTATTTACCCTTCTTTTTCAATACTAAAACCATGAGTGAGTTGCATTAATTCTGTCTGTGTGGTTTGGGGGTGGGTGGGCTGGGAGACAATGTGATGACTGCATCCCCAACTCTTGCCTTAGCATGGGGTTGCTTTGCTTGTGGGCATTTATGGAGTGATGGCATTACTGGAAAGACTTGCAGGTTGTACTGTTATGGGAGGTCCAATGCTTTTTTTACCCCCAATCCTAATATACAGCAATCTTGGCAAGCCTTTTTGTGATCCTGCAGCACTTTTTTGCAAGCAACAGTCACCCTCCACCCCCTCTGCCCATCCACCCCAGAACCTAACTGACAAGAAGGAAAAACAGGAAGCAGCAATACTGGGCCAGGTATACATGGGGGAGCCTTACTTAACATTTGAATGAAAGCAACTGTTCTGTGTAATGGTTGGCTTTTGTTTTTTGCATCATCTCCAAAACACCCTCCCCAAGGGCAAAAGCATGTCAGTGCCCTCCCCTGTATCACAGGACTAAAGTTCTCAGCATCCCCCAGGTGTCCAGGCTTGGTACAGTTTCCATGAAGACCCATGACCGACCCACGGATCACTGTCCTCTTTGAAATATAAAAACTTTTCACAAAAAGGCAGACAAGGTTCTTTGGGTAGATGTGATACATTTTATTAGACCAGCTGAGAAGTTGAAAAAAAGGTATTGGTGAGCTTTTGTGTGCAGTCACCTTTGTTCCAGCATGGGGAGTCTCTGCTGGTCTACCACTCCAAGACATGAGAGAAGCTAAAAGTGTGGCAGGATGTTAGTAAAAATGTAAATAGGTAGAAATTAGAATGACAAAAGGTGATGCAGAGAGGTACAAGCAGAGGTGGGAGGGGGAAGGGGAAGAGAGCAGGGGAGTAGAAAAAGGTTGAAAGGAAATGTTACAGTGATAGAATACAAGGTAGAAAAGAGGCTGTCAGTAAAAAAGAAAATAGCTGGAGATCAGGAAAGCAGGACTGAGAGAAGTTGAAAGTGTGAGAAGATGTAGTGAAAAAGGAAAACAAATCCACTGAGTCAGGGAGCAGGGAAGAAGCTGTGTCAGTGACTCAAAACCATTCTTGACTAGTTTCTTTTTGATGACTTTAAATGCTTCAAATAATTGCCTTGCTCCCGTTCAGTCTGAAGGCAAAAAGAGGAGCAAAACTCCTTGTGGAAATAATTGAACAGTTTCTTCCTCCCCCTCCCCCCCTCGCCCCAACTGAATGGGTTTGTTTTGCTTTTTGTGAAAAGTTTTTACATTTCAAAGAGGACAGTTTTGCTCCTCCTCAGGCTGAGGTCTGTCTGCTTGTAGAAGCTGAGGGGTCCCTCCCTTCCCTTCCCCCAACAGGCATTTTCGCTCCTTCACAAAAAAAGAAGGCATGCAAACAGAGACAGGGAAACATGCAGTTTTACTGAACCTGAGCAACTGGTAAGAAGCACACACACAAGTATTATTGTTGACAACAACTAGCAGTGCTTTTTCTTTCTTTTGGTTAGGTTACAATAAATTATTTTCCAATTTACAACATGAAAAATCTGTGTCTGTCTGCAGGGTATGTGGAGGAAGGTAGTAGATGGGAGGTGGAGGGGAGGATGAGCAGGACAGGGGAGGACTGGCATAGGGGATTGCTGCCTTGAAGCTGGCAGTGGGGGTGGGGCTCATTACACACTGGCAATCAGCCAATTCAATCCTGTCCCATGGGTGGAAGGGTTAAGTATACTTCTTATTGGCTGGCTGGGGGGGGCAGGTGGTTGGGGAGTGAGTCAACAGCCTCTGGCTTAGGAGTGTGATGAGGGGGAGGGCATATTCCACCCCAAGCCCCAAAACAACCCAACATTTCAAAAACATTTCACAGCACACCTCCAAAAAACCATGTGTTGCATTAAACAAACAGATTCAGGGTGAATCATGGGCAGGGAAGGGGGCGGTAGGAAGCAGCCCCTTTCACATGGCCCCATGGAAAGAGTTCCAAGCCCTGGCAGCTTGGGAATGCTGGGGGAGAAAAAACAGAGGAGTGAGAGCTCACCAACCCCATCAGCCACAATCACCAACCAACTGGGGCAGCAACACCTATCTGCTACTTTCAACCCCATACATTTCTGATATCATATCAGTTATATAGTAAAAAAAAAAAAAAAAAAA
>NW_017728886.1:221211309-221220825 GCF_001723895.1 Crocodylus porosus | reverse complement strand
AGCACACCTCCAAAAAACCATGTGTTGCATTAAAGAAGCAGGAATGCCGAGATCGGACGAGCGGTTCAGCAGGAATTCTTTATATCATATCATTTATTATGAAAAAAAAAAAAAAAAAAAAATCCTATATATAAATTCTCATTACTGTGTAACATGGGTGGAAGGGAAAGGAATCACCATGGGGTCACCTACTGGGAGACTGGCCTGAGCCTAAGCAGGTGCAAGTGGCAAGGTTTTGGGTTGACCATGCCGGGGGGTGGGCCTTAGTAGGAGACTACTGGCGGGGGCGGGGACTGGGGAGGCCAGTTTACATATGCCTCCTGCTGTAATTAATTAGGAAAGACAGTACTGGAGGTAGATTGGTATTTGCCTCCCCCTGCTGGAATCTGCAAGGAACAACACATGGGACTTAAGTTGTTCAAAAGCACACGTTATGCAAACACAAATGCAATGCATCAAAATAAGCCAGGTTAAAATGTTTAAGACACAATAAATTAACAAGGATTAAATGCCGTGTCATGCACAAACACCCTTAGATTCCTTTTTCAAGGCCTGTTTGAAAATAGAATTTAGGGTCCTGAATCATGTAGGTACTTTTAAAAGCTTTATTTATAGAATACTTTTAAGCATATGCACTCTCAAGTAGTCCACCTTGGAGGCAAAAGCAAATGCAACAAATGAAATTTATGCAAAAGTGAGTCCACCACAATCTGAGATATTTTGATCAAATCTTTAAACCTACATTTATTCTGCTAGGAAGGAAAACAAGGGAGGAGGCTAATTATCAAAAAAAATTACAACACTGTTATGTCTGAATTTATGATTGAAAGGTGCAAAGTTGGCACTGGATTTACGACCCAGATACCTTATTCTTGGCAGACCCAAGCCCCCAGATCAACCATGACCTTTCCATTAAATAATAGGCAAATTTTATTGATACACAGTGATAGCAGATAAGAATACTGTAAACACTTCTATATCTACTAGTCCTAGAGCTGTCATCAGAGTCAAGGTTCATCTGGCCAGTACACGAGCTTCACTCTGAGGTTCTCTTTTGAATGTCAGAAGCCTGGAGGTTGGAGACTGAGCCTCCCTTCTCCCTCCCCCAGTGGGGTGGCTGAGACGGGCTGGTGGTATGCTCTCTGTCCATAGTGCCCTCAGGTTCCCCTCTCCGGGACCCTTTGCTGCTCTAAAATTCCTCCTTTTACATCATTTTTCTCCTTCTGATGACATTTCATCTTAGGCATCACCGATTGGCCTCTCAGAGGTTGTCACACTATCCGTGTTCTGTCCTGTCCACATATTTGTTTCACAAACCCATCACATGCAGACATCCTAATTTGGGTTTTAATGATCTTCTCCTAATTTGGTCTGTTCTGCAAACCTGGAAAGCCCAAGGGCCCTGCAGTTGGGCACTGTGACCTGGTGCCACTTTATCTTATGTTATGGAACAGTGTACATGGCTTCAATTCCCAGCCTGTGTGTCTGCTCACTGCTTGCCTGTATCAGACACAGTGAGCCTTGAAGAACCTTTGTCACAGAGTTTTTAAAAATCAATTAACCCTTGCTGTTGCCCTGGACCATTATTCTAATACATATCTACTTTACCTGTAAGCCAGTTCCCAAAGTCAAACTTCTATGTACCTTTTTCTAGCCATCATACACCTAGCTAGCTAATCCTGCAGAGGTAGGGAGGTCATTATGTGGAGGTTAATAGACATGAAGAATTCAAAGCCCTCTCTTTTCTGAATAAATGTATTTTCTTATGATGTAATTCTTGGTGAATTTTGCTTGCCTGGCAAGCAACAGGTTGTCACTTCAAAACCCGCCCACTCCAGGTTTTACTTGGTTTTATATTCAAACCATTTGCTCTTGGGGTTTCTGTGCCCTGACATAGTAATTCTCTTTTTAAAGTGAGGCCAGGTATAGGCAGTTCTAAAACATTCTCCTTGTATCGAGGTCATTAGATTAGACTGTGCTGCCTTACTACATTTTAGAAAACTATCCATCTATTCTTCAGCCTGTTTTGAACCATGGTGACATGAATCCATAGCAATGTCTTTTATTTACTTATATAGTTACAAAGAAAATGAGACAGCTAAGCTATTTGAGGAGCAAAATAGAATCTATCTGCCTAGAAAACATTTTCAGGGAAGGCTCCCTTCCCATTTCAAAATAGCTAACAGAGGAAGTAAGTGGTGTATGACTGTTAACTTTATTGAAACTCCAAGGGTATGTTTATACCCCCTCCCTCCCAGTAGTGTTTGTAGTACTGCACTTAAATTTATACTACCTCCTGAATGGAAAGTGGTGTAGACACTACAGTGCAGTACTGCATGTGTGCCTATAAACTCTGCCTGTCAGATAAATAAGCAGTAGGAAAAACTTACTCATGTGTACACAGTACCTCACTAAAAAGCTACACTACTTCCACTTGAGAGCAGGCACTGCATGGAAGCTACTTAGTACCCTAACTTGCTGGTATAAATACACCCTCACCACAACAACTAGATATCCCACTGCCAAATGGAGATACTTTATGAAAAGCTGCTCAAGAGATTAATATATTTTGCATTGCATTGCTCAGCAATCTAAATGTATCATCAAAGGTTTGGTCTAAACTTAAATGTTTTGCCTGCTTGGTTATGTTGGTTAGAAGGGCAAAAATACCATATAGATGTAGGAATGCCAGCATAGGCAACTGGTGGGGGGATACAGGGAGTCATGTGCCCCCCAACAGGGCCATCCCCACTGCCAATGCCACCGGTGGCTTTGGTGAGTGCTCGCCAGCACACGTCCCCACTGCTGATGCTGCCAGCAGCTTCTGTGGGTGCCCCCAAGACTCAGGAGGCATCAGTCACGCAATGAGAAGGGTTGTGGGGAGATGGGCATCCCTTAAGCAGTATCTCACATTTTAAGCCAATGCCAAAGTTCAGGAGCAAAATGTGCACATGAAGCACTCAATGCATTCTCTTCAAGCCTAACTGAAGACAAGTAACATGGATATAATAAGCACGTGGTTGAGGGTCAGTTCAAGGCATTACAGTGTATAACAATGGCTAACTCATCCCTGAACAAATGAAAACATATTATTTCCTTTATCTATATGAATATATAAACCGCCTATACACTAGCATCAGTGGTGGGGTGGGGGTGGGGGGTAGCAACGGATATTAAAAATTCTCCCAGGATCTTTATATTCATATGTCATTGTGACAGGAGTATCGCTACTGGAGTCTTTCTAGTGGTAACTCCACACTCCTGTTATGGGCCAGCTGCCTGCTTACTCGCCTGCCATGCCTTGATCTTAATTGATTGAGTGACATAATTAGTGGGAGGCTGCCCACTTTATATGCCCCAGTGCCAGGGGGCGCTATCTATGGCTCCTTTTCCTCCCCTACACTGCAGCCCAAACCTCGCAGGTGGTACCGACTTGGTTTTGATCTGGGCTCTACTGTAATTTGGCCCTGTAATTTGGCCCTCTCCTTTTCCTCCCTGGGGCTTCTCCCTGCCCCCTTTGCTTGGGGGCTTCTCACCGCCCCCCTTTGCTTGGGGGCTGGGGTCAGTGCACCCCAAAATGCCATGCCCTCTGGCGCCAAGGTCCCAATGCCACTGTGGAGCTCCTATGAGGCCTCCTCCAACCCCTCATAGCCTCACTCGGTCCTCCGGTCAAAACAGTAAACACAAGAACACAAAGTCCCCAGGCTACAACGTAAAAGCTAGACCATCCAGTCAAACAACATTCAGTCCCTACCAGTGAGCACTCCAACCCCAGCAGCGACCAGGGGATGCCCCCACTGTCAGAGTTCTCCCCTCCATCTGTACTAGCTGGGCTCCTGCTCCCTCAGTGACCAGAGGGGAACTGACCTCCTGGCCTCCTGCCTGGGCTTAAGAAGGGCTAAGCCCTGCCCCTTCCTGTTTGCCCTAGCAACCAGCACCTGCACTGCCCTGGTGACTGGCAGCTGTGCCTCCCCCTTCTCACCAGTAGGGGTCTCTCCTGAGCCACTTCTGTTTTCAGGAGCAGGGCACCTAAGTGCTCTGCAACACACCTTCCCCCTTTTAACTCCAAACTCACCGAGCCGAGCCTTCACTTTCACCAGGTGCTCGACCTGCCTGGGGTTCTCCTCTCAGCTGTTTTCTCCAGCACCCAGCCATTTAGGTATAGGAGGCAGAGGTTTTTAGGTGCCTCCTACTCGCCTTTTACCCAAGGCGCACTGTTTGGGATTTGTTTGGAGTTACCCACCACAGGTAGTCCCCCCACACTAGCCAACCTTGGTAGGGTGCCACTTAGGCCTGTCTTCTCTCCCTGTTTTTAAACGTTCATGAGGATGGCCCTGGGCAGGGCATGTCCTTCTGATGGAGGCAGCAAGCAAATTATTATCATTATTGGGACTCCATCTCCTTGCCACCTGCCTGTACTTCTCCAGTCGCCCTTTTCCAGGTCTTGACCTTCCTTCTCCAGTTGCCCAACTGACTGACCCCACATGGGGGATCCTAGAATTGGAGAGGTCACCTTGCCTCCTAGCATCAAGGTTAGGGCCCCTAAATATACTCCCCCTTCTCTTCTCTCGTTGGGGGTCCTTCTTCTCCTCCCGGCCCCTCTTCTTCCTCGTACTGTCTTGAAAGAAAGTCAGCATTTCTATTCTGGGCTCCAGGGTGGTGTTCCACCTTAAAACAATACAGTTGAAGACTAAAGGCCCACCTCACGAGTCTGTGTTGTCTGTCTTCATACTCTGCAACCAGCACAGGGGCACGTGATTGGTGATCAACGTGAACTTCCACCCTAACAAATAATACCAGAGTGTTTCAATAGCCCATTTAATTGCTAAACACCCTTTCTCCACCATGGCATAACTCCGTTCTGGCGGGTGTAACTTCCTACTTACGTAGGCTGCAGGGTGCTCGTCTTCTCCTTCCCTCTGAACCAATACTGCACTGATAGCCACATTTGATGCATCGGTCTGCACCAGGAAAGGTTTGTTAAAAATCAGGTGTATATAAGAGTGGTTGTAAGCATAGTGCATCCTTCACCGCTCGGAATGCCTTTTCTGCCTCCGGTGTCCATCTTACTTTGGTTGGAACCTCTGCTTTTATCATCTCCGTTAATGGTACAATCACATCCGCAAAGTGAGGTACAAATTTCCTATAACTGGCCAGCCCCAAGAAAGCCCTTACTTGTCTTTTAGTACAGGGTGCCTGATACCTCTGTAATGCCTCCACTTTGCTCAGCAGAGGTCTCACCTTCCCTCTTCCTACTAGGAACCCCAGGTATTGAGTTTCCTCTTTTCCTATTGTACACTTCCTTGGATTGGCTGTCAGCCCAGCTCTCCTCAAGTCTTGCACTACTGCTCTCAGCGTGGCAAGGTGTTCATCCCAGCTCTCAGTATATATAATAATATCATCAATATATGCCATGGCATGACCCCCATGGGGAGACAACACTCTGTCCATTAAATCGCTGGAACATAACTGCAGCTCCATGCAACCCAAACAGCATGCGTCGGAACTGGAAGAGTCCCCACAGGGTGGTAAATGCTGTCTTTTCCTGCTCTTTGGGGGACACTGGGACCTGCCAGTAACCTTTTGTCAGGTCTAAAGTGGAAATATAGCAAGCCTGCCCAATGTTTTCCACCAGTTCATCCATTCTGGGCATCGGATAAGCGTCAAACTTGGCCACTGCGTTTACCTTCTGATAATCGATGCAGAGACAGATTTTTCCATCGGGCTTAGGTACCGCTACGATGGGGCTTCACCAGTCGCTGTGGGATTCGCATATTATACCTTGCTCCAGCATCATTGCAACCTGTTTTTATCTGGCCTTGGAGTCGCTGGGGAATCTGGCTCCAATTCTCACGTATCACCTGGCCCAGGGGAGTTTTTATCTAGTGTACCACATCCTGAGCTTCCCCAGGGGTTTCCCAAAATACATCTTCAAATTCCTTGACTAGCTCGGCAGCCTGTCTCCTCTGTTCTTCTGACAGGCGTGGGGCCAGTTCTACGTCACCCGGTCCACTTTCCTCCATTAACGTGGGTCCCAACTCTAATTCCTTGGGATGAGAGGCTAAGTACATACACTCCTGGTCCTTCCACTTCTTCAACATATTGATGTGATATACTTGCTTCTTTTTTTGCTTATCTATCTGGTATACCTCATAGTCTACAGGCCCCACTCAGTGTATGATTTCATAGGGTCCCTGCCACCAGGCAAGTAACTTACTCTCGCTGTCCGGCAACAGGACCAACACGTGGTCCCCCACATCAAACTTCCTTTCCTGGGCACCTCAGTTGTAATGCTTTACTTGCCGTTGCTGGGCTTCTCTGAGGTTTCCTAAAACCATGTTCCGAGCTGCTTCAAGGCACTCCCAAAGTTGGATCACATATTGGATGATGTTCTGGTCATTACTTTGTTGTTCTTCCCACCTTTCTTTAATCAGATCCAGGATTCCCCTTGGTTGCCGGCCGTATAATAATTTGAAGGGTGAAAACCCGGTGGAGGCCTGGGGTGTCTCTCTGATGGCAAACAACAAAGGGGGTATCATTCTGTCCCAATTTTGATGGCTCTCAACCACAAACATTTTTAGCATCTTTTTCAACGTCTGATTAAAATGTTCCACAAACCCATCCATTTGGGGATGACACAGAGCTGTCTTCACGTGTTTAATCCCCAAAGCTTTACTCACTGCCTCGAACACACGTGATGTAACGTTTGTTCCCTAATCAGTTAGTAGTTCTTTAGGGAGTCCTACTCAGGAGAATATCTTCAAAAGTTGGTTCACCACCTTTGGTGCAAACACTGTCTGCACTGGCACAGCTTCCGGGTACTGAGTCGCATAATGCAGTAGGACTAATATGTACTGGTTTCCAGTGCTACTTTGGGGGAGTGGCCCAACGATGTCCACCGCCACCCTCTCAAAGGGAACCTCTACCAGAGGCATCAGAACTAAAGGAGCTTTTGCGGGTGGTCTTGGGTTTGCTTTTTGGCAGATGAGACACAAAGTGCAATATCTCGTGACTTCCCGCATCATACTTGGCCAATAAAACCTTGCTTGAATGCGTGCTTGTGTTTTGTCCCAGCCCAGATGCCCGCCCATGGGGAGCTCATGAGCCACTTTCAACAAAGCCCGTTGATACTGCCACAGGACCAACAGCTGAGCAACCTCCTCTCCTTCTGGCTTCCCTTGCTCGATCCGGTATAGGAGGCCATTCCTTACCTCGAACCTCAGGGTTGTCTTCATCAGTTCTGACTTCAATACCTCATCGTTTCTTTGAGCAAGGTGTTCCTGCAGTGCCCACCGAAACTCTACCTCTTGACTTTGCTTCAGTTGAAAATGTTCATCTTCCCCCAAATGGGCAATATCTGCCCTCTGTTCTGTTTCCTCTTCGGCGGGGGTGGGGGGTTGCTCGGTTTCACCCACAAAACCCTCCACCGTCTCTTTACACCTTATGCCAACTACCTCTTCTAAAAACCCAGGCCAGTCGCAGCCCACTACCACTGGGTAGGGTAAATGTTTTGTGACCCCCACTAATCCGGCAGGTCTTGTTGCCTACTCAAAGGGTGACCCTCACCCTGTCAAAATTGAGGGGGTCCCCGCATCAACACTGCACCCTTACATGAGCCACTCTTCCTCTCTTTCTTGCCAGTAACACGTCACTCCGCACCATCATTGTCCTATAACCTATAACCTTCCTTATGTCTCTTAATGCCCAAATAGCAATTTTGAAACTAATTTAATGTGACAACACAGTCCTCAACACCCCTTTCTTAAAATACCCATAATAATTTGAGAAGTTGAGAAGCAGGAGCAGAGGGAGCAGGGTGCACATGTGCCACACGTGTACCCACCTTACCTCGGTGGCGAAGGCAGCAGCTGCAGAGGAGACAGCAGCGGGGCCAGCAACAGCTGATTTCCCCCTAAGGTAAGTGGGGCAAAAGGTACAGCGCAGCTGAAGCAGAACCAGAAGGGAAGCCCTCTGGAGCCCTGTTAGCTCGCCCGACAGGGAGCTGCGCTCCCGAGCTGTGCGCTGGCAGCACACACAAACAGTGTGAAAAACAGGTGCGCTCTATAAGGGCATGCCAGCGTTTGCACCGGTGTTCGTGAAAGGGGGGTGTGAGGTAGCTGTCCGGAGCAGCACCTCCAGTGAGCAAAAGCAGCAGGCACAGCTCTGTTGACATGATGCAGACATGGAGTGCAGCTGTCAGGGGCCCTACCCGGGTGTGGCTGCCTGCCATGGGCTCTTCTGAGGCCTCCACCCAGATGGAGCACACGGTGGGGTCAGTGGCCCCTTGCCCCCCTGTCTGTGGGGGAGCTCGGTGGGGTCATGGGGGGTGTAGAGCCTGGTGGTCCTCTTGCCTGCCCCTCCTGTGCATGACTTGGAGCCCTGGAGGAGCAGGTGAGGGAGCTCCAGACTGAGGTGAGCAGGCTGAGGGGGATCAGGGATGCAGAGGATGAAACTGATGCCTATTTCTGTTCTCTGCAGGCCTGGTCGCCCACTGTACAGCCTCCACAGGAGACGCATCCAACACAGGAGTGGCAGAAGGTGTCCAAATCCAGAGCTGCTAGGCCTAGAGTGGTGGAAGCTCCCCAGGTTCACCTGGGGAACAGGTTCGATGCACTGGCAGCTGTGATGGAGAAAGACAGTGAAGTTGCCTCTGGCGGGGACGATGCCACTCCCCACATGGTAAAGAATGGGCAGAGAGCAAACACCAGCAGGAAGAAATGCCAGGTCCTTGTCATTGGAGACTCCATTCTATGAGGACTGGAAGGTCCTATCTGTCGGCCTGACCCCATGGCATGACAGGTCTGCTTCATGCCTGGGGCTCAGGTTAGAGACATCACAGAGAGGATCCCAGCCTACATCTGACCTGCAGACCAGTACCCCATGGTTGTCATCCATGTAGGAAAGAATGACACAGCTAGGGGCAACCCTGACCACATTATGAAGGATTTCAAGGCTCTGGCCAACAAGCTTAAGGAGATGGGGGCGCAGGTGGTATTCTCCTCTCTTCTTCCAGTGAGTATGCGGGGACAGCGACACAAGGCCTGCATTGGCGAGGTCAACCGGCGCTTATGCAGTTGGTGCCACCAGGCAGGCCTTGGGTTCTTTGATAATGACCCATGCTTTTGGGCAGGAGGCTTGCTGGGGTGGGATGGGCTTCACCTCTCTCCTAAAGGCAAGCATATCTTCTCTTCCAGGTTGGATGATCTCATATGGAGAGCTTTAAACTAGCATCTCCAGGGGAGGGGGCCGCAGGACGACAAGGAAACACCACCGAGCAAGACAGGTAACAAATGCTACGAGTGCCCAGATAAGCAACAGGGGTGCAGACAGTCTCCCAAATTGGGGTGTGGCACACGCAGCTAGGCAGGGCTTAAATGCCTATATACCAATGCTCATAGTATGGGGAATAAGCAGGAGGAACTTGCCCTCAGAATAGCCAGTTCAGACCCAGACATAATAGGGTTAACACAAACTTGGTGGGATTCATCCCACGACTTGGCAGTTAGCATTAGGGGC
>NW_017728886.1:221209316-221211089 GCF_001723895.1 Crocodylus porosus | reverse complement strand
GCAGAGGCACTTAAGGCAAGGGATGTAGTTGTCATGGGTGACTTCAATTACCCGGACATCTGCTGGGAGGAACAGTCAGCCAGGTCGGACCGTTCCAGGAGGTTCCTGGCCGAGATACAGGACCTCCACTTAACTCAGGAGGTGCACAGTCCCACCAGAGGAAATGCCCTGTTGGATCTGGTCCTGGCCACAGGCAACGACTTGGTAAGAGGCCTCCAGGTCCTTGACCACCTGGGTGATAGCGATCATTGCTTGCTGGAGTTTACCATCCAGCGCAGGGTGTCAAGGGCCTAGAGCGAGGCAGTAGCTCTAGACTTCAAGAGGGTCAACTTCAATGATTTGAGATAAGTGGGAGAGGCACTGGGGTTCTCAAGGGCAGGGGAACTCAGTGCCCAAGATGAGTGGTCATTTCTTAAGGAAACAATACTCAGGGCCCAAGGGGTGACCATCTCAACAAAAAGCAACGGGGGCTGGAGTGCCTGAAAGCCCCCCTGGCTCACAAGTGTCCAGGAATGCCTGATTGCCAAAAAGGTGGCATACACCCGGTGGAAGTGGGGGTGCTATCTCCAAAGAGGAGTATACCTCCTCTACTCGGGCCTGTAGTGGGGCTGTCAGGAAAGCTAGGGCAGACATAGAGCTAGGACTTGCGTCCAAAATCAAAGATAACAAAAAGTCCTTTTCCAAATATATAGGGAGGATGAAGAAAGCACCAGGAAATGTGGGGCCCCTGCAAGATCCTCTGGGCAATCTGGTGGTTGTGCCAGAGGAGAAAGCAGACCTCTTTAACCAATTTTTCACCTCTGTTTTCCTGGGCAGGGACCGGGACTTACCCACCGTGATGCAAGACGGACTTAAGGAGAATGCCTCCAAACCTCAGGTTGGGGAGGACCGGGTTAGAGAGCTTCTGAAGGGGCTGGACATATTCAAATCAGCGGGTCCAGATGCTCTCCACCCCAGGGTGTTGAGGGAGCTCGCAGGGGTTATTGCAGGGCCCTTGGCATGGCTTTATGAGCACTCGTGGTGCTCAGGCCAGGTGCTGGATGATTGGAAGGTAGCCAACGTGGTCCCCGTCTTTAAAAAAGGAAGGAGGGAGGACCCAGGCAACTATAGGCCCAGTCTTACCTCAATCCTAGGGAAAGTCCTTGAGAAGATCTTCACGGAGCACATCTGTGATGGGCCATCCTCAGAGATGATGCTCAAGGGCAACCAGCATGGTTTCATTAGGGGCAGGTCATGTCAGACCAACCTGATTGCCTTTATGATCAGGTCACAAAAGCCTTGGATGCAGGTGTTGCCGTGGATGTAGTCTTTCTGGACTTCAGCAAGGCCTTTGATACCGTCTCCCACCCCATCCTCATTAAGAAATTGGATGACTGGGGCACTGATGCCTACATAGTCAGATGGACTGCAGATTGGCTGAAGGGTCACACTCAGAGGGCGGATGGGTCATATTCAACCCAGGGAGAAGCAGGCAGCGGAGTCCCCCAGGGCTCGGTCCTTGGGCCCGCGCTGTTCAATCTCTTTATCAACAATTTGGATGATGCGGTGAAAAGCAACCTGTTTAAATTCCCTGATGATACCAAAATTTGGGGTGAGGTGAGCACACTAGTAGGGAGGGAAAGACTGCAGCAAGACCTGGATATGTTACAGGGGTGGGCTACAAAAACAGGATGCGCTTCAACACTGACAAGTGCAGGGTGCTGCACTTGGGCAGTAGTAACCAGCAGCACACTTATAAGATGGGAAACTCCCTTCTTGAGAGCACGGAGGCAG
>NW_017728886.1:221190615-221208801 GCF_001723895.1 Crocodylus porosus | reverse complement strand
AGTTTTTTTTCTCCTGCCCAGGCGGGGGGTCAGACTTGAAGATCTATAAGGTCCCTTCCGACCCTACTTCTATGATTCTATGAATTGCCATCATACAATATTTAGAGGTGCATATGCTAGGAGAAATTTACTTCTTAAGTATAGTGATTGTCGTGCAGAGAAGCCTCCTCAGTTCTCCTCAAACCTGTTATTTTGAGTTCTCAGCAGTATTTTGAGTCTGGGGCATATAAGTGCTGCAAATCAAAAAAAAAAAAAAAGAATCAAAACAATGCTTTCTTGTGCAAGGAACCTTTTTAGAAAATATAAAGGGAATTTTGGTCAAATTGCTTTTCTGTTTGCCTGCCACTGATAAAAAGGTATTAAACTCAATCTGCCCTACTTAAACCATTCATGTATGCCAGTAGCCCATTAAAGTTAATCCTAAGCTTTTTAGCAAACTTTGCTAACAAGGTTATTTAATACAGGAGGGGCATACTGACAAATAATGGCACACAGGTGTTGTTCGTGGTCTTCAGGGTGTTATCTGGCTGACCAGCTCCTCCTTTCTCCACATCAGATGTTTCTTTCACTACAGCTTTTTCTCCCTAATACAGTTCAGCAATACCTTATTTCCCACTGGATTAAATTACAAGAAGCCCAGGTTTATCATCCCTCCTCACATCAAATAGCACTTTGCCACGTGAATAGTTCCACTGAATTCAATAAGGCCACTTGTATAGTAAGGTATTACTTAAACTGAGTCAAGGTGCCAGAATTGAGGCCTTTCTGTTTAAATTAGGCTTGTTTCTCAGGTACTCTGTTGGCTCCTCAGATTGCTGTGGTAGTATAAAGAGGAGTCATAGATTGGATGAATTGGATCAGGAGTGTGAGAAACATAGATTACCTTCTAATATACAGGCATTATATCACAGAATCACAGAAAGAGGGCTGGAAGACACCCCCAGAGGTCTAGTCCAACCCCCTGCCTGAGGCAAAAGCATCCCTATCCAAACCATCCTATACAATCCATATTCTAAATTCTACATAAAACTACCTACACAACACAGACACAACACCCTAACCTGCTACAGGTAAAGCAGGGGAACCATGGCAGCCAACATCTTGCTTCTATGAAATCTTATCAACATATACTCAAGAAAGGTAGAAGGTCATGCCCCCTGTGACAAAGGAAGGTAAAAACCTGCAACAGTCCATACCAATCTGAACACAGGGTAAAAGTCCTTCCCAACCCCAAATATGGCAATCTGTCAGACCATGAGTGGAAGGGCAAGACCTTCCAGCCAGGAACCTTCAGCTTTGGGCCCAGCAGGAGCATTGGCACACCCCAGTCAAAGTCCCCAGCCTTGGCTCTAGCCAACACCCAATGCCTCTGAGGGAGATTAAAAACACCCTGACACATGTAGCAGAAAGGGGGCCAGGGGCAATCAGCAAAGCCCGTAAGTATTGCAAATACCCATAGTAGAACACAGGCATAGCTCTGCCTAGATCATCCATGACCATGAGTGTTTAACCTCTTCTTGAACACCTCCAGCGATGGAGAGTCCACAAATTTCCCTAGGCAGTCTATTCTACTGCCTTACTAACAATGACCAAGTTTTCTAGATATTTAATCTAAACTTAATTTGCTGCAACTTCAAACCACAGATCCATGTCCTCCTCTCTGCAGCACGAGAGAAAAGCTGCTTTCCCTCTTATTTACGGCATCCCTTCAAGTACCTGAAGGCTGCTATCAAGTCTCCTCTTAAGTGCCTTTTCCACAAGCTGAACATGCCTAGCTCCTTCAGCCTGTCCTCACATGACTTTCTATTCAATTCCTTTATTATCTTTGTTGCCAGCCTCTGGACCCTCTCTAACTTCTCCATGTCCTTTTTAAAACGTAGAGGCCAGAATTGTGCTCAGTACTCCAGATGAGGCCTAAACAGTGCCTAGTAGAAAGAAACTAACACCTCCCATGTCTTGCACCTAATACTTCTATTGATGCATCTCAAAATTGCATTCGCCTTTCCTGTGGCTGCATCATACTGCAGACTGAGTCTGTGATCTACCAAGACTCCCAATACTTTTTCCATAGTGCTGCCATCCAGCCAGGTGTCACCCATTTCATATTTGTGTTTTGATGATTCCTCCCAAGGTGCAGCACCCTACATTTATCTACATTGAACTTCATCCTGTTAGCTCTAGCCCAACTCTCCAAGCTGTCGAGATCCTTCTGAATTGTGATTGGATCCTCCATTATGTTCACAGTCCTTCCCAATTTCCTGTCATCTGTAAAAGTTGCTTAAGAAGCTTTCTATGCCAGCATGCAAATCATTAATAAACACAAAAAGTATCATAGTATCCACTTAAAACCTCCTGCCATTCTGCCATGGATCTGTTAATAATTACCCTTTGCTTGCTTTTATTGAGCTAGTTATCCATCTACTTTATAGTACATTTATCTAGCCCACATTTCTTCAACTCGTTTATGAGGTCATGAGGGAATTTGTCACAAACATTTCTGAATTCTAGATGTACTATATCCACTGCATTCCCTTCGTCCAACCAAGTAGTCAAAGAAGATCAAGTCTGACACGATTCATTTTTTTATACATCCAGCCTGGCTGCTTACAATCAGCCTTTCCTCCTCCAGATGCTTTCAAAAGGCCTTCCATAGGATATGTGTCAGTAGCTTTCCAGGTATTTAGGTAAGGCTAACCAGTCTGTAGTACCCTGGGTCCTCTTTTGTGCCTTTTTTTTAAGGAGGGGCACTACATTGTCCCTACCTGGCCTATCTCCCACAATGTCATAAAGACCGTTGCCAAGGGCTCCAAGATCTCCTCTACCAGTTCCTTCAGGGGCCTGGGATGATGTTTAACTGGCCCTGCTGACCTGAATTCATTCAGACCTATTAAAAGCTCTCTAATGATCTCTTTTGTTATCTCCTCTCTCAGCTTGTCCCCTTCCTTATCCAGATAATCCTCATCAGGTGTTTGTCTGCAGCTTAATTTTTGTGAAGACTGAGATAAAGTAGATGTTGAGCAGATCTGCTTTCTTTGCATCTACCATTAGGAGTTTCCCCTGGCTTGTTAACTCCTTGGTCCTTCTTTTCTGGCCAGCATACTTATAGAACCTCCTCTTGTTTTCCTTAACCTCCTTTGCCAGATACAGCTTATTCTTCATCTTGGCCTTCCTGATTTTGTCCCTGGAGGTTCTTGGTATTTCCAGATATGCTTCCCTGGTGACTTGCCCATTCTTTGATTGCCTATATGCTTTCCTTTTGTATTTGAGGCATTTTAGGAGCTCCTTGTGTAGCCACATTGGTGTCTTGCCATTCTTTCTGTGCTTCTATCATGTCAGGACAGGTTGGGCTTCCAATGCTGTGCCCTTTAGAATCTCCCAACACTCCTGGTCACCTTTATCCTTCAGTCTATTCTTCCATGACACCATATCTATTAACTCAAGTTGGATGAAATCTGCTTTTTTTACTAAGTGAGTTCATGCTTTCCTTGTCTCAGGATCTGGAATACTATCATATTATGATCACCACTTCCTGTCAAGTTACCCATCACTTTCACGTCCTCCATCAATTCTGTTGATCAGGACAAGATCCAAGATAGATGATCCCCTAGCTGTTTCCTCTACTTTCTGGAACAAAATGTTGTCATCCATGCACGTTAGGAACTGGTTTGACATTTTGTGTTTGGCTGCATTGTTCTTTCAGTGGATGTCTATAAAGTTGAAGTCTCCCATCAGTGCCATCCCACAGCTTTTGGGTAGATTTCTCAACTGCTTGAAGAGTACCTCATCTACATCCTCTTCCAGATTTGGTAGCCTATAATAAGTTCCCACCATTATATTGGTGCTGCCTTTTTCACATTTCAACTTCACCTAAATGCATTCTGCTTTGCTGTCTTCTTCCTCCTGAACAAAAGTATGTTTTTTACATCCATGGCAACACCACCACCTATTTTCCTAACTCTGTCCTTCCAAAACAGGATATAACCCTTGATGTTGACATTTCAGTCATAAGAGCTGTTTAGCCAGGTCTCTATGATGCCAGCCAGCCAGATTATAGTTGTTTTCCTGGGCTGTAGCTTCCAGCTCATCTTAGTTATTCCCCATGCATACAAATGTGAAAAGTATTCATCAGACATATTTTGCCTTTTGACCTACTCATTTCCCTCTAGCACATTTGTTGCAGTCCTGTAGCTCTCTAGCCCTTTACCAGATTTAAGTTGCTTCTTTGAGTCTTTTCCCTCTGCATTGTGTGTTTTATTACTGGAAGGTTTTGATCACCATCCCCCATGGAACCTAGTTTGAAGGCCTCCTTACTAGAAAAATGACACTCAAGGATGCTCTTCTCCATTCTCATCAGAGGGATCCCATCTCTTGATAGAAGTTGTCCTCCAAAGAACAGCCATCTGCTGTCAAAATAAACTGAAGCCTTCACGCTGACATCACCATCTCAGCTATGCATTCACTTCCAAAATACAATGTTCTCTGCCTGGATCCTTGCCTTCCATGGGAACAATTAATGAGAACACCACTTGTGCTCCAAGCACCTTAATACTCCTGCCAGAAGCCTCATAGTCACCTCTGATCTGCTCAGTGTCATTTCAGGCAGTATTGGTGGTTCCTACATGGAAAAGCAGGAAGCAGTAGTGGTCCAAAGGATAAATGAGCTTTTACAGCCTCTCTGATGTCCTGAATTTGGGCTCCAGACAGGCATATATCTTGGTTCCCCAAATCTAGACAACAAATTGGTGCCTCTGTCCCCCACAGAAGAGATTGACCAACTACCACTACTCTTCAGGACCGCTGCTTGTTGGTGCAGCGATCCTGAAGCCCCTGTCCTAGAGGCCTTTTACTTCCTGCTCTTTAGGCTGCTGCGTCCTTTGCCTCATTCCTGAAGCTATCCTCTCCTCTGCCTTTTCTTCAGCATTTCCACCACAGAGTGTTTGAAAGTGGTTGCTGACTTCAGTCAGCTGCTCTTCAATTCTGTGGACCCTTCTTCTTCAAGTGCCACATGCTGCCACTTCTAGTCATTGCCCTTTGGACTCTCCAATATCAGCTGGAAGGATGGAGGGTGGTTTGGGAGGGTGGGAGGTGGGGCTAGGGGAGAGCAGCTCCAGACTCACAGCTGCTCCAAATAGCAGCTGGATTCCCCAGCCCCCATAACATAACAGTGAACATCTGTTGGGTCTAGGGGTATTACCGTAACTCATGGCACTTCCTGCAGAGTACCGTGAGTTACAGCAGGGAGCTGCACTTCTTTCTGTGCCCTGAGTTGAATGAAGTGAGCAACTAAAAGAACTGGGAACTAAAAAATATATAAAAACAGTCAATAGGACCAGAGCTGCTCCTGCCCTGCTCCAGCTGGGCTGCATGGGGACTGGATTTAGCCAAGGCAGATATGGGACAGGAGGGGAGGTGCCATTGAGCATGGAAGGGAGGGGAAGAGAGGTTTCTTACCTGCTTCAGGAACTTAAAAAATGTTCTGGTTGCTGCTCTTGTGGTGTGGTGTGCCTGCCCTCATGGGCAAGGAGAGACTGGAAACAGTGGAATGCAGGGACCCAAAAATGCTGGTCACTGCTCCTGCAGTGCTGATCACTGCTCCTGCAGTGCACTGCCCCATGGGTGACTGGTGCCTCCCAAGTCTGGGGGGGCACCCGCAGAAGCTGCCACCAGCAGTGGCAGCAGGGGCAGAGCTCGTGAGCTCCCACAGAGGGACCAAAGCTGGCGGGCCCCCGCAGATGCCACCGTTGGCATCAGTGGCAGTGGTGGAGCTGGCAACCTCCCACAGATGCCGGCGGCAGCATCAGCAGTGGGAAAGGCCCTGTCAGGGGGAACACGTACCCCACCCATGTTCCTTTACGTGTGACCTATGCCTGCATGCCTCACTTTTAAATTCTTAGATCCACCTATATAACTGTAAACTTTAGAAAGTCTATCTAATATTTTTGCAACTTTGGCTCACCTGAATTCTAGGTTTGAAACAAAAGGCAAAACTGAGTTAAGCAAGTATCTCATCTGAGTGAGAATCTCATATAAATCCCTGACCTTCAACCAGTCCATAACATTTGGACCTCAGGATCCAAGAATGCCTCCACACAACCCGCTCATTCAAAAGCCCTACCTGATCTTACTCATCACTGGGCATTTTCAAAGAGGAAAGGGAGTGTCCTTTGCCTCCAAGAGTGCAGCTGCTTAAATTATTTGGGTTTATCAATTTATTAACTTTCCTAACATCAATACCATCGTTAGAGCTGATGAGTAGGTTTGTTTACTAATGAGATATTCTGGGAAGCAGGGAACCTTGCTTGCAGCCAGTTACAGTAAAAGCAGGAATATTTTGGAAAATATTTGAAAACAATTAGAGTAATATCACTTCCTTACTGAAGTCAATAGCAAAACTGCCATTGATTTCACCTTTAGTGTTTGGTGATCAAGTCTTTGAGAGCACTCTCCCTGTCTTTGTAAAAGGAGTGTAAGCTATGCATATTACTGTATTGTTGGCTACAAAGGACCAATTCACAGGATCATAATAAATTCTAGTTTATTGGATGGGATATGAAGTTACCAATAAAATCATAAATGCAAACTTTGAGTTACGAGTGGCACTGGTCACCTTAGCGCGCACACACACACACACATGCACATATACACTCACCCATTCAAACCCATGTAGTGTGTAGTGGCTGTTGTAGTGATTGTGAGCACCGGTGTCAGTATATCTACCTACCCAAGGCCCTGGAGTCTGCTGTTGATGGTCAGCTTCCTTCAAGGTGACGTCTTCTTAAGAAGGGGGTTGCCTGCTTGTCCTTCTGTCTTGGTGGGTTAGGTGCTGGATGAGAAAGCACCACTGAGGGTCATGCTTCACTGCCTTTTATCCCTTTCTGGCAGATTTGTGTGATCCCCCAGCATTATCTTGGCTACCCGATCCAGAGGTCGCTGTTCCACATGGGTCTTGAGTAGTATCTGACAGCTGTTAGTCACAGAGGTTTCTGCCTGCTGGTACCTAAAGTTTCGGGAGTCCACCTTTGACTTGACTTAATGGCTGTATTGCCATGGGTTACAGGAACAGTCAATAGGGTGAGTACTCATGTTCCTGGGATCAGTTCTTTAGCTTGATTAGCTTAAAACTGAGTTCCTTTGGTTAGGCTATTGTCTACTGATGATCATCATTCACTCACATTCACTCAACAAATTTTATCACTTTAGTTACTATTTCAATGCAGTTTTAACAATGGTCCAGGGTATAACTTCATTCTACAGGAGGTACATTCCTTAAGAGTTTAAAAGCATAAAATATAAAATACAAAATGCCATGGTAAAGATGAGACAGATGAAATATGAAAATGCACTGTGACAAATACATAAAATGCAATGTGAGGTAGTGAGGATCAAAGGCTACTGGGGATAGTGAGAGAGTTAGGTTAGCACAGAATATATTTACAGTCTTTGCAGTGGATATTTTAGTTCTTTTCTTTAGTGACACTGAGCTTAATTGATATGTAGATTTAGTTTCCAGGCTTCTCCTACAGAAAGCCACTTCAGCTTCCTGGCTTGCTCTGAGTCTTGCTACACCCATGCAATGAGTGTGCTAGGTCTCTGCCGATACTTAGAAGGAAAAGAAATGCAGAAAAGGAGTGGGGAGGGGAGTGCAGGCAGGAAGGGTCTTCAGTTATAGCCATGTCCAGAACGGAAATGTACTAATGGGACTTTCTACTACAGTATCTCATTTAAAAAATATACATACCACATCATTTTTATGTCTCTTAAAACTGGCAGTAATTAAATGGACTTCATTTGGAAACTATAATTTAACTAGATTAAAGGGGGAAATATAGTTCTGACTGGGATTGGAGTCATTTCATTTATTTAATAATGCCTTTTGACTACCATAGGATGCTTGTGTATCTAAAAACCAGCTTGATTTAAAAAGCAGCCTTTAGAAAAATGGAGAAGGAAAATGGGAAAAAAGAAAAATATGGGTTGTTTAAATGTATTGGAAAATGGCCAGATTTCCAAATGATACTTAATTGGAAGCATAGCAAATGATGATGAACAATGCAATCAAGTACAGAAGGCTTTCAACTAAATCCCCAAGCAAGTAGACAACACATGCAGTTAAATGGAGATAAATTTAGAGTAAGATTGACAGAAAAAAGAAAACAGGATGTCTGTTGAATTGAAAAGGTGATTCAGCATTTAGATGAGGCTAGGGGAAAAGAGAAATTCAGGACTTCTTAAAAGGTGAATTCAGGTTGTTAAAAGTTAGTATGACCACATTCTGTTAATCAAGACACCTGATTACACCCCTATAAATTGTAGCTGGTCAATCTAGGGTCAAATTTTGCTCACAGGTATACACTGCATAACATCCACACACAGAATTTTCCCCTTAGAGAAGTAATCACTCATTTTAAGAACATATAGGCACTGCAGGCAAAATGGAAATCTAAAAAATGAACAATTACAACAGTTCAGCTAAGACAGAATCTGGCCTTCACGGTTTATTTCCAGGTAAGATTATATTTTCATTAGAAATTTGTTTTTGTTAAATGACTTTGAGGTGTCATTATGTAGCAATGTCAAAATTTTTATATACTATTTTTAGAGTAGTTTTAGTAAATATGTAATTTTCATAGGGCTTCCTATCTATTGGTTGTTTTCTATTTTCATATCTGTAATACATGTGCTAATATCATTGCAGTTTTCAACAGGGCTGAGGACAATACTGTTTCAATTATAACAGGGAAGAAAAATTGTCAGCCAGGTGAATGGCTTGTGGTATTGTTCTCTCCTCAGCATGATGCTTGGCTCTGCCAGCCAGCAGAATCCACAACACATTCTATGTGAGGGTGGAGAATGTACCATGAATTATCATTTAGGAAAACACCTAGATGTATTTTTCCCCTGTTCTCAAATAAAGACAGATTTAGGTGCATAGGTGGATTTAGGCACCTATAGGGTGCAGACATAAATGATTTGTCATGCAATTGGCCCCTTGAAAGCATCTCAAAGCCATGCCCAAACAGAAGTGCACAGCTGCACAGCATTCCAATCGTACAACAAATTAACTCTCATTGTACGAGGGTTCAAATAAAGCTGCTCATAAATGGAGTGATTTAATAAATTTCTGTCTGGAATGGAGCCCATCACCTTGGTGGGGCCCATCACTCCAATCTACCCAATCCCTATTTCAATGGGGCTGAAAAAACCCCAAAAGACCTCCCTTCCCTGTCTTTTCCTCTCTTCCACCCAGAGATCAACGGAGCTGAGGTGGAGGCACAGAGCTAGGGGAAGATGTAGCCTCTCTCCCTGGATCAGCTCCAAGTTGGAGCTGATCCTCCACCCTCTGATTCAACAGCTAATGTCTGTTAGATTGGAGGGATCAGGATAACTCATGGTGATTTCTCTGAATCGCCATGAGTTAGACCAGGGAGTTGCACTTCTGTCTACACCCCTAAATGCAAACTTACTCCACAGTGAAAAAGCTAGGTGAGTCTTCCTTTTCCTTTTTCATGACTCGGTCAGTCTTAAAGATAAGATGCTAGCTGTTTCAAAAGTAATTAATTGATTCACAGGGAAATGAAAATGGTGGTATTAAATTGTACTTAAGCATCTAAGTCAACCTAGAAGCCCCATTGGTAGAACAGAGCCTGGCCCTTAAAACTTACTTGAATTCTTCCTTCCTTTACAATGATTCAGAGATTGAAACCTGAGATCTAGGGGCAGCTTAAGCACATTTGTGACAGAATGAGAGGCCAACCAGGCAGTTGTGCTGCTTCATCCTTCTCCATCTAGAATCACACAATAACAATAAGGTATTGTAGAAAGAGCTAGTCCCCTAATTTAGCACAGCTTTAGGAGACCAGCACTCCTTCACTGTTGAAGAAAGAGGGGGAAATTGTACCCTTAGCATATTATTCCTGATGAGCGTGTATAGGTATCTGTAGTGATTCACTGAGTGAGATCAATGATATCAATTACAAAATAGTAATTCAGCAAACGACATAGAAAGGTACTTATGGAAGCTACGGTGAGTCAATCCATTGCACATTTCAAACGCAAAGAAACAATAATAAATCATATAAAATGCATGTCTGCATATTATTTTAATAAATACAATATATATATTTTTTAAAACCTTCACAGCTGACCTGCTGGTTCTTGTCAACACATGTTCCTTCATAACTCCACATACGGTATGGGCTCTATGGTATGTTCTGCAATAGAGAAAATTGTTGGTTTTATGCTCACACCTGCTAGTACATCTGTAGTGTTGGAGGCAATGGTGGACCTACACAGATACATCAATCATGTTCTGGTTGGTTAGCCTTTTCCTCATTAGCAGACCTGGCTGCAGAGTGAACATCTGGTGTAGACACATGGATCTTTAATCAGACAAGGTAATAATTTGTTTTACAGTTCTTGATAACAACAAAATAATATGACCAAAGAACACAGATGGGAGTAACCCTTCTCTGAATTTGCTGGTTTGAAAATATATCTATTTAAAGCCACAATACTAAGGGTGTGTGCCCTAGGTTACAGTTACAAAATATGAGTGTACCCAGTGTCTGGCCATTTATTCATGAAAATTAGACAAACAGTTACTCTATAAACACATAACTGTCCATGGTGGTGATGCAAATGCTTCCTTTTGAACTGTTGATACATATTTTGTACATTTATCTTCAAAATGCTTTACTTAATTAACTTTCACAATGTCCCTATGTGGTAGGTGTTAATCATTACTGATAGAGAAAGCATTAAGAATAAAGCAATTGTAACACAATATAATGGACAGAATCAAAGAGACACAAAGGAACCTTCAAGTTAGGTGCTTAATTACTAAGCCCCTGGAGTAAAATCCAAAACCCAGAGTAAAGTGCCTAGGGTCCCTGTGCAATGCACAGGGAGAGTTCAAAAGGGCAGTGTCACAGAAAGGAACAGAAGGAAGGACCCCAAAATGCCAGGGGGGAACCCCGGGGTCAGGAACCCTCGGAGGGAAGTGAAAGTAAAAGAAAAGAAAAAGGGAAATGTTTACCTGCAGTGGGACCCGTGGCGAAGCCAGAGCCTGAGGAAGGACCCGCCCAGCTCATTAGCCGCATCTTTATATAGTTGCGGCCAGTCAATGACGTCAGCTGCAACTGCCAGCCAGCGGGAATAAAACAGGCTGCCGGCAAGGCAGAAGGAGGCAGATTGACGCTGGTGGGAGCACCAGCAGGAGAGGTCTTCTCAAAGCCCCTGCGGGGGCAAAAAGAGCTGGAAGCTGCTTCTCCCAGCTGGGGAGGACGTGGCAGAGCACACTGTGGGACGGACGTTGCTGGCTGCAGCGAGAGAAGCTGAGTGCTGGAGGTGGCGACCCAAGACCAGGAACCTAGATGAAAGGGCAGAGGGGAGCAGAGGGATCCCAATGCCAATGGCCACAGCAAGGGAGCTAGAGAGGCCAGCACATTTCAAGACCGGGAGAGCCAAAGAGGAGCACCAGGTGGGAGACAGGAAGCAAGAGCAGTGTGAGGGGCTGCAAAACATGGCCCTCAGGGGCATAGATATGACCCAGCAGATGACGTGGGGGCAGCTGTCCGCCAGAGGACCATGGTGGGTCCAACGAAACCAAAGGCTGAGCGACGAGTGAGAAAAAGCATGGAGTAGCCCACAGGCCACTGCGGCCACACGTAGGGTCAAACATAGACCCCTAGTATCTGGGGCGGGTATGGGTGACTAGGCCAGGTGGGAGCCGGGAAAAAGGGGCAGCTGGGCCCATCAGAGTATACTAGCAATTTTTCGTTGTATTTTATGTTTCTCATGGTTGGAGGGGTTGAGGAGACATGCCTCGTGAAGCCTGATTGTTGTTTGAGCCACAAAGTGGTTGGCAGCCTCAGGTAAAAGAAGACGACTTCAGGGCACGAGCAGGATATTACGGGCTGTTTTCACGCAGGCCGAGAGGACCATCTCGGTGAACGTAATCAGGGACTCAAAGGTTGAGGATCTGGCCAGAAGGACATCTGTGGCTCGTCAAGACTGGGTGTAAGGGCAAGGTAGAGGGGAGGTGGAGCCTCGCAGAAGACCGCCAGAAAGACGTCTGACCGTCAAGAGACTCCCAGTGGTAGGATCCTCCACTGAAGTAAGATTCAAAGTCATGGCAGGAGAGATTGGGGAAGACTACACAAGGGGTAAACCCCTACTCAACGGAACACCTGTGATGGAAGGGCAAACACCACCAAACATCCGGGCCAGAGCACCATGTGACTGGATGATCGAGGCCAGACGGGCACAGGCAGTTCAAGCTGACAGAATGCTGAGAAAAGAGTTGTCCACAGCAGTGATACTGATGGTTTTCATCCTGTGGACCAAATGAATGAACAGGGCCAGGCTAGGGGCCCGATCAAACCCTGTGCCACCCCCATGCAGTGTGATTGGGCCCCAGAGCCCCACACCACCTCCACCCAACCCCCACCTGGATGGGATCAGGCTTCAGGGGCCCCACACTGCCTCTGTCTTGTTGGGATTGTGCTCTGGGGGCACTGCACCACCAGGATTTGGGCCTGGGGTCCGGATGCTGGCTCCACCAGCTGACATCAGGTTCTGAAAGCCCCACACCACCTCCACCCAGAGAGAGCTCCAGAGCTCTGCACTGCTGCCACCCAGCCACTGTACACCAGGATAGGCTCCACACTGCACTTTGTACCCTATCTAGCATACAGGGCCACATCCCATAGGCGTCCTCACAGATCCATGGGGAGCCCATGGGTCAATGGCACTGCATCAGGCACCCAGATGTAGCCTGCAGGTCAGGGGTTGAGCACCTGTAGTCTAAAGCTAGCCAATATGAAATACTAAGCACAAAAATTTGCCTGAACTCCTGCACCTAACCACAGCCTAAGCACCTGACTTAAGGCTGCACCTTCACCTACTTGGGATCCAGAGCCCAAGGATATGTAGTGTGAAAAGAGCAACACTATATACCCGAAGAAGACCCCTGGCCAGAGGAGTCTGCCAAGCTGCAGTGGCATGGCTACACTACAGAAAGACCTCCCGATCCTTCCCAGTGTACCTGTATCAGCTTTCTGACTGAATCAAATTGGGTTAATTAAGCTGCCAGGAAGTATTTCCGGTGTGGCACGCCAGGATGAGGAGGGGAGGTGAAGGCAAGAGACGGCGCCAGCAGCAAGCGTGAATGCTCATCTGCTGCACGAGACTGAAGCCTCCGGGAATGGGGCAAAAGACCTATAAGGTCTTCAAAGGTCGGAGAAGCTCAGAGAGAAGAAAAAAAATGGTCCTGCAATAATTGGCCACCATGAGCAGTCAATTGAGCCGCCAGGGCACTAATTACTGAAAGTGAAAGGGGAAAAAAAAAAACCCAACAGAGTGCTGGATCACATCTTTGGCACGAGACTCCTGCAGTGAGGGGAAGATCGCTGAATAGATGACAGGTTTCATTTATTTTTTTCCTTGCACAGAGTTTATTTTTTTCCCCCTGGCCTGGCCCTTTGGCTAGTACCAGTTGGCTCCGGGTCCGGAAGTCATCACCCCTCCCCAATTAATTGAGTCATCAAAGTCATGGCAGGCGAGATACCAGAGAGGAAGTCTGACCCAACTATGCTGACTGGTGCCGGCCCAGCGAGGAAAAAGGCAAGTGAATGTCAACAGGACATAAAGGCCCACACCCATACACAGTGATATCCCGACAGCAGCTATAAGTATTCTTTGAAAGAACCAATGGTGATAATATCGGTGCCAAAGTACATCTTTATATAATAGCCTGTAAGTTTACAACACTTTCCTAGGAAGACCAAGGTATGCATTGTACTGCATACTATGGGTAACTGAACAATCCTATCAGTCCTGCACTTAAAATAGACTGTAAACTAAACTATATTGAAATCCATGCAATGGAAAGACAAGCTTTCCAATGCTGCCCAATGTCCTTTACCCCCTTTTCCTGAGAGAGCTGGACAAAAAATATATATCAATGCATAATCCTCAGTGTCCATTCAATCGGCCCACCAACATGTCAGCACTAGTAATGTTTTAATGATTTAAACATCTGTCCACTAATAACTAGTAAGACAACTACTTGATTTCAAATAAGCTGTTGAATAGCCATTATACAGTAACAATTTCAACTACTGTTGACATGGGATGGAAAAAAACTAATGACTTACATAAGAAAGATTCTTTATGACATTGCCAATTTTCCTTGCCTTCCACTTCCCAAAACCCCAATCATTTTAACACTTTCATCAAGGAAGGAGGTTAATGAAAAAAAGATAGTTCTTGGTACAGTAATTTCATTTCCCATCAGAGGGCATTGCAATTTTTCATTAAAGACCAAGTTTTAACCACATTTTATACCCAACATTCATATGCCAAATTATTTATTTCTGAGACAGAAGCTGAAGTCATTTGAACAAATTTGTAAGCAATAACCTTTACTTCATTTCTTCAGAAGTTTGCTGTAATTTTACTGGTGCCAGTTCTTCTGAATATTTTCTAGCTCATCACCTTTAGTATCATTTTGACTCAGAGCTCATTTCTTTGATGTATAATATTTTGTTGCAGGAACATAGAGCATCAAGGGACACGAAAATCTTCATCCTTCAACATGCAATGTGAACTAGATTTGATGATCTATATGTCGGGAGAAACCTGAGAAGTATTTATACTTATTTTCAACCATTTCTCTCTCACAGGAATCAGATTTTACCATTCAAAAACTGGATTTATTTTAACTTCAGAGAAATTCCATTTTGCTTAATACTAAAGAAAGACAATAAAAAGGATTCATACATTAAGTTTTTTTGGGTAGAAATCTATACCTGAAGTGTCCAAGGTAACGATATTCACTTCATCATGTTATATAAAATTAAGTTATAAATAGAAAGACTAAATAAGTCTAAATAAAAAGGACTATGGCCACCTCATACTAACTGTGTTTAGATCATGTCTGGCCTATTAGAGAAATATGGGGCAGGAAATTAACCAAAACTGGGGTCTTGGAAATCAAGCCTAACTGATAAACAAAATAAAGATGGTATGAGCTATTCAGTAGAGCTGTGTGAAGCTTCAGTTCGCAATTCAATTCAGAGAAGATTCGGCCTGATTCAGAGGCTGAATCTCTGAATCCGAATTGAATCACTAAAAGCTTAAAACTTTCCGAATCAATTTGTAGCCTCTGCATTGATTCAGAAAAGATTTGGAAAACATTCAGAGATTCAGAGGTGGTGTTTCAGGGAAAACAGAAACTTCAAAGAGGGAGGGGGAGCAGTGGGGGGAAAACTGACATCTCTAGCTAGCCAATGAGTGTGATTGCTCCTTGACTCTCCTTCCAACCATAGTGTCTGGGGGTGGGACATAGGAACAGCATAAAAACTTCTGTCTGTGCCTTTTGTGAACTGTTTCTGCCTGAGTGAGCAACAGCAGCTGAAAGGTACCGGACTGGCTTGCCTTCCTAGCTAGTCACCTCCTTCTTTTTGTTCTTAGAAAGGATTGGATAGGATATAGCTTATCTTAGCTTAGCTTAGCTTAGCATCCCTCTACTTTACTTATCCTTATCCAATTCATTACTTTCACAATTTATATTTGTTCTCTTTTTTTTCCCCAATACTTTTTAAAAAGAATGCTCAGTGTTTTCCCTGGCAGTGTGATCCATCACTGTGCAGGGAAGTGCATTTTACACATACTCACACACAACATAGAAGTCAGATATTCATAGAAGAAGAGCTGCAATTTCCTCTCCCCACCCCCAACATAGACGCGTCCTCTTCCCTAGCAGCCATGAGGCTTCTGTTGCCAGTGGAAGCAAGGAGGTAGGAACAGTACCTGACGTCCCTGCACCTGCACCACCTCCCCTAATTCCAGAAATAGGCATCAGCAGCAGAATGACCGTCTCCTCCACCCCAATTTCATCTCCCAACATGAGCCTTCCACTGCCAAAGGAGAAGCTGGAGCTGGAACCAGGAGACCTAGGCAGTCTAGCTAAAGCAATTCTGGAGACCAAGAAGGAATCTGATTTGGTGCTCCATACCCTTCAAAGTTCCTCTAGACCCAGGTCCCCTTCTCTGGAAAGCACCTCAGAGGTTGATGCTGAGGATATGTGGCTCAGGCAAATGGCTCAGCTGAGTCAGCTCCTCCTGCTGTTGTGCCTCAGCTTGCTGAGGAGGGAGATAAGGCAGGATCCACACCCTCAACCCAGAAGCTGGGGAGTAGTGTAGAGATCACTTTGAGGTGGCAGATGATCCCAGGTTTTCCATCTGCCAGCACTGCCAAAGGCAAATCAACCAGGGCAAGGAGGTGAAACACTTCACCACCACGCTGATGCTGCTGCATCTCAGGAAGCAGCACCTTGCCCTTCTTCCTGCTTAGCCTGGCACCAGTGGGAGCATGCCCAAAGGGAAGTCCCCCGCTTGCTCCAAGGTCCCTGTCCCCTGAAACCAGAGGCAGGCAACCCTGGAGCGGTGGGGGAAAGCCGCAGACAAAGCAGGGCATGTTCCCAAGGTAAGCAATACCACCCAGAGCATTGGGGAGTGTGAAAGCCCAGAGAACTCTCAGCTGGAGTGTATCCTCAGCCATGAACATGGCCCACCACGCACAGTAACATCGATCCTGTGGCAAGAAGTCCTGGTCTGCACCCGCACAGCTTTACCTGCATGGCAGATGAAGCAAACTGGGGCTAATTGGTGGCATGGACTATATCCAGGAGCAGACCTGAAGAGGAGTCACTGGAGCAGGGGTGAGTAGCCACAAAAGGGGAAGCCTGGGCAAGCTGCCACGTGGAGGCTGAGGGAGTGGCAACCCACCACGGGACTGAAACTGAGGGCAGGAGAAACAGGGCACCAGAGGGAAATAGACATTAGGGCTGGAAGGGACCTCGGAAGATAGAGTCCAGCCCCCCGCCCGAAGGACAGGAAGTCAACTGGAGACATAGGATCCCAGCAAGATAAGCATCCAATTTACTCTTGAAGGTCTTCAATGTAGGTGTTGAACCACCTCTGATGGCAGGCTATTACAGACCTTGGGGGCTCAGACAGTAAAGAAATTCTTCCTTATGTCCAGCCTGAAATGGTCTTGCAGGAGTTTGTGACCATTCGACCTTGTCATCCCTTCGGGCACTCTGGTGAACAAACGTTCCCCCAGATACTGGTGGTCACCCCTGACAAACTTATAGGCGAACATCTGGTCACCCCTGAGCCTGTGGTCATAAGATCTGTTTTCCTGATCTCTGATCATGCGCGTGGCTCTTCTCTGGACTCTCTTAAGCTTCTCCACACCCTTTTTGAATTGTGGGGCCCAAAATTGGACGCAGTACTCCAGCTGTAGCCTCACCAAGGCCAAGTACAAGGGGAGAATGACGTCCCAGGATTTGCCTGAGAAGCATTTATGGATGCAAGCCAACATTTTGGTCACTTTACTAGGTGCAGCATCATACTGAAGGCTCATGTTCATCTTGTGGTCAATGATGACCTCCAAGTCTCTTTCTTCCATAGTACTAGCCAGTGTAGCACTGCCAAGCCTATAAGGATGCTGCAGGTTTTTTCTCCCAAGGTGGAGAACCTTGCATTTTTTGGTGTTAAACACCATCAGGTTCTCATTCACCCATTTGCTGAGCCTGTCCAGGTCAGCCTGGATAGCACTCCTGTCTTCTGGTGTGGATGCTTTGCCCCAAAGTTTGGTGTCATTGGCGAACTTGGCCATTCTGCTTCTGACTCCAATGTCTAGATCGTTAATGAAGATGTTGAACAATATGGGTCCAAGGACAGAGCCTTGGGGGACCCCACTGGTCACAGGGGACTATGACAATTGACTTCCATCAATTACTACCCTCTGGGTCCGACCACAGAGGCAATTTCCTAGCCAGCGGATCATGGTGGACCCAAGGCCACAATTGGCAAGTTTTGCCAAGAAGTGATCATGGGATACCAGATTGAAGGCTTTTTTGAAGTCAAGATATATAACATCAATCTCTTCTCCCTGGTCGTAAAAGGAAATGAGATTGGTCAAGCAAGACCTACACACAACAAACCCATGCTGGCTATCCCTCAGGATGTTGGTGTTGGCCAGTCCATTAAGGATGGCCTCTTTAATAAACTTTTCTAAGATCTTCCCCGAGACAGAAGTCAGGCTGATGGGCCTATAATTAGCCAGATCCACTTTCCTCCCTTTCTTGAAGATAGGCACCACATTGGCCTTCTTCCA
>NW_017728886.1:221184120-221190475 GCF_001723895.1 Crocodylus porosus | reverse complement strand
ATTTAATAGGTTGGCTTTTTCCTGGGCGTCAGTTGTCAGTTGCCCCATCTGGTTCAGCAGAGGTCCAATGTTCCCGTTGCTTTTCCTCCGGCTCCCCACATATCTGAAAAAGGACTTTTTATTGTCCTTGATGCTCGAAGCTAGTTGGAGTTCAGTTGCAGCCTAGGCTTTCCTGGTTTGCTCTCTGTAGGACCGGACCAGTGCAGAATATTCCTCCTTGGAGATGTTTCCCATCCTCCATCCTTTCCACAGCTGATCAGAAAGCCCAGGCTGAAGATGGGCGCCTGCCCAAGGAAAGGGGAGCCGGGGCTTACCTCCAGAAGTCTTCATAACCAGAGAGGGGCAGTCAGAACTCCAGGGCCATGAAAACTGCATCTGCCTGCCTGATGACATTGGAGGGAATCCCCAGCCAATGGAGCGGCACTTACCGGTAATTACGTCCCCAGCGGCATGGATTTTGAAGGTCCCGGAGAAGAGATCTGAGCAGGTAAAGTGGTTCAGGAAAGAGTCTAGGGTAACGACCCCAGGAAAGCAAGCACCTGACTGGGAAGACTCCTGAGGCTGAGGAGGCCAAAGGTCAAGGACTTTTTTCTTTCAAAAACAAAAAAACCAAACCCTCCCTCAAAAAACATAATGAAGAAGGAGAAGGAATCAGAAAGTTGACTCCGAGCTTGTCCTTTCTACCCTCCCGGAAGTTGGGGTCCTCGGGGTGCGGGGCAGTCCCTTTGGGTGAGTCAGGCAGGAGACAGGTGGTCACCACCTACCTCTCTCTCAAGATCTCTTATATCACCAGAGTCATGGCAGGCTGGAAAAGAAGATGTGTCGAATCCCCCCCCACTCAGTCATAGGGGCACAGCCGCCTTAGAAGCCAGTGAATGTCAGCAGGACACCAGGGTGTTTGCATGTATGCGGTGACTGCCCGACAGGGAGATGCTTACTCTGGATAGCCAGCCGTTCTCCTTAGCTGAGTGACCAGAATTCAAGAGGCTCATGGCACTTATGACCCCATCTTACCAGCAGGACGGTGGTGTCCTTCCTGTATGAGGCATGAGACTTGAGGAGACTTGAGGGAGGAGTTGTATAAGGCAGGGCCACAGATAACCTTGTACTTCACCTCTGACATCTGGAGCGGCCGGGGTGGCAATCACGCTTACCTCTCCCTCACAGGGCTGACTGGTGTGATCAGTCAGCAGTCGGTAGGCTCTCTTCCAAGATGATGAGTTGGATGAATCCCACACAGCAAGGGAGGCTATGGTGACCATGGTGGCTATGAACTGCACGGTACAGGGGTGGCTCATTGGGCAGGGCAAGCTCACCCACAAGTTCATGGTCACCAACAACAAAGCCAATATGGTCAAGGCTGTCCATCATGTCAACTGTCTTGGCATCTGCTGTGTGAAATAGGCAGAGCTGAGCAGAGCTGAGCATCCCTCAGCACAAAATCATGAAGGATGTGAAGACTCAGCATTGCTGGGGATGTTGTGACAACCCACTGCACCTGCTTGGATCCTGGTTTGGTGGAGCAGCTGATGTTTTTGAAGGTGAACCTCCTTCAAGACACACAGACCAAATACAGGTGCTTCCTCCTGTTGCTGGGGTTCCCCAAGCTCCACCTGTAGATGGACTGAGTGCCACACTCCTCACTCCATCTGCACCTATATCTATTTTATTGTTTTTACACCAGATACTGTTACTGCCCCCTCTCAGAGCTCAAGGGAGCACTCACTACACATCGCCAGCCAGCAAGGGAAGAACATGTCCCTGCTGAGCCCCCATGTCAGGATAAACTTGGAGGTATGGGCTGGGGCTTTGGGGAAGGAGGACACCCCAGGTCCATGGCATGACCACTAAAACTTCATTCTGCCAGGGTCAGGGAGGCCTGGTGGGACTGCTGGTGGCACAGCTGCCCTCTAAATGCCAGAACCAAGGATCCCCTGGTGAAAGGTGGGTAGGAGGTGCCATAACCTCCAGCTACCACATGCATGCATGCAGTCCTGGCTGGGAAAAGCCCAGACCCATCACATCTTTGACAGGCCTGAGGCTTGCTGGTTGCAGTGCAGTTGTGAGGCTCCAGATGAGCTCAGCTTAGCTGTCTGGGATGCCAGCTTTCAGGTTGAAAAACCCCTTGTCAGGCTGAGGAAGTTGTCTGCAGTTGGCATGTCTGTGTGCTGTTCCTGGATGGAAAGAATAGTAAAGAAGCCAGAGGCTGGTCTGGCATGCAATGCAGCCAAGAAAGCCAGTCAGTGAAAATGGAAATGGAGGCATCTGACTCCCCAGGTACCTCTGTACTTTTATCTGCGCTGCTACATACCCTTTCCCCACCTCTCCTCCCCTCCCCCCACCCCGCCCAACCTGTCCCTCACCCCGTGATGCCTCCATTTCCATTTTCACTGACTGGCTTTCTTGCCTGCATTGCATGCGAGGCCAGCCTCTGGCCTTCTTTCTATTCCTTCCATCCAGAACCAGGAGACACACAGACCAAATACAGGTGCTTCCTCAGCCTGACGAAGGGCTTTTCAACCCAAAAGCTTGCTAAGATATATTTCTCTAACTATTCAGTTGGCCTATTAAAAGACACCAAATTGTCTTACCTGTTGTCATTTAAGGTGGTGGACCAGTATGAGGCTGTAGGGGAGGAGGAGTCCTCACTGGGGCACACCGTGTTGTGTAGAGGCCCCAGCGCCAGTGAGGGCGCACCTTAACACACAGAAGCACACACACACACACACACACACACAGAGTGAGGGTGCACCTTAACATACAAGGTGGAGAAAAACCTCTTGCAGGAGAGGAAAGAAGGGCTCTGTCACAGTTTGCCTACCTAAGATGCTGCTGGTGCTACTGTGCTAGTGCTCACTCACTATGTTATTTGCCATTTAAATAACTGTTGCCATTTAAAGTGGTGGACCGGACTGAGGCTGTAGGGGAGGAGGATACCACATTACCGTGTCATGTAGATGCCCCAATGCCAGCAAGGGCGCACTTTAACACATACAGCGTCACCCACCCATGTCACGAGTTTTGCCTGTCAGCAGCCTGAGGTGCAGCGCCCTAGAACCCAGAATGCCCTGCACCTATCTCCTTGAAAGCTGGCAGGCTTCTTGGCCTCAGCAGGGGCTAGCATGCCTGCAGTTTTCACCCCACTGTGGCTTAACACACACACGACACGAGTTTTGCTGGTCAGCAACCTGAGGTGCAGTTTCCTAGAAACCCCTGCACCTATTCCTTGAACCTTGGCAGGCTTCATGCCCTCAGAAGGGGCAACCATCCCTGCAAGTTTCATCTGAATCAGCCAAAAAATGACAAAGTTATAGGTATTTAATTGATTCCCCATTATACTCTATGGCCAAATCAGTAAATCTCTCCGAATCAGCCGAATCAATTTGGAACAGCAATCCAAAGCTCCAAACTGAATCACTGGCCTCCAAATCAGCCACATCTGAATCTAATACTTCCCTATTCGCACAGGCCTACTATTCAGCTCATTACCCATTTGAAGGGATACATCATTTGGCATTGACTCTGAGAAGACAGACGATCTGAAAGGAGCAGCTTTTACTATCACTGTTACCACACCTACCATCCTCTAGAGTTCTACAAGCAACTTGAAAACTATTGGGCCTTTGCCATCCTGACCATTACAGAAGAGCTGACCAGACAAAGCTAGATTTCCCTGTATTTCTTTGTGCTTGCTATTTGACAGGATCCTGCCTTAGACAGCCAAATCTATGAATCTAAGAACTACATCCTTTACTGCACTGCCCAGAAAGACTGCTACAAGGAGTGCCTTTAACAGTCCAATGCTATTACAATTTTGCTAGGTCTCAACATAGTTGATAATATAGATCACCTTAAGTAGGGCACATTGTGCCTGAAAGATTGTTTAACATCTTTCCTAACTATACAGTTGGTCCAATAAAAGATATCACCCCAGCCCCCCAAAACCTTGCTTCCTATATATTTCAAGCACACCAAGTCCCTCTAGTGCATGCAATCAAAAGCATCCTTGAAGATAACTTCTTCCTCAACACTTCCAAGAAGTTATTTCGTCTTCCTGTGATGATCAATATTATTGAAAAGAGATGTTTTGACACATGAACCGTACACTGGTGCTTCTCTTTCTGCACTGGCTGCCTGAGTTTCTGGGTGGAGATAAAAGTTTTGGTTTTAACTAGCAAATCTCTACATAGTGCAAGGCAGCATCATGTGGAAGCGCGTCCTGCCCACTCCAGAATCAACAGTGTAGCTGTGTTAGTGGCACTGAACATGCCTCTCAGCAGACTAACACAACTACACTACTGCTAGTTCCAGACCTAATATGCACGGTGTAGGCATGGTGCATCTCAGCACAGTGAGAAATGGCTTTTTCAGCATGTCACTACCTAGCCCTATACAGATATAATTAAAGAGATGTCTATACCACACTAGACCAGATTAGGAAGTGCCAGTGAGAAAACATGCCACTCTTATTCCCACATGCTGAATTTCCAGAAGTGTCAAGTAGCTACTTTTTATCATGTGTCCAGAGATACTGAGGTTTTCACATGCACGTGTGGCATGATGTAGGCCCAGCACTACTCTAAGAGCAGTTACATGAACCTTTTTGGAATTCAGCATGCAGGGAGCAAGAGTGAGTAGAGCGTGTTCTCACAGCGATGCTCCTTAGCTTAGTGTCACACAATGTAGACGTGCCCTATGGCTTGAGACTTCCTTACTTAGCTGACCTTGGTGACTACAGCAGAGATCAGTGGAGATACTCGCACTTAAATCCCCGGCTATCAAAAAGAGGGGATCTTTGACATAATAACTACCATAATAAATATTGTTTGATAAAAAAAATCTAAATTGAGTATATGTCTGTTGTTTATATGATACGTTTTGTTCTTCCTCACTCCGATCTCCTTTCAACCATTTATGACCATCTCTTATCTCATTGCATTTAAAATAAGAGTAATTATGTTTTCCTATGGCTTCTGCAAAGTACTTAGCAAGCTTTTGGGCTCTACAAAAATAAATAGTTATAAGAATAGTATTGTTGGTATCATCCATAACGGTATTATCCACAGTGGTCAGCAGGATTTTGTTCTAAGTTAACAGCCAGCCCTATGCACTACAATTAGCTGTGCAGAAACTATAAAAATGGAAGAAGAATAAAAACCAAGAAAAATACAGAGATAAGGATATACAGTCCTTCTGAAACAAAAACATGTTTTGTGGGTTCATTTACAGCAAATGTTTTTTAAAGCTACTTGGTCTGATTTGTACAAATTTGCATGCTTCATAAAACAATCTAAAAAAAGGACATTTTGAATCATGTAATGCTAACCTTATAGCATATACACGCATAATTTTAATTGGCTTTGCAAAGCACCCTGGGAGCAAGCATTTGTATTCAGCAAATGGCTACCCTGAAATTCAAGATGATACCACTCCTACAAGGATGTAACTTATATAATTGATTTACCCCCAAATATCAGTGTAGGGATGCATCCAGATGCCCACAGCAAAGCAGAAGCAGCTGCTGCTGTGATCATGATCACTAATGTGAAGCTGCCAGCAGCAGCTGCTTTCTTTCACTGTCCTTCCCCTGCCCCCCCACAGGTCAGCAGGTAGGGTGTTTGCCCTTATCTCCATTCCCCCTCTCCCCATAATCATGCCACTGAACCCAGAATAATTATAGACCAAATTCTAGTACACTAGTTATACCAGTAAACGACACTAGTTACGTAAGCCCAGACATTCTGTATCTGCTCCTTTTTAAAAACCTTTATAAGGGGATTTGTACCAGTGTAAATGTGCTGTGTATCCAGACTCATAATGTGCAGTCTTATGGAACAAAGAATGTGACTATATGGTCAGGTAATAGGCATTATGCTTTTACCAGTGGTGTAAGTGATCAGAAAACTGGTCTATACCCTTATAACAACAGAAGTTCAGCACACAAAGACTGGTTTTAAAATAGTAGAACCCAGTCTAGGATTTGCACACACCCCTCCCCCCCACCCAAAGGGTGAACATGCGTTTTGTTCGCCACTGATCTGAACTATGCCTCTTACAGAAAGCCACTTAACTTAGACTGAGTCTGTCTGAGGCTTTTTGAATGCCTGCACCTAGCCTATATGTGCATATCATAGAATCAATGAGTCGGAAGGGACCTAGACAGATCATCTAGTCCGACCCCCTGCCATGGGCAGAAAGGAGCACTGGGAGAAGCAGGGGTCATAAGACCCCAGCCAGGTACCTATCCAATCTCCTCTTGAAGATCTCCAGGGAAGGTGAGAGCACCACCTCTCTGGGAAGCCTATTCCAGGCTCTGGCCACCCTTACCATGAAGTAGTTCTTCCTAATATCTAAC
>NW_017728886.1:221175253-221183239 GCF_001723895.1 Crocodylus porosus | reverse complement strand
AGAAGAGAGGCTGACTGGCCTGTAGTTGCCAGGCTCTTCCTTCCACCCCTTCTTGAAAATAGGGACCACATTGGCCCTTTTCCAGTCCTCAGGGACTTGGCCCGAGCAACAGGAGTCTTCAAACAGCCATGCCAATGGCTCCGCAATGACACCAGCCAAGTGTATATTCTGGATAATACCTAATATTGTAAAGAAACAAAATCAACAAAAAAAGAAAAACAGCCAGGGTTCTGGTTTGCTGCTGGGATCCGCGCTGGCAGCTCCGGCTCGGCGGTCCGGCGCTCAGCGGGGTGGAACTGCCCCTCCGCTCCCTTACCGTCGGCTGGGGAACACGCTGGCAGCTCCAGCTCCGCAGCTCTGCGCTGGGCGGCATGGATCCGCCCCTCCGCTTCCGGTCCTGCTGCTCGCTGCCCCGGGTCGGATCCCAGGCTCTCTTTTAATCCTCCCGCTTCATCCAGGTGCCTGGAGCGCGTTAGTGTCTCAGGTAGACATACCCACTAAGATGTAAAAATACTTTGTAGTCTATTCTCACAATAACCCTGTTTGCTAGGATAGTAATATCTCCATTTTAAATACTAACAAACTGAGCTGGATTGAGATAGGGAGCATGGAGAGAAGTAGCACAATTCTTCAAGGGGAGATGAAAAGGAATTACTGTCCCAAGGCATGTGTCAGCTGATTCAGTGTAAAATGTATCTATTCTCTCTTAACATCTAGTAAAGTGAAACTAAACCATAATGATTTATTCTTGAAAGTGTGTTCCGGGGTGGGGGGGAAGAATAGAGCAATTTAGATTTATTCACTGCAAATTAGGCACAGACAGATGAAACAACTCTAGATTCAGTATTATCATGGTAAATTCCCTCCTTTTTAAAACCATGAAATTGTTTTGTCTGCTCACATACTCCAAGTGACTTGTGAAGGGTGTTTGTGCCCGAAAGCTTGCAAAGAATTTTTTTCCAACTATTTAGGTGGTCTAATAAAAAAATATCACATCTACCCAAAGAATCTTCCATGCCTAAGTTGTACGGAAAGGACTGAACATACCTGGGAACAAAGTCAGTCTCCCTTTCATAATTTTAAACTCTAAAACCTCTCTTCCCCAGTGTCCCTGAGAAAAGGGGTGCTTTTAAACCTCTCCAAAGTCAATTATAAAACTAATTAGCTCATAAGATATATTGATGTTAAGAATATTAAGAAGAAGAAACAGAAACACAGACCTACAACACAGGAAAGTTCAAAATCCTCAATAGGAAGGGGAACTCTGCTAAATCAATTCATGGTCTCAAGACTTCACTTACTGAAAATACAATGCCTCTTCTCTGCACACTTCACCATGGTCTGAAAAGAGAATGTTCCACTGGTTTTGAAAAAAAAAGGCATTTTAAATCACTTCTAGCTGAGAGTAAACTAATAATTTTTAAACTTGAATCTTCAAGTATATATAACGAGGTCATTATTGTGCATGAAAATATCTCCTTAATCAAATTGCTGGCAACCTCTGCCAAAATAATTTGATTTAGACTGAAAAGAAACAACTGTAGCCTACTTTTCAATTAACAGTGATTCTTTATTCTCCACTACTTGATTTCCCTCCTAGCTCTCTTTTCCTTTCAAACTTACTGCAGACAAAAATAACTTTATTTGGAAAGGAAGCATCTGGAAATTCATTCACTGTGTCACTTTGAAACAAGTTGAATTTTCATCCCTTCATTCAAATTTGAAGGAGGAAAACTCCACTCCTGTCACCCTCTTTTCATTGAAAATGTATTGCTTTAAAGAAAACAGAATCTATATCTTATCTTTCTGCAGCAATATCAGCACACTATTAATGCAGTATTGTATTCCAGTTTAATTCAAGAATGCAAAAACATACACTGTGAGTATACTGTGAGTATTGTCTAATGAAAGTAGAACACCTATGGAATATTTAACAAGAACCCCATCTATTGACTAAAATATGTATTTTGTCTATTCCCCCCTCCAAGAAGATAACTAGAGATTAAATGGAGTCTCTCAAATGGCTAGTATCTAGCACTATTTTTTTTGCTAATTTATAAGAATTAAAATATTTAATTCTTTAGAACAGGAGCTTGACAACCTTTAGGAGAAGTAGGCCAAATTACACAGTTCACTTTGAAGGCAGAGGCATAGCATAAGATTTGTGCCCTGAGCCAGTGACCCCCTTTCTCTGCTCTGTTCCACAGAAGTCACTTCCTACCACCCCACCTCTCCCTCCTCTGTGCCAAGAGCTGCAATCTCCCCCTACTACTGCAGCCAGTCTTTATACTCGCCATTGATCACTCTCACCACCAACTGCTGCCAAGAATCAATTCGGTGGTAGGAGAAGCAGCAGCTGAAGCAGACAGTCCATGTGAGAGAGCACAAAAATCTGGGGCAGCAGCACGACACTTTCAGCTCGGCCACTGCTCCCCTCACCACCAACATTGATTCCTCTATCCATCAAAATGTTAGGATGTACTGGATGAAATTGCTTCAGGGGCTGGATTCAGCCCGTTTCAGAAAGATACTATATATTTTTGCTATTTATAATAAAGGAGACATCATTAACAATTAGCAATCATATTTTTATTTATTCAAATACATCCACAATATGGTAGTATTCCTTACATAAAGCTAGGCAAGCCTCTGCCTCAGGAAGGTTTTCATTTTCATACTAAGACACAGATTAAAAAAAACCTTTGTATGTTCCAAAATGCATTGTGTTACTTTACAAAGCAAAGTAGATCAGAAGGCAGGCAAGCTGTTGTACTATATTATAGACAAATGTTCCCCTACCCTCGGACTCATACACAAATCTGGGTCCGGATTAAAAAACTCTAATGTTGAAGAGGAAATGTGAACTTTGTTGCATGTTTCTTTTTCTGGACCCAACTTCCAGCAACAGAGACATTGTATAATGAGTAGTGGGGTATGCAGTGCTTATAGATGGGATAAGGAGAGGGAAAGGCAATCCAGCTGCACTAATTTTGAACATCATCCAAGCGAATGCCTACATTATATAGATGTTCAATGGAGGGTCCTGTGCCTCCGAGGACTAAATGATGCAGGGAGGACAGTGAAGAGCTAGATCACTCCAGCATTCAGAACTAACAACATGGAGAAATTAGTGGGCATCAGAACCAGCAACTACTGCAGTTTGGGTGGCAAAATGGATTGTGAAGCAGGGTGAACTAGTAACAGATTTGAGGATGGAAACAGACGTTGCCTTTTGTTGCCTTTGTGCCTGTATAAACCTTGTTATAGGTGATTTATCATCAGCTAGGGAAGAGAAGCAAACTCCATGCCGAAACCCTTTCTTAAAGATCGATCTGTATAGTATTATTGCATACAATGATCAATTATTTTTAGCGAAAAGCTAAAGTAAAATAGCTGATGACACAGGTGAAATGCAGGGGCAGATCCAGGAAGGGTACAGTGGTATGGTAACCCCACCCCTCCCCCTTTCACAGTGTACCTTTCAAGCCAGCAGCTCCAGTTCCCTAAACCCAGACACCCAGGCCCCTGCTGAGTCCGAGGTATAGGTGGACCCTGAGGCTGGAGTGGGACACCCAGGGGACCAAGCAGGGAGCAGGTGAGGAAGGGGGGACTCAGTCACCCTTACTGCTGTGCCCAGCAAAGCCCAGAACCCCATGCTACCATTTGGGGTATACCTTCCAGGTGCCTACAGTGGAAGGGAGGTGGTATCAAGAGCAGGAAAGGGACTTCAAAAGTCCCAGGCAGCTGCTCAGTGCCATAGTCTGCACCCCTGCAGTACCAGTCAAATCTCCCACACCTCCCTTTTTTGAATTCCTAGATCCACCCATGGTGAAATGTGTTAGAATATGCTTCAGTATGGCTTTCATAATAAAGATTTAACTGCTTTAAAAGTTTCTTTTAGTTCCTGTGGCTGTTTCCTACAGGTTTATGTTCATCCTTCTCTGAGGTAACTGATCCTAGCCACAGTTGGAGACAAGAAAAAGAAGTAAGTAGCGTGCTTGTGTGACTCAGTATGATGATTCCTGTGCCTTGCACAGATAATACACAAAGGTGTGTGCACGCAGGTTGCATAAACCACTGCTTTGCACTCCCTTTATATTGTTCTGACTCTGTAAGACCAATGTCCTATGCAAGACTAACATATAGCCCAAAGTACATGGCATTTTGCAGAAAATCTTATTAGATTATATGGTTCAATTGTATTTGTGAATACACTGAGGAAGAACAGTTAATTTCTCCAGAATTTCTCATATTTCCTAATGGAACAAAGGATAACATGAGTGTCTATGTGTCCAGGAAAATACTGAAAAGGAATTGAAAAGATACCTTACAACCAGTCGCTCATGCTGTTAATACCTGATATTTTTCATGCAGTTTTACTAATGGTAAAATGCACTTTATTGCCACAAGATGGCTCAGTCTAACCTTCCACTGAAACACAGAGCTTTCCTTCTCTGTGTACATAACAGCTGAAGCAAAACCTTATTCAAAAACTAGACCAAATCTGCTACAGGCTGAATGCGCTTGACAGAGAATGCCTACTGTAAGCAACATCCAGGGAAGTACTTGACCTAGGACCTAATGCTCCATTGCCCTGGAGTATGAGACTACCCCTAATAAAGGCAAATACAAAAACCCCATTGACTTCAGCAGGTGGAGAATAACGCCCAGTATCCTAGTGCCTGATCCTTCCTTCCCTAGGAACAAGAAATCCCAATAACTTTGGTAGAATTTTTTAATATAAATGGCATGCAGAATCCAGTTTCTGGGACCAGTTCCAATGCCTACTCAAGTTCATGAAACAAACCCCAAGTTACTTTACAATATTTTGAGTTTGCTACAGCTGTTTGCTCTTTGAGTTTGCTACAGCTGTTGGAAAAACCAACCAAACTCAATTTTCACTAATGCATTAAAATGTTTGTAGTGCTTCTGTATAGGTGACTACACAACTTTATGTCATTTTAGGCTACTAGGATGATTGACTGAATATGACATGATAGATTAAAAGATATTTCATTTAGAAATGTTCTGTCAAATGTTTCCAGAGGTAAAAACTCATTCACTTCTGAAAAGTAGCTAATATGTAAGATAAAGATCTTTGTTTATACAGGTTCTTTACAGGAAAACTAGAATGGCCTAGAATAACAATACATAATTCCATTTATGTAATCTAGATTAATGTAATCAAATAATACAATCAACTGAATTTGAATAACTAAACTGGACCAATGAAAATTAAAAGAGCTAATGAACAATGAAATTTACATCTTCTTTGAGATATTTGTTAAAAGACTATAATCTGTAAATAAGGTGAAACAAATTTCTGAAAATAATATATCACATTAGTTTCACCATTGCATTTTTTTAGAATAGTTTATTAATTAAAACTACTAATATGTTATAAAACACATAACAAAACCCAAAGCGTTAATCCAATCTAAAGCTACACATTTAAAATGAAATAGAAATATTTTTTTAAAAATAACAAAGTGGAAAGAACATCAAATTCAAAAAAAGAACTATTCTTGCATGAAAAGTAACCTCTGTGGCAGTCGTTCACAAAAAACACTTTTACTACATGGGGTGAAAAAGAAAACTTAACTTTTAACAAAATAGAGTAACTGAAAATGTATTAATCCCATTTATTTTTAATTCTTGCATAGGTGGATTAACAAACTGGCAGCTGGGTTCTCTTAGGAAATAGCAGGTTTCCCCTTGCAGGCAGGCAGCATTCCAGCCTACAAGGGAACCTGCTTGGGGCTGCCAGGAGCTGGATGCAGGGGGCACCGCATGCATGTGCGCGGACAGCAGTGCAACCAGGCAACATGGAGAGCAGCTCTCTGCAGGTAGGTCTATGGAGGGGAAGGGGCATGAGGGAGAGAAGGAGCATAGGGGTGGCAGCAGACTGAGATCCCCAGGCCTCACAGCAAGGAGGCGCTGGTGCAGGGGGTGCTGCCCAGCCATGGAGGTGCATACCACCCAGGGCCCAGGTAGGGAATGGGACAAAGCCACATGGGGGTGGGTGGGAAGCAGGGTGTGGGGGGGGGCCTGCTCCCCACTGCTGCATACACCACCCCCCAGAGAGGCATGGGCAGCATATGCCCCCCCATAGTTGTGTGTGGAGTGAAATGCGGGCTGCCCACTGTGGGCTCAGGGCCCTCCGCTCTGCTGCCTTTAGCCTGGGGAACCCCATGCTGGTCATGTGCCCCCTGCCCACTCAGCAGCAGTGGGGTGGCAAGTTGTGCCTCCCACTTCTGGGTGGGCAGGGGGTGTGCAGCCGGTGCAGGGCCCCCAGGGCAAAGGCAGCAGGGTGGAGAGCCCCAAGCCCACAGCAGGCAGGTCATATCTGTCCTCACCCCACTCGGCTAGGCTCTGCTCTGCTCCGGGGGGGGAGGGGAAGGGGGCAAGGAGCAAGGAGGAAAGGCAGGTAAGTGCCACCCCACCCCCAGCCTGGCCAGGTCCATCCAGTCCCCCCCAGCCACCATAGGGCACAGAGGCCTGCCCTGCCCTTGGCAGCAGCACCAGGAGGGGAAGAGGCCCTTCCCCCTGCTGGAGTTTCCACTGCGGTGTGGGGGGCCAACAATTTTGTGTTTGTGCAGGGCCCCAATATATCTTAATCTGCCACTGAGTTCTTGTCATTAGTTACAACAATTCCTTATCAATTGACTATCTTCCAGTTATACCCAAGGAAAAGTAGAGCATGTGCATGTTCTACTTGGATTGCCACCCATTTTGAGTTCTCAGGGGTCTGGGAAATGACTGGCCACGAAGATGGAATTGTTGAGTGAACTGATTCATTTTCTGTTTTGTTCCTTCTCTAAAAATATAACTATATAACTTTCTCATTGGTATGAGTTCCTGTAGTTGAAATTATACTTATGAGTACGGTCTTCAGATGGATCCTTTGCTTCTTTACAGCAGGGGTGTCCAATTCATGTAGTCATGCAAGCCAGATCCAGACCACGGGGCTTCTTGCAGGTGCAACAAACCACCTCCAGCAAGGCTGCCAAGTCTGCTTATAGTAAATGGAATTGGGCTTGTTTTTTTTTTTAAAGGTTGCTTTAATTTTTTGAGTTGCAAGTTGCATTTTTGGGGGCTTGTTTTATCTGGAGGTCACTTATTTTGGGATTTTTGTAATAGGTGACTTTTAACAAGTTATAGTTTAAAAATGGTTGTAGGAGTGGTTTTGGTGACTGGCTGGTGTCAATATATGTCACGGGTGGGTAAAAATGGTAGATCCAGCTGACAGTCAGACTCCATTTCCCAGCAGCCCCTGCCTGTGTGGCTGGGGCCAGTTTCTGTGGAGACCCCCACAGCAGCTGCACGGTGATAGTGCAAGGCTGGGGCTTCCATGGAGACCAGCCCCAGCAGCGCCGGCAGGGTGCATGGCAGGGCATGGAGTGGCTCCGGAGCCAGGCTAGAATCTTGTGGTGGTGACAGTGTAATTACATTATTTTTTAATAATGCAACTACCTGCACATTTATTTTAATAATTTAACATGCAATTTAATATTATATGCAGCAAAACTAGAACTACTAAAAAATTTGGAATTTGTATAAGAACATCCATTCCCCTCTCTTTGAAATGGATTGGGCTTGTTTTTATAGGCAGTGCCACTTTTATTTCTCATAAGACTTGGCAACACTGACCTCCAGTAACAGCCTGTCAACATGGCTGCCAGACCTACTGCACTGGCACAGATTTGGACCCCAGGAGGTGAATGCCACTGCTCCTTGCCCCTCTTTTCCCTTGCCACCAATTCAATCACCATAGAATCATAGAATCATAGAAGTAGGGTTGGAAGGGACCTTGTAGATCTTCAAGCCTGACCCCCAGCCTGGGCAGGAGAAAAAGACTGGACTCAGATGAGTCCAGCCAGGTAGTCATCAAGCCTCTTCTTAAAGATCCCCAAGGTAGGAGCCAGCACCACTTTCCTTGGAAGTTGGTTCCAGCTCCTAGCCGCCCTAACTGTGAAGTAGTTCTTG
>NW_017728886.1:221174201-221175242 GCF_001723895.1 Crocodylus porosus | reverse complement strand
CCTACAATGAACACCTTCAAGAGTAAATTGGATGCTTATCTTGCTGGGATCCTATGACCCCAGCTGACTTCCTGCCCTTTGGGCAGGGAGCTTGACTCGATGATCTCCCAAGGTCCCTTCCTAATGTCTATGAAATCTATGAAATAAAACCTATTATGTTCTTTGTTACTAAAAAGGAAAAATAAATTAGTTTTATTTCCCCCCAACTTAGGAACCCAGACCCATCATATATACAGAGCTTCTGCTGCAGGCTGGTATAAGGATTATACTTCCAACACCATTTAATATATACAGGAGAGTGACGTTTTTCCTTGTCAATTGTCTAGCTGCCAAAAACTACAAGCAGCTGGGAAAAAAACTAAGTTAGAAGAAAAGGGAGGAGCAGGTGAAAGAGTACTTCTCCCATACACATACACAGAGCGACTGAGGCTGCTCATCCGTTATGTGCAAGATCCAGGCTTAAATCCTTCTTCTTTTCTGCAAGGACTTCAGACCACATCTTCCAAAACAGTGCTAAGGTAAAGTTCTATCCTTTCCAAGATAAATTAAATATTAATTTGTCCTTAATTATGCCTTAATTTATAGTGAAAGCAAAACAAGAGAAGTGAATGACTTCATAGCTTTTCTGGGCTTCCTCTTAAGAGCTGGATGACCTTGGTTGAAATTCTTTTTTTGAACCAGAGGAGACAGTGAATTTTAGCATGAACTCCAAACATCTCTGGCATGAGTCTTCCTCAGTCCCAGCTACTGATACTTTCCCACTTAAATATTCACTGGCACAGGGCTGGAATCTAAATGTGGTATCTGCCAAATAAGTATCATAAGCACTGGGATACAGGGTATCCTCTCACACACTCAATAACTTTGGGCAAAATTATACTTAGACCATACTAAGGGAACTTAAAATGCAAGCATCCGCACATTAATGCTTGTTAACTCATTCTATCTAACCTCACAACATCTCAAAGTTATGCTACTTTAGGTAAGGGTTAATTCTGGGTCATGCTACCCATCTCATTAGGATAATTTCTGCTGCATGGA
>NW_017728886.1:221172247-221173601 GCF_001723895.1 Crocodylus porosus | reverse complement strand
GAGTGGATGGAGCACGCTCCGGTTCCACCACCCAATACCAAAAAGAATCTGCTCAATATAGATCTCCTATGGAGGACATATCAGAGACAATTACCCTGGGAAAACCACCTGATTGATCATGGTGTCTCCCCTGCCAGGTAAGTATCCCTATCTGAATCATTTTTTTTTTTTTTTCATACTGCAGTACTCACACAAGCATAAGCCCTGCCCAGCTGGGCTCCAACACAGCACAGAGGACCGGAAAAGCTGAAGGTCACTTCTGTGCAGGTTACAGACACACCTTTACCTTCCCTGACCCTCTCTGCTTACATTCGCTTAAAAAAAAACCCCTGTAGGGTTACCATACATCCAGGTTTTCTCGGACAAGCTCCCTTTTTGGGTCTTCCCATCTCTGTCCGGGCAGTTTTTTAAAACATCAGCTAACACCCAGGATGTTTCTGTGCCTCTCCTCTAGCAAGGACTTGCTTGAGGCTGGGGGGCAACGGAGGAAGTTAATTGGAGACGGGGCATCACATGCTCTGTGCGTCAGCCAGGCACCTGCAGGCTGAGTGTGTCTGTGCCGGTGTTGGGGAGTCAGGGAAGGGGCGGGGCTCTTGAGCGGGCCCCGCTTAATACTGTGCATTTATTTTTTTCACTCCATAATTATGATATGGAAAATAAGCGTAACTGGGCCCCTTCCTCACTTAGGGCCCTAGGCATGTGCCTAGTTTGCCTATGTTAATCTGGCCCCGTGGGCGGTAGGGGCGTATGACTACGCCATTTTAAAAACCCACTGGGCTTCTGTCTAAATCCGATTCAACATTTCGCTTCTCGGCCTCTTGAAGGCTCAGATCGAGCGAAAACATTTATTTGAATGAATGCTCTGTTATCTGCTCTCAGCTGTCTCCTGGAGATGTCTATCTAATCCTGGGACACTCCACAGCAACCCCGGGGGCCTGGCAGCCCAACACCGCCCCGCCCACACACTGGGCTCCCGCGCCAGGAGGCCAATGGTAACCCCCCTTCCGCTCCTACGGGACACAAGCAGCCGCCAAGCGCCGCGAGCCCTCAACGCGTCGCGACTCAGCCATGCACGGCGGCTCCTATAGCCCCCAGCATGCAACGCGCCGCAGGGAGACCCGCATTGCACGGCGGGCGGGCATTCCAGCCGTGTTGCACGCCGGGACGTGTAGTCCCGCGCTCGGCCAATGCGGGCCGGCGCCGCCGCAGGTAGGAGGCCGTGACCCCGCCCCCGCGCTTCAGCTTGCCGCGTGCTCGGGGCTTGTTCCGCAGTTTCCGGCAACGGCAGGGGCTGCCCTACTCCCTTCCTGCGGGCGGCGGCGCTGGCAGGTGAGCGAGGGCAGCGGCCGGGCCG
>NW_017728886.1:221166422-221171377 GCF_001723895.1 Crocodylus porosus | reverse complement strand
TAAAAAAACAAACAAACCTATAGAGAGACTTGTATTTTAAGATATGTTAAAGTTCAGAGATATCATCATAGAATAGGAATTATAACTTCTAATTATATACTATTTGAGACAATATATTCACGTAACTATTTTAGAAAAGTTTTATAAATAGGTTATAACAGACCACGGCGTATATTAGGCGCCCAATCTTGTGGGGTTCCCAGAGGCTCCTCTATAGATTAGTAAAGATTAAAGAAAACCCTCTATCCAATGGACTGAGTGCTCGGTCTCTAGAACAGTGGTCACCAGCCAGTCAATTGGGATCAACCCCAAGCCTCTTGCAGTTGATCCTGGGCTGGAGGGGGGCTGAGTATGCATATGCATACGCGTGTGCTCCCCTCCCAGCCCAGCAGGTCAGTTGGTGGGGGATGGGAAGGGGCTAGATTGGGGCCCGGCAGTGAGGGACACAGTGCAGGAACAGCCTGGTAAGTGGGACCCTGGCCAGGGGAGGAGGTAGGAGGATCAAGCCCAGGAGGCTCATCCGGGGGAGCGGGGGGGCTCCTGCTGCTGTGTGCACCCCAGTGGAGGCCCCAAGGAAGGGTGTCGATGGCACAGGGTAGATTTTGGCTTCCTTTTAAATTCCAAAAGTGATCTCCAATTTAAAAGGTTGGAAACCACTGCTCTAGGAGATCCCATTAAGCACCTCTGTGATGCTTAGTTTCAGTTCATAAACTGTGAATTTGTCTCGAGAGAGAACATCCTTGTTAGCAGTGCATGGAAATGAGATATAACAGACCTGATGATTACCCACCCTCTTGTCTCTCTGAAAGTTTGTGTACCCAGAGTCAAGCCCTTGCCTTTCTCTAAGAGTGCAGAGTTTCAAAAAGTAAAATGAATAGAGAATATCAAACAACAAGAATGCACATTTTGAGACAATGATTTAAATTGTGATTTAAATCTATTTGATTTACATTAAATCCACCCTGTGAGAGAGTGTCCCAACCACCAGGTTATGGGACAGTGGTTCTCAACTTTGTTAGATCCCTTGAGAAGTACCAGCTCTTAGCACTTTGCACGGTCAGGCTTCTTAAATGTCCGGACAATAATATAAGCTGAAAACAAACATCTAACAAACAAGCAATAAAGTTGACCATGTCAGCTTTTCTTTGGGACAAATATTTGTAAAAAGGAGGCTTCTATAGAAGCTGAGCCCAATAGAAATGCATTTACAACTAAAAAAAGGAAAAAAAACACCTGTAGTCTTTAAACCAGCTTTTTATCATGGTGTCTGAAACCCAAATCCTGAAAGGAGACTGGTCAGTGAAGTCAGTTAACCTTTTTTTTAGTCAACCAGGAAGCAGTACAGGGGGACCATATGGGGATTTATTTCTAAAAACAATTTAAAAAAAATTACAGTTTCTAAATAATGAAACAATATTTGCAGCTTTTGGGTTTAAATTTCTTTAACATTGCTAGGTCTAAAGAAAAATGCACTGAATTTTCAACTGTTAACAGCAACCAAAACTTTTTCAGTTCAGACATATTTCATTTATAATGTTAACAAATTCTGTATGCTTCGCTTCCAGAAGGGAGAAGCATAAACAGAGAAAGTTAGTGTGCTGTTGTTTTGTAAGTGATGGCATAAACACCCTGGAATCCAATCCTTTCTTGTGTGTGTTCAGCAATTCATCATCTGCTGTCAGCAGCTTTAAAGGTGAATATTCTCTCTTCCTAGTTCATTCTTAACTTGAACTGGCCCAAAAACAGGGTTTGAACAGGAACACATCTCTTCTGAAACATAGGCGAATTCAAGTTCTAGATAAAACAAACCTACTTGACTTTCTTTTACCTATTACGAGAGGGTGGGGACAAATGATTTGTTTATACATAGCTATGCAAGCTGACAGGGAATACAATGATTTCTCTGTTTTGCTTGTAATGAAATGTGAAAGCCACATAAAACTTTAATACGGTAGTTGGGTAGCTCACTTAAAATCAACCTTCATCTGTCATCCTTAGTGTGTTGCTGCAAGTCCTGTTGCAGTTATTTGCCTAAAAATGTTTTATCAACATTTCTTTTTGCTGCTGCCTCCCTAGCATTTTTACTCTGCCCAAATATATTTGTAGACAACACTAATATTATTTTATAAGGAAATATTGGGCACTCGTTTGCACTGTTTTCTTTAGTTGATGATCTCGTTTTCAGGAGAAGAGTCTAACTTTCATTTATTATAATTTTAAATGCTATTATTAGCAAATTATGATAAGTAAAAAATCTGGTTTTGAATATTGAGAATTTAAAACTGTATCATCTCCAAAGATGTGTTCTCACAAAATTTATGTATGAAAGATACTGGTATAATATATGTACATGTTTCTCTTCCTGGCCCACACACAGCAGTATGTTGGACTAATTTGATAATAGTGTGCCCCTAGCTCATTCAAAAACTGACCATTCTACATAGAATTAAACTTCTGGGATCTGGTAGAGGTCCTCTTTTTGTTTGATCAGCAACTCCTCATAATCTGAACCACTGTTGAATGCATCTTTCTAGGCATTCACCTCTCAGGAAAGGTTCCTGGTCACAAACTCAAAGATGTTTTGGGAGAGGTTTTCCTCCTCCCTCCTGTTAACACTGTTTCACTGTGCATGAAACCTGGAAATTGTTGCTGAGAGAGAGCAAGAGAGCCCATTGATTAGGCCACTTGGATGCTGGTCCTTGTTCCAGAGTCTCCTTAACTATTTATATGAAGTGGAATACTGACAGTCAGAGAGTTCCCTATCCCAGAATAAGCTAGTACGATCTTCCAGCCCCTCAGAAGATGTGAGGGATAAAAGAAAAGGCTGCCGTTTCTGCTAAATCTAGTCTAGTGATACTCAGACTGTATAGCTCCCAAGCTAAAAATGCCTCTTCATCTTGTCACCTGGAGCTTTCACAGAAAATGTTATCAGTTTGAGGTTTTGTTTTTTTCCCTGTATGCATTGTAAATGCTTTTCCTACAAGTCAGTAAGCGCTAAAAAGGTTTAACACTTTTGAAGTGTTTTTCTGTGCTAGAGTGTGCAGATGCTAAGTAATATGCTGTGTTTTTTTTATTTTTTCCTTTTGATCTGCAGTGTTGCCTACAATTTTACATAGAGTAAATTTTGTTATGGCTCTTAGTTAACTCTGGCTACTCATGTGGTTCTTGAGCTAGTCAGGACTGAGTGTTGATAATCTAGCCCTTCATTTCTTCTGTTTTTCTTACAGCTGCCTGAACAAAAAATGTTTATTCTGTTTGAAGCAAAACAAAATGTTTTATTTTCATATTGATATGAAAGCAACATTTTAAATGCAGTTTAATCTGACCCAAACCTCTTACAATTTTTTTGTTTGTTTGTTTGTTTGCTTGGCTGCCAGAATAAAAGAATTATCATTATCACTGCCCTAATTTTCTTGTATATGTGTCTTATGCTTAATTACTATCAATTCAAATCACTTAATGTGCCACAATTAACTTTGTTACAAATGTTTGCAATATTATGTGCTGCAAACACAACTGGGTGTTTTTCAGACTTAACTTGATTTGAAAAGATGCACTGCAGTGACTGGTATGTAAAATAGATCTTCTGTTCCATCATCACATGCAGTTTAATGTGTTTTCTTTGATTCATGATATGCAGATCACTTATTCACACAGGTTTGATTCACAAAGCATGATCCTTAAGATGTGAGATAATTTGGTGAGAATTCAGAAAATAAGCAGTTTTGTTTACACCAGGTGCATCTACACATGATGCTAACTATGCAGTAGCCAAATTGTACTGCATGGTAATGTGTCACAGCACAGATAGTACTAATATACCACCGTGCAGTATTATTAGGCAGCGCAGAGTAGCATCACTAAAAAGATGTTCAGTGGCGCTTCTGTTCAGTAACTCCAGTTACTGCATATTTATTTAATACTTGATTATACAGTTATTAAAAAAATGCACAGTAACCACTGCACAGTAGTTGCTCATGTATACATGCCCACTAAGTATTCTAAAGTGCTGCAACTTTTTTTAATGCCATACATCTTTATGTAATATACATCCTATCAACTGTTCTAGCAGCAAAGTTTGGTGTTAATATATATTTTTTACTTCAGGATGGTGTAGTTGGACACGTGATACTTAAATTTTACTTCTTTTTGATTTTAGGAGATAAGATTCCTAAATTGCATCCTTAAAATTAAAACATTACATTGATTTTGGTGTTGCCTCAAAAGCTAGTTTAACTGTTTTAATTGAAATGAGGATTCTTCTAAAAGTAATCTTTTAATGTTGAGTTTGTTATAGAAACATCAAGACAGTAATTTCAGTGCCTTCTTTTTTTTTCCCTTAGATATATTATGTTCCTGAGGAGACAAGAAAAATGGTTTACAGAGTGAATACATTTTAAACTTTTGAATAAGGAAGTGTAAATTTGAGGTTATCTAATGAAGGATGACAACCCCATATGTTCCTGTACCTATTCCTATAGGAAATTCTTCCAACTTCACAACAAACAGAAACCAAAGAAGGTCTTCCTTTGGGAGCATCTCAACAAGCTTAAATTCTTCAAAAGGACAGTTGGAGGACTCTACCAGTGGTAGTTTTAAAAAGATGAGTGTGCCTGACCAGATTGGCTCTACATCATCTGTTAATAGTAGCCCACTTGTTAGGACTAAATTTACAGGTACGGACACATCCATTGAATATTGTACACGGCCTATGGAAGATGTAGAGCAGAACACAGATTCTGGGAGCTGGGAAGATCGGCCATCCACACCTACGATACTGGGTTATGAGGTGATGGAAGAAAGGGCAAAATTCACTGTAAGTTTGTTCCAGGGAAATGTAGTTATTCCATTCAGTTTGCTGGAAAAAATGAATTTATCCTTAATCCACAAACCTCAAGTTACTCTTAAAAGCTAAACTGATATTTGCAGCACTCTAAGAATGAGAGAGAGAGAGA
>NW_017728886.1:221151326-221166322 GCF_001723895.1 Crocodylus porosus | reverse complement strand
GATCCCCCCTGACTAGTTTATAACAGGCCACAAGATCCCCCCTCAGCCTTCTCTTTTGGAGGCTGAACAGGTTCAGGTCCCACAGCCTGTCCTCATAAGGGCCTAAATTGACACCCTGTTTCAACTTTATGACGTCAGTTTCAACTTTACAACACTTGATCAGATGTGATGCCACACCAGCGAACAAGTTTGCTGTGTCACTGATCTCCCTGGAGAACATCTGTCCAAACTTCTTTGGACACTTTCTTTAAGAAAGCAGACAAGATACCAGAAAAACCTGCAGCCAAGACTCCTGAGAAGACTTGAGCCAAGACCCTTCAAAAAGTCCAACCAAGAGCCTTTTAAGAAGTCCAGCAAAGTCACCTCAAAGAAGTCCTTCCAAATCAATATGATTGCTATTTACAATATAAATACATTACTGTAGCTATATTACTCATCTATAATTGATCAAGTACAAAATTCTGTGGTATTTTAAGTGAAAATAGGGTATTGGGCCTTGGTTCAGGAATCAATCCCCCATTTATAACATTGTTTCTTATGAGTAAATTGGTTCCGAGTTGCAACTTTTCAACTTAAGGACACGGTTTTCAGGAACCAGTTGTGTCATAAGTCCGAGGACTGCCTGTACACAGGTAGCCCAAATTTAAAAAGAACTGTTTGTATATGCAAGGTAAGCATGTGCTAAAACGGGTAGGCAACGTTTTTTGGCTGGAGTGCCCAAAAAACTACGTCTACCTTGTAAGGTGCTGGAGTGCTGGCATGCCACAAAAACAAAACTCGGGCAGAGAGGGTAATGGCAGGATGCACTGCATATTTAATACTATTAATAATCATTAATGTTGCTTTTTTTATTTTAATTTTTTTTACAGTAAATAGCTGGTGTCAGGCAGGGAGTAGGGGCTGCTCCAGGGCTCTGCTACTGGGGCCACAGCAGGGGGCCCAGCAGCACTGGAGGTGGGTCCCAGCCAGCCTGCGCAGCTTCATAGGGATGGAGCAGGGTTGGGGCAGGACGCTAGGCTCGAGAGCCTCCTGCTTGGTCTCTGTGTGTGCCGGGTACAGTGGGAGTGAAAGCTGCAGCCACAAGCTGTTCCCTGGGCTCTGGGAACACCTGCCACAGCCAGTACTCAGGGCCAAGCCATCCAGGAGCCTGCAGCACAGTGGCTCTGTACAGTGTCTGCCCTAGGCCTGGCCCCTTGAGGGGAGTTGTGGGTTGGCAAGGCCAGGACCTAGGCAGGCTGAGGCAGCTTTAGTGACTGTTCCCAGGCTCCAGGGGGCTCCTGTGGCCAGGCCCCTGCCCTGGGGACAGCTCTGCCCTGCCTGCGCTGTGTCCAGCATGCAGAGAGACCGATCCTGGAGAGGAAAGCCCCCTGAGCCTGGCATCCTGCACCAGCCAGGCAGCATCCCCATGTGCGTGGGGCGGCTGCGGCCCATCCCTGAGGAGCTGTGCGGGCCGGGCTAGGCCCCACCATGGGTGCCCCTGGACACCCCCGCCTGCCCGCTCACCACAGCTCGAGCCTGCAGAGCCCCGGGGCAGCCCCCACCTTCCTAAGGGCCCGACTGAGCTGGCTTGCCCGCGGCGCCTCCTCCCATGCTGCCCAGACCCTGTCCTGACCACCCGGCCCCAGCACTTGGCACTTCAGTGCTGCCCCGGGTGGGACAGGGTGTCTGCCTGCCTGGGCAGCTCCCTCCAGGGGCCAGCTGGGCTGGAGGCTGCAGCCTGGGAGCATGGGGTGAGGACAGTCTCCTGGCTCTGCCCTGGGGCCTGCTGCGGTGCTGCGACTTGTGGCTGCACAGGAGAGCCCGGAGCAGCAACTTAAAAATAAAAAAATTTGTGTGCCTCCCGGCGTGCCAGGAAAAATGTCTCCGCATGCCACTAATGGCATGCGTACCAGGGGTTGCTGACCCCTGTGCTAAAACGTTTGCAGGATTAGGGCCAATGTCTTTTAAAATACAAATATGCAGAGCTTTAATACTTGAGACTTGGTTTTGGTCTAAACTGAAAAAAAATATTGTAGAAGGAAAAGATGCGCTATTTTGCTTTCAGGTATCATGTATTCACTTTTACTTTGATATTTTCTCTCTCTCTTTCCTGCTGTTTTTATGTTTTTAATCGCCTCTGTGCAGTTTCTGAAAACTTATACTTGGGAACTATTCAGCATGTTTTCAGTTACTTACCTAAAACTGAAAATATGTTAAAAGCAGTAAGTATGCCTTGGTAAGGTATCACAACAATAAGCTTGTTTAAACCTCTTGCGTTTAGTAAGGATGAAGAGGTGGTGAAAGGGTGCATATTTAGTCAAAGAAGTTTCTTAAATGTTACCAGGAAGTCAGATGTCTTGCTCTAGTTATTGTACATGTTATTTTCAACATCTGTTATTCCCTAAAACAGATCTAAATTTAGACTCCTCAGAATGCTTTCTGCCTTTGAGGTTTGCTTTAAATTTTAATTCCATTTTTATTATGGTAAAACTTCCTTAGAACAGTGTTTTAGTCAGTCCATCTCCAACAATTAAAGCAACACAACTGTGGATTTATTTTTATTTATAAATATCATGTCTAATGCTTAATTGAATGATAACTTTATTAGTGAATTGTTTTATCAGTTGGAAATCCCAGCAGAAGCTTGCAGAACAAGTTGCTAAGACAGTAATTTATAGCTGGGAAATAGAATTGTTCTAGTCAAATATTTGCTGAAGAGTACACTTTGGAGTTGACCAGAACCATTCATAAATTCATATTGAAATCATTGATTGTTTTAGCCTAATCATTGCTTGTTTGTTTCCAAACAATTTTTGGGGGGATAACAGTAATTATTTCATTTAAAAATTTTTATGTGTTTCAGTTTTACTGAATTTAATCAGAGGGGTTTGGGTTGTTTTAAATTAAAATAAGGGCTTGTTGACCCAAAACAAATATCTTTGCTCAGTTTGCTAGGAAAACAAAAAGTGTCAATTCCAGTTTTAACAGGGTTTTTTCCGTTTTAGGTGGAGCCAGTAAATCTATTATTCATACAACTGTAGTTACTGTTATTAGTTTTGGAAGACGTAAGAGGGAACTGTTTTCTATTCTTTATAAACACTGGCAAACTTCTGCTTTTTAAAATATTTGGGATGCAGACACACTCACTGTTTTCAACATCAGTGTAAGTGCTCTGTCATTTTGTACAACTTTGACTGCAAAACTCTACAAATTACTGTGTTTGAAACGTGTTTAATTTATCACTTCTCTTTCCCCGCTTTCCAACTTCTTTCATTGTTGAAAGCAAGGCTGTTGTGGCATCATCGCATTACATCTGACTTGAGATCAGTGACTTCAGTTTGATACTGCTACCTCAGTTACTCTTGTTTACATCATTGGTTTTGCTATCCAAATTTCTGTGAATGGGAAGCTTTTACACTCAGTGCTGCAGGTCTTTTCTTTTTTTTTTTTTTTTGTCCTGACTTGTATTTCCTTGTGGGCATATTTTAAACCATGTTTTTGAGAGCCATTACCTAATGCAGAAATAGTTGTTTCAGACAATACAGGGCTCAAATTGGACAGTGCTTCAAAGAATCATTACTAGAAGAAAATGTCATCTGATCTTCAAGTAGCAATAAGTATAACCATAATTTTTAAAATGTTATGCTGATCTCTTTTTTTAATACCAGGGATTCATAGATGTTAGGGTCAGAAGGGACCTCAGCAGAAAAGAGCACTGGGGTCAGACTCCCTGGGGCGATGCATAGGGGGTGTACATGGGTGCACATGCACCCCGAGCATGGGGGTGAACCCGCTGCAAAAAGGTGCCACCAACAGTGTTGGTGGTGCCTGCAGGTGGTCGCCGCTTGCCACCCTGCTGCTGACACCACTGGCAGCAATTCCAGGCAGTTCATGATTCCTGCTTGCCGGTAGGAGCACCTGTGGGTGGTTGGTGCTTACCAGCCCCCTCCCCTACATCACAGCCTATGCCTTGCAGATGGCATCTAAGTTCTTAACATTTTCAGCCCCACACTGGGCCCCATAATTCTCTCGTCTGGACCCCAATTAGACCCCTTCCCATTAGGCGGCCTACTCCGCCCTCATTCTGGGCTGCCAAGCTCCCTATACTCTTCCCCCTCTTGGGTGTGCCCCCCCAGGACCTTTGGCCACACAAGCCCTGGCCTCACCTCCAGGGCCAGTCAGAACCCCTGCTTCTGGGCATTCCTCGCGGTGGGCCCCTGGCCTTTTTGACCCTTCTGGTCCTGGCCCCAGCATTGACCATTTGAGGGTGCCTCAAGTCAGGCTTCTGAGCAACTAACCCACCCTCCCTTACATGGGTCCACCTTCTTGGGCCCTACTAAAGGGTTACCGACGCGGTTGTGGGAGCTGGGGTTATTAAGGTGTCCCGACCCACCTTTCACCGGGGTGGTAATGGGCCTGGCATTTCCTGGGGGCTCCCATCCCACCAGGAGCTCCACCAAGCCACCCATCCCTGGTAGGGTGCAGTTTTAAGTCATGCCCAGGACTAAGAGCTGCCTCCATCCCCATAGCCTCAGCTCCGCCAGCTGATACATCTCTCAGGACTGCCAGCAGCAAACTGCTGCTACACCCTATATCCTGGGTCTCAAAATGGCTGCCATTCTCAAGCCCTTAAAAGGGCAGGCACCAACAAAGCCCTGCCACACATCTAAATATTAAAAAAGAAGTTGTAAATATTTACAGGGAATCTTAAGATTTAATCTATGTAACTCCTTGATCTAATATTTTAATTGAACTTCTCAGTTATAACTAAATTTTTGAAGAACCAAAAAGAAGACAGTGATGATTTTAGCCTTTCAGTCATTGTACTGTACTGTGCTTTTTTGTTTAAGCTGGTGTTTTATTCATTCTTATGTAACAGGTTTACAAAATACTGGTAAAGAGAAGTTCAGAGGAAAGTTGGGTGGTTTTCAGAAGATACACCGACTTCTCCAGACTTAACGACAAGGTGAGTATTAAGACTTTTTAAGTTCTGACTTGTCATTATGTTAATAACTGGAAATCACGGAGAACTATAACTTCTGTAAAGAATTGCCACTTAAATGTTTTCCCAAAAACTATTGTTTGTTTGGTTAAGTGAAAGTTAAGTGTTTTATAATGTATTAATATACTACATGCATCAAAATAGAGTAAAAGCCCTGTTTTCCGGCATGCGTGAGGAAGTAGGGGGCAGTAATCTAAAAATGCTGGCTGCCTGAGGCACGGGTTTTTGGCTGGATGCAGAGTTGGGGGGGGATTGGTGGGAACTGCACATAGAGTGGGGGGCAGAGGTGGTGGCAGCAGCTGCACACACAGGAGCAGCAGCACAGGATAGTTTCCGTCTGTCCCCCGTCCCACTCCTTGCCCCTCCAGCTTCCAGCCGATTGGTCGGAAATTCCAGTTAATAGAAATGCCAGTTAGTAAAATGCCAGATAACAGGGCATTTACCATAGATAGAAAATTTAACTCTACCTTTATGCAGAAGCAAGAGTACCTAGTGGTATTGCCCTACAAGAAAAGGTGCTCATAATGGCTAAGTCTCTCCTGTTGTGTTAGTATCTACCATGCCTAATGAGACAGGTTGTGATTTGAAGCTACTGATGAAGCAAGTGTTTTATGTGAGCAGCTGTATTTCAGGAAATACTTAGTCTTCTGCTCAGGTAAAGTATTAAATTAATGTATTCTGGAAGTATTGATTTGGATTATGAGAAACTGATAAAGAATAATTGCCAGACTCGGAAACGGCACGTATAGGCCAGTAATTTGGAATTTTGTAAAACTGTAAACTTTTAGTGTCATTCAGCAGAAGCACCAAAGCGTTGATATTTGTAAACATTTTTTGCCTATTCCGGTAGTCTAAAAGCAGCTTACACATTTTCATTCTCATTTTTAAAGAATATTTGCTTTTACAGTTGTCTCTCACTGTTGAGCTTTCTTCATCTCTGTTAACTTCTTCTCATTTGGTTTGTTCTGCATGTTCCTTTTTTCCTTGGATCTACTAAGCTCTGACAATCTGTTAGAAAACCTGAGTGCAATAATCATGGTCTTGCTTGTTTTGAATTTTCAAGTAAGGATTGTATATAGCACACATGCCTATGTTTTCTTCTTACGTCCTGGTACCTGTGACTGGTCACCCTCTAAACCAGGGGTTAACAACCTGTGGCCAATGAAGAGACTTGATCAGGTCCAGGAAGGTCTGGACTTGGCACAGAGTATTGGGTAGCACACAGCTGTACTGAGCTGCTTGTCCTGTCCACAGAATCCTCTCTGCAGCCCTCTCAGCTGCTCTCGTGCCTGCACTTGTCCTCACTGCAGGTATCTGCAGTGAGGGTAAGCAGAGACAGGTTAAACTCTCCAAGAAAGCAGAGATTTGTGGCCTGCATAAGGGAGCCAGGTTACAAGTTCACGCCCACAGTGACAAGAAGTTGCCAACTCCAGCTCTAAACTACCTATAAAATCCACAAAGGCCCAAAGATTTAATTCTCTTTCAAATAGAAGACTAATTAATGTGATTTAATTTTTTTAAAATTTTGTAGACAAACTTTAGAGCATTAACAAGAATCTAAGCACTGCTTTAGGAGTAGCCAAGCCCCCCTAAATGTGACAAAGTATAATATGGGCTTTTCTGAGAGAGATTTGTATAAAGCTAATTTGATATTATTTTTTGACAAGGTAATATATAGTTATTGTATAAAAACAATGCAGTAGACTTAATGTATATAGATTTAAGCAAAACATTTGGTATTGTGCCTCCTAGGAACTTGGCTCAGTTTGACAGGATGAGGTTCAAGGCAACATTTGTGAGATGGATAAAGGATTGCCTTAAAGGGAGCTTAGAGTGGATTACGTTGAAAGTTGGGTTATCTGACTAGAGGCTGGTTGCCAGTAGTGTCCCTCAGGGATTGGTTGTAGGACCTGTTTGGTTTTAACAATTTTGCTGGCAAGTCTGGTACTGATATTAACTGTACCCTTGTGAAATCTGTGGGCAGCACTAAGATGAGGAATATTGCCAACACAGAACACAACTGAGTATTTAAATATTCTTGTGGCATGGAACAGTAGAAATAGAATTAAGTTGAACTGTATAGAGTGTAATATTGTGCGCTCAGGCACTGTAGCAGGGCACTAAGGTGCCTGCTACTGAAAAACAGTAGTATGGGCTTAGCTGCTGGTTGCTAGGGGCAACCAGGAGGAACTAAGGGCCAATACCTGGTGGGTCAGCTGACCAGAAGGGGCAGGGCTGACCACCATAAAACAGAAACAGGGGGCTGTGGGTGCACTCTCTCTCTCTCCATCCCTCTCCTGACTGGCAGCTGGGTTGAAGGGGCACGGTTAGGCTGAGGAAAAGAGCTTGACCCTGAAAGGGAAAAAAGGAGAAAGGCCTGGAGGTATAAGTCACTAGCTACGGGTGCAAGAGAAGCTAGGGAGTGTTCATGGGGCGTGGGTAACTGCAAGAAGCCCCAGAGGCGAGAGGGGCAGCGAGAAGCCCCAGAGGTGAGCCAGGGGGGTGCCCGCGAGGGCGCCAAGAGAAGAGAATTGACTAGACAACATCTGGTACACCTGCAAGGCTTGGGGCGTGGTATCAGGGGTGGTAGGAGCCACGCGTAGCCCCTAAGGCTAGAGTGCACTGGGGCAACCATGACAGAGCATTGGCCAAGATACACTAGGGCATCGTGTCAACGTAGACAGAAAAGGCAGCCTCCCCTAAACATTAAGAACATCAAAGACATGGCGGGCGAGATGGTGAGGGTGCGTGGTGACACCAACTTGGCACAGTAGGGGGTGCTAGGGGAGTTCATGGCACCCCTAGGTCCCATCCCGTCACAGACACCAATAACAAGGATTGGGAAAGGACTGAAAAACAGCTTCTAAGATAGCCAAGAGAAAGAGACCTTTCTTTATAAAAGAACTGAAAGAGCTTGGTTTGTTTAATTTGACAGAATAGAAATTGAGAGGCTTTTTCCAAGTACATTCATGGAATAAATATTTGGGAGGAAGAAGAGGTTCTTGGGTTGGACAAACAAAGATGCAGAAGCCAACACCAGTGCAAGATAAAATTGTTACAAATACCAGCACATACATTTTAAATTGATTGGTTTCTAATTTCTAAACTCCAGAATAGCAAAAGTTTGGAATGGTTTTCTGAGCCAAGTAGCAGAGGCAAAAAACTTTGAATTGCTTTAAGATTGGACAAGGTAAGTTCAGTAGTTGATCCAGGAATGGGGAAAAAGGAGAGAGTGCAGGTTCCCACTCTAGCTGTTTGCACCTGTGAAATGAGCTCTTAGCTTACTGCCTGATGAAGCTCCACATGAGTCCTGAGCTCAGTAGCTGATCATGTCAGGGTCTGGCCAGAACCCCTGCTTTTGTGCAGCATCAGAGCCCAGGGAAGAATACTGCCAGTGTTCACCTTGCCTCTCTTTCCCCTCACTCTCCCCCCCCGCTTCCCCCTTAATCCCAATTCCCCACTGAATTTAGGATCAGCAGAAAGTAGAGGACAACTGTAGTGCTCACCCCTGGGCTCCAGGGTCACATGAAAGCAGGAATACTGGGTAAACCTTGCACTGAGAGCTCACCTGAGGCAAAGCCAAAAAGGGGTACAGTTGTACTGCTCCCCCCCCCACCAAAAAAAAATGTTTCTGAAAGGGATGATGTGATAACATTGGGGATTCTGGCTTAGTGTGTGATGTGTTGAATTATATATTTCAATTCTCATGTTGAGACGTAGAGGTAAGTCTTGTAGTTTGATTGCTTGTGTGTTTCAGGGCTTTTGCTGGTAGTCTGTAGGGGCCAAGAAAGATTTTTTTTTTTTTCCCCTTTTTCCTTAAATGTTACAGGCTTCTGAAGTTGAAGGGATGAACGTATACCTTCTGAAGCAAGGGGACTGAAGGCCTGGGGGAACTGGGTCTTGGCTGGGGCATGCTGATACTCACACTGGTACTTAAAAGACTCTAAAGCCGGATCCAGACATACAGACGTGTGTTTCTCTGGAGACAAACAGCAGCAGCACAACATGTGCCACTGTTGCTAGTCTCCAGGGAACACCTATGCGCGCACACTCTGGCACATGGCACATTGCCCAGATGGGGTAGAGGAGGCTGGGGCCAACACCTGAGCTGACCCCAGCAGCCTTACCTGGGGGCCTCCTAGGGCTCCATTAGTGGCAATCTGGCAGCAGGGAGCCTGGCCGGCAACTGGAGCAGGGCTCTAGGCAGCCAGGCTCCAGTTCCATATGTGCGGCCCTATTTTTTTCCACCACGGGGGGTGGGTGGGATTTATATACTGGGATCTCCCAATGTCAATGCCCTCCCTCTCCAGTGCTGCAAATTAGCAGCGCAGGAAAACACTTGCTTGTGTGTGGTACCTCATACCACACATGCACACTCATCTGGACACGCCTTAAGAGTCCCGGCTTGTGGCACTTCCTCCTCTACCCAGGATCAGACCAATCCCCAAATTTGTGGTTGCAGAGGAATTTGTCTTCTGTGTTAGCCTTGTCAGGGAATGGGCCAAGAACTGGCAAGCATGATATAGACTTCTGCCTCATTTTCTCCTCTTGGCGTGATGCTTCTGTTTCTCCTGAATCCTGGTCCCTACAGAGAAGGCTGCAGGAACTTTTGAGGAACCTTATTAAAAATGTCACTTGCAGTAGTGTAGGCTGTCAAAGAAACTGGAAGCAGGCTAAAATGTCACAAAATGTGTTTTAAAGCTCTTTTCAATATTATTACAGCTTTTAACTTGACTGTTTGGCATTTTGTCTGTGTTGCAAATACAGAAAATCTTTAGGTACGTTGGTAGGGTGCAAAGCATTGCCATGCAGAAATTTCCAGACTAGTCCTATGCATAGTAGCTCTGGAACTGCATCTCAACTGAACATCCAATCCACCATATTTGCTGAATTCAAAGACAAGGTCATCCCATAGCCCTCCTCCCGCACGGAGAGGCTTGTCTTGAAATTGAGTATGAAGCACTGGGAGGTGGAGGGGCAGGCAGTTGCTCCAGCTCTGGTTCCAGCCATAGCCTAGGGTTGGGGCTGCAGCTACTACAGCCTCTTCCTGCCTGTCTCTCTCCACCTCCCTCTCTCTTACTCTTGCTCTGACCTTGCTATGTTCTGGGGCACAGATCAAGCATTTTCTGTCTCCAGCTCCTGCTGGGCATGGCTGTTCCATCTCCTGCTTCTGAGGCCAGCCAGAACTGTCGTCACTGGGAGTTTATACTCGTGCTCCGGGAGTTACAGGGAGGTGATTTAATTAGAGCAGCTCTGAGATTAGCTTCAATTTAAGCACCCGGAGCATCACGTGTATCAGCATCTCTGCACTGAAAAATGGCAATGGGGGTGCTTTAAAGCTCCTTGAACAAGCTTTAGTTATGGTGCCCTGCTGCCATTTTTCAGCGCAGGGATGCTGATGCACGTGATACTGGAGTCTCCTGGAGTGTGGTTATTACCATGCTCAAGCAGACTTGATTAATTTGTAATACCAGTGTTTAAGAGCAGCCTCACTGCATGTGTATAGGTGCCTACTGCTATTATTCCATTGTGGGGCCAGAGCTCAAATGTGCTCTGTGCCCCAGAGCTGGAACTGAAGCAAGAGTAATTTGGGGGGGGATGGGAAACAGAGGTTGTGGGGGGTAGGAGAAATGAAAGGGGAAAGGGAAGTGGGAGTCCCAAGGCTGCAGAAAGGAAGGTGGGGTAGCAGGGAGGACAAGTGGTTGAGGAGGTGGCAGAGGCTAAAAGAATCCTTCTGAAGTTTCAAGATCAGAGTAGTAGCTGCTTAGTTCATTTTTTTTTTTTTGTGGCACTTGGGTATCAAGATTTACAAGAACCAGAGGTGATAAATTGATCTCTCTCTCTCTCTCTCTCTCTCTTCAGTATGTATTAATGCTGGTTCTGGTCTGGGCAATGGTGAGTTAAAAGTCTATATGTGTTTCAGGGGCTAAAAGGACATAAAACACCCAAAACTTGCTTGATTTGTGGTCTCTGTTTATGGCCAAACTCAAAGATAAGCTTATGTGCACCTATGCTAGGTTTTCCAATATATTTCTTAATGGTACAATATAATTTTAGCAGGGGAAATAAAGCAGTGCTGTTTAACTTCCTCCTTGGGATTTGAGAGACATTTCTCATTTCTTGACATTTTAAAATGAAGGTTTCTTTTAAAAAAGAAGCTCTTTAAAATGGGATTATTAATTACTGGCTAGTCAATTTGACATTGATATTCAGCAATATACTGAAACAAATTTTATCTTTTGATCATTTTTAAGTACTTGGAGGGAATGGTGGTAGTAGTAAGAAGCAACCGGCATGGATTTGTCAAGAACAAACCAATCTGTAAAGAGATCCATTATCAGTTTTTCTCTATGCCCACAAGGGAAGGACAAGAAGTGGGGAGGCAGATGGCAACTGTACTCGGCTCCTGGGCTTGAGAGCTGCATGAAAGCTCTGAGTTCACTGGTATGTCAGCATAGGTGCATGCTGCTGTTGCTCCTTCTGGGCAACGGTCTACTGTGAATATGACCTTTGCCCTGTCACCAAATTCAGTGGCAGGGGAAAGTTGGGGACGAGCAGTAGGATTATTTGTCTTGTTAACATGTTAACAACAGGTTGTGCACCCTGGATTTGTGTGGGGGGAAGGGGTGGGGAGTGTCTGACTCCAAGAGTGGACACTGAGGTTGAGAACCATTGGTCCAGATCAGGAGTGTCAGAGTCATCTGGCCCCATGGGCCAAATGAGTTGCACAGGATGGGTTCACAGTCTGGCTGAGTGGCACAGAGCCAGCCCCATGAGCCAGATTGGGTCCATGGACCTTCCTGCCCTTTCCACCCCCACGTACTGGCTCTAGTTGGTCTGGGACATGGGCCACATGGTGCTGTGTGCAGCACAGGCCCTAGACCAGTAGGAACAGGTGCTGGATCCAGCATGTAGGGACCCCCATGACACCTCCCTCCCCCTATATCCTTGATCCAGTGTCCACTGTAGCTGGTCTGGGACTGTTGCACCTGGAGCCCATTCCAAGAACTGTTGTATACAGCACACAACCGGGACAGGCTGTGAACAGAAAACAAAGCAAAGTCAAAGTGTTTCTGAAATTTCAGAGACTACCATTGCAATGTAAATATACCAGTACATGACTAATTAGCACCAGGATGTGTTGGAATTACTAATTAGCACTGGGATGTGTTGTGTCTGTACATTTTGAAATGTTAATGCTCTTCAGTATTTACTGGGAGGTGTCTGTGTGTTAGAACACTTTCTGATTACTTTTTTATTCTCCTGGGCTCATAATGGGTTTTTATATATTTTATTTATATAGCTTCTTGCATCCCAAAGTGCCTTACTTGCTGTGAATACCAGTGGTAAGATACCATGATAAGTATTACAGTTTGTCACTGTAATACTTATCATGGTGCATAATAAAGTACTATGTGACTGCTATAAAGGCATAAAACATCAAAGTACACTATTTATTTCCATTTTTCAGGTGGGAAGACTGAGGGGGCAATTAACTGCTCAAACTATCAGTAGAGCTGTGAGTTAGAAATTAACTGTATGATTTGGAGTTGTTATTTCATGAATAGTAAATATTCATGACTCAAGTTAATGAGAACAGGAAGGAGACAGATGTTTTTATTTAATGCCTTATCTAATTAATTATTTTCATGGATACTTTAATATTCTTTCATCATCCTTGGTTTCTATTTTAGTTGAAAGATATGTTCCCAGGTTTTCGATTGGCACTTCCGCCAAAGCGCTGGTTCAAGGATAATTACAACCCTGACTTCCTGGAAGATCGACAGTTGGGATTGCAAGCATTCCTGCAGAATTTAGTAGCTCACAAAGACATTGCAAATTGGTATGTGACTAATTTTGTTTTCAATATACTTAAACTGCTGGTTTAGGCCTTAAGGCTGTAACAGAATAGCTCATCTATGAGCAATATGGTACTGAATTCTGTTGTTAATATGATGGCTTGATCACTGCAGTCAGCCATCATGTAAATGTTATAGCTTCTTTTCATGTAGTAATTATTTGAGTTAAAAATACAAAAGTAAGACTAACTGCAAAGCATGTTTACTCCCAAAGGATTAGCTTTTTGCTGAATACATAATTAACATATGGCTTTCAAAAACGCACTAAAATGTTTGCAGTACATGTACTACACTGCAATCACTCCCTACAGTGTGACTTTTCTTAAATCAAAATAGTTATATAACAGTGTATATTTCCTCTTCTAGTAGAGGAGTATCTATACCAGCATATAGTCATGTTAGGACCATAGTATTGAATCACACAACTTCCTAGGGAAGATGAACCCATATTTGGTTGTCATGTATTTCCAGACATTCAAAATTTTCCAGTTTTTACAATGATAAGCACAGATCTAATGGGTCTGTCATGACTTTAGAGACAGGTGCTCTACACTTTACTGACTCTACTTCGCTGAGCTTCATACTATTACAGCTAGACTTTAACACTGTCTGAGCTACTTATTTTAACACTAATTGAAGTAGTGCTGTGCCGCACTGCCATCTTCAATGTAAATTATCATCATCGTGCATCAGTGGCTGGTATAAGTAAGAACCCTATAAATTAGTACAGGTATCTAGGCATAATTGTAGTAATTCTGTTTATATTGTTTATGTAATATGAAGAGGTGAATTTGAAAAGAACCTTGTTCCTTTGTATTATCCCTGTTTCAGTTAAATGTGAGCTTTCACTAAAAGCAGAGTGAGGTGCTTTCATTTTAGTGTGTTTTGAAAATAGAGTATAGAAAATGTTGCCTGTGCATTCTGAGTGGAAGTCAGCCTTGGTATTCTTTTTAAAAGGCTTATCTCCTGGAAAGATAAGATAAGCTTTATTGTCAAACACATAATACTGGCACTTATTCCTGGGACTCCAGTCTCTCGAAAGCTAATGAAATATTTAAGCTTGCTTCCATCTGAATCTAAATCTTTACTTGCTCATTGGAAACTAAAAGTTCTTTGACCCCTATATGAGTAATCTAGATCTATTTGTTTTTTCATCACAAATTTGTCACCAGGCTTTGGACTGCCTTGTGAAGAGGCAGAGAATTGTATGCATCATAGACTGAATTACCTTTGTTCATCCTAAAAGAAGTCTCTCCTCTTTCTTTCCCTTTGAGACATCCTAGTGGAGCAGAGTGTGTGGGAAGCTGGGACTGTAAATAAAGGGCTTCATTTACTAGGGCTATCAGGTGGTGCCTCTTGCTAGCACTAAATTAATCCAATAGTTGAAAGCCAAAATTTGTGGTACTGTCTAAATTAGCACTAAACATTGTCTCAAGGAACAGGTCTAATCACTGCATTTGGGATTCAGAGGATAATTCAGAGGAAGATCAGATTGAGATCCACCTACTAGGCTTAAGAGGCTCACACAAAGCCCAGGAATGAGGGGGAGGGACAAAGAAGTATAACCTGTTCAGCAGAAGCTGAAACTCTCTTGAAAAGCAGCATCAGCTGTTTTCTGCTTCCACCTAATCCTAAAGAGAGCCACTTGTATGTTTAATTTTGTAGGATAGTATTAATATGTGTACTTGCTTTTCATCTTCCTTTCCTGACCATGAGATGTGATAGAGTAGCACCCTCTTGCACTTGGCATTGTTTCCTCTTTCTATCTAGGTAGGCCGGAGAATTAGGGCATGGGGTGAGCAGGGAGGATACCATGCTCAGTAACACTTTTCAGGGCATAACAAGATGGGAAGGCCTTGCAGAGAGGGATTAAGTTGATAGAGGAATCTTCTTTTACTACTTATGACATTAAAAAAGGTGATTAGAGAAATACAGTTTTTCTCCAGTAGCTCCTTCCTCACAGTTCCTATTGCAAAAAAAAAAAAAGTTGTAATATATGTTTTTAGCACAGTGAAACAAACACCCATGTAATATGCTTTGGTGCATTCCTGATGGGATTAAATTACGATAATTAGTAGTCAACTTTAATTCCTTCTCATGCCTATATGCAAAGATCATCTATAGCAGGGGTGTCAAACTCAGCGCCATGGTGCCCC
>NW_017728886.1:221140537-221151226 GCF_001723895.1 Crocodylus porosus | reverse complement strand
CAGGAAGCACCAGTCATTCATGCACTGAAGGGTGGGGTAGGTGAATTGGAGCCCCACCCCCCACCTCTGGAGTCTCCAGTACACCTGCCCCACCTCCAGCAGGGGCTGAAAAAACCTCAAACCAAACTCCATTCACACCCTTTTCCTACGCCCATTCTGAAAACAGCTGGAGGATGGCAGGCCTTGCAGACAGAAGTTGCAGAAGACATTCTTTTTGAAACATCTTGATCTGACATCACATGCAATGAGGGTTCAGATTTTTCACCCAATGGGCCATTTTTGAAGCTGTCTGCTGCCATGCACTTGTGTTTAGTTATGGCTATAGACTGCTTTCTTTGGTCAGATTGGATGAAAATTGTCACTTCTGTCTGCACCCTTTATGACCTTGAGCTGGATTTGGATTTTGGGGTACCTTGCAGGTTGGATCCTGCCTGGAGTATGAAAAAGAAGTAGGAGCAGCAGCTCTTACGCAGAGGATATGGTGACAGCAGCTCTTGCTCTCACCCAGGGCACATGGTAGCAGCTTCTGTTCCTGCCCTGTACCCCATGCCAAAGCTGGAGCTGCTGCTGTTACATGCCCATGCCATGGTCGCAACTCCAGCTGCAGCATAGATCACGCTCTAGGGACCAGCAGCTGGAGAGTTGCATCAACTGCAGTGGGGACAAGTAAAGCGTCCAGCAGATGACCAGGGTTGTATCACCCTTTGCTTTTGCCCTCCTGCTGCTAGTTGCTGTGTATACTGAGGTCCAGGGACCCCGGATTCTGTGGTAAGCCATGTTCTCTAACTTCCAGTGGCCTGCTGATAGCCTGGCAGGCTAGATATACACCCTGTGGGCTGGATCTAGTCCAGGGAGCTGCTGTTTGACACCCCTGGTATGTAGCTTTACAATTCAATATAATTTCCCTTAAGTAGGTAGCAAATCATAGGGTTTCTCAAACTGCTTCAGAGAAAGCAAAAGGCAGTACTTTGATAGGTCCTATTCCAAGTAGAAAAAATTATATAGCAGATTCAGTACTGACATGTAATTGTTATGCTTTTGGTTATCCCATTTCTGTATTTGTCATGTTATTTTAATCCCACCTTTGCTGGTATAATAGAATTACTAGCAAAATCATCTTGTAACTGGATACTTTTTGAAATACATTTGAGTTGAACTGCATGAAATCAAGAGTAAAGATACTGGAGAACAGGGCTATGAGCAGCAATGCTTTCATGTAATAAATTCTTCTGAGAGAGCTGAATGCACTCTCATTCAACAAATCTTAAATCTTATAAGAAAACAATTTATCCATAAAGATGGAGTGTAGCCTCATGCCATAAAAGGACAGTGTTCAAATGGTCAGGCTAATCAAATTGACAACATTCTGTAATATAATTATATTTCCACAAAGTCCAACCTGTTATGGTTGTGTAAGAGTGTGAAATTTTAGAATGAGTTTATTCCTATCAATCATTATTTGGCTAATCCAGATAATAATTTTGGATTAAGAGTTATGTGAATTTAAGTGCTGATGATAAAGAATTTTGTATTTGTAACTGACGATATTAATCTTTTAAAATTCTTTTTTCAAGAGACGCACAAAAAATAAACAATATGCATAATAATTATTGCTTATGCATTAAGGTAAAGAAATACTTAATATTTCTAGGCTTGTTCTTGGCACAGAAAGGACGTGGCACAGAATTTTAAGACCAAAGTATTGACAGCAAAAGTTACCCATGTAATACATTTGTAATAATGATGCAGTGCATCTCTCTTACTACATCAGTGTGACACAATACTTGGTATTTCATTTCTACTTTGTGTGTGTTAATAAATTGAAAACTTAGGGCAAATGGAGCCCTAATTTGGAAGCATTCTGGATCCAGGCAAAGTTCCATAGATGGCACTGAAGTAGGGACACACCTGAAGGGATCCATTTGCAGGTTCTAGCCTTTACAGAATTTTACCACAATCTCTTTAGTTCATTTTTTAATACTTAGTAACCCACAGAACTTTGTTTTTCAGTATTATTAAAAATGCCTCTATATTAGGTTGTCAGTTGCCCTCAAGAATGACCCTTTATCTGAAGACTGAAAATTCTAATAGCTTCTAATTTAGAATTAGAAGCTTTTAAAATTCTGATTTTTTATATGGCTGTAAAAGATTAAAGGACTTGTGGCATGTGTTAAATACCATTATAGGTTAATATGCAAACCCAATGGATTTAAAGAATGGCATATAAAATCGATCAGTGTTAATGGAAAGAATGGGTTCTTTTCACTGATAACAAAATCATTACTCTCTTTTAGGACCCCTACGTTTGACTTTGAATGAATGTCTTTGGGTATTGTTCTTTTTTACACGTGCACGCGTGTAGTGTGTGCTTGAATGACGTTTTAACAATATGTAACACAAGGCCAGAACATGTTAGCTTAGATGGTTTGGCATTTGATTAGGTTTTGTTTAGATTTAGTAATAACAGCATTATATTGATAGTAATATGGTTAGTGTGTGTATTATAGGTAATCATTTATATATGTAATCAAGCTATGAACTTTATATTAAGGATAGTAGTATGATTGAATGAATGAAGAGTGTATGGACTGTTTGTTGTGCCTGTGTAAACAAAAGGAGGTTTCCTAAGGTGCTGAATATGCAAAATACCGAACAATGAACTGTTAGATGGATGGCTGAAGAACCAGTCTGTGACCAGGTGCAGAGGGGAGAGGCTAAGTGACAGGATTGAGGAGGAATTCTGCATGTCCTGCAGTTTAGCCTGAACAACTTTCAAGGCTGGAAGACTGACTTTTACGACAGGAGCGACCTTGAGCCAAGATAATGAAAAGAATGATGAGAAACAACATCTAGATACACATGTGCCTCAACTTTGGACAAAGATTTGAAATCCCTATAGAAGCGCGATCCAACAATGCTGAGATGGGGAATTCACACTCTGCAACCTTTGCTGGAGAACAGACGTGTCTGTTCACCCCCATTCCCATCATCTTCAGTGAACCTGGGCTGGCCACCCAGTGCCAACATTGAGCAAGCAAGCTGGTAATTACACATGTGCTTAGAGTGTGTTTGTCTGTGTGAATGATGTGTTTAGATATGTCTTGTTGTGGTTTTTTTGTTTTATGTAATCAAGAAACACAACACTTTCCCTCCCCCCCCCCACCTTATAAGGTCTTGCTCATGATTTGAACAATTGGCAATTTGTGTAACACATGCATGCTTTTAAATTTATTTATTTTTTTTTTTTTTCAAATAAAGCCTTGCAGTGAGAGAGTTCCTTTGTTTGGATGATCCACCAGGTCCATTTGACAGCCTAGAAGAGAGTAGGGTAAGTGCTGTATAACATTTACTATAAGAATGACAAGAACAAAACATCTAAATACAGTACATCAATTGTGTGCCTTTTTTAAAGACTGTTTCATTCTAAACCTAATATTTTTTTGTCCTCTGAGAAACAAGATACCTGACTTGATGGACCTGTCATCTGACCCAGTATGGCATTTGTTCCCCTGCTGTTGATGCATGTATCCATAAATGTATTCTTGTTGCTATGGGTCACTGCAGTGTCCTAGCTGCTGGAAACAAGTGAAGTGGGAATGAAGATAGAATTGGTGGCAGAGGTCTTGTTCTGAATACAATCAATCATTGTATAAAGAGTTACTGAAATTTTGGGTCATCGTGTAACAGTTTTCTGGCCTGCATCTAAGTCTGTCACTGTAAAAGTTCCAGGTGGTCAAGATTTTTTTTTTTTTACATCAGGCTGTTTACCTTTACATTATTTCTCAAACTTACCGTATTTACTCAAATCCAAGATGAGGTGTCCCCCCAACATGGGGGGCCCCTAGTCTTAGATTTGAGTACATGCAAGCGATAGGGTGGGAGTGCAGCTCAGACATCAACTCTGAGCCCGAGCCGTGGATTGGTGCTGGAGCAGGCTGCCTTCAAAAATTAGATTCAAGATATGGAAAAATTAACACACGTAAATTTTCCATTTCTAACATCTAATTAATTGGGGGTCATTTTAAAGTCAGGGTGGTTTTGAGTCTGGGTAAATACAGCAAAGGGAGTTATCTGCAGATAATTCTAATATTATAAAAGCCTAAGTCTGTCTGTCCTTAATGCTTTATTTGCGCTCTGATTGGCTGACAAACAGCCAAGCAGAGTGCAAAGAAGCATTCTGACAGGAGGCAGCCTGCCGCCATGATGGTGGAGACGCAAGGGACAGAACGGGGGAGGTGAGGCCAGTGCAGCTCAGGATGCCAGTGGACCACCTCCCCCTTCACCCCCACTACCCTGCTCCCTGGAGGCAGCAGTGGCAGCAACAGAGCAGATAGAAGGCGGGGGCGAGGCCAGCAGGAGACCTGCCTCCCCGCCGCTCCCTTCACGTGACACGGCTTGGGGGGAGTGGGTCCCAGTGGAGGAAAAGCCGGTCTGCCACAACTGTGGGGGGGAAGCAGCTGCAACAGCAGCTGGGGGAGGGAAGGAGCAGGCCTCCCCCCCTCGGGCCTGGATCCACTCCTCCTCCCTCCCCCATGTGGGCCCCAAGCCTGCTCCTCCCATCCCCAAGCAGGCCCGACGGGGGAGGGGGGGAGCCGGCACACCATGGTGTCAGTGGTGACCATGGGGCCAGGGGAGGACTGAGCCTGAGCCCAAATGCAGGGGGCAGAGCATGCCTGAGCCAGCGGAAAAGCCGGCCTGCTGCCATAGTGGGGGGAGGGGGCAGCAGGCCTAGCCCAGCTGGCTCCAACCCAACACAGCAGCTGTGGGGGGAGGGGAGGAGCAAGCTTCTTCCCCCCGTTGGGCTCTGGCCCACTCCTCCCCTACCCCTACCCTCCCGTGTTGGCCCCAAGCCCACTCCTGTTCCCCTGCTACCGCCGGTCAGTCTGGGCCCACTGCTCTTTTCCCCCTCCCCCAGCAGCGGCCCAGCTTCTCCCCACCCTCAGGCCCAGGCATACTCCTTTCTTCCCCTCAACACTGCAGTGGGGAGGTGGGGAGCAGGCCTGGACCCCAGGCAGCAAGAGGGAAGGGGGAGTGGGCCCAGATGGGGGGGGTGTGGCCCAGGGCTCTGTCATCCTTGCCGGGTAATTGGCTAGTTGATTCAAATTGAGCTGTCTTTCTGTAATAAAAAATGTCTCTGTCTGTGAATCAATTTAGTGTTGCAGGAATCAACCAGCTCTTCTTTACAGCATTGTTTTTTTGCAGGAAGCATGTTTTCATAATGATTGTCAGTTTGTTTCTGGAGGTAGTCTTAAGTGTTGTTTGAGACCTACAAAGCCCTAAGCAAAGCAGAGTCACTGTGATCCACAACTATTTACAACAGAAGAAATTAAAAAATAAATAATTATCTAAAAACCCTCATAGGTTCAACTGAACTTGTATTGAGACTTCTGGGAGTTGTTTGGATGAGGTTCTTTTAGCCACCCACACTTCTACTTGGAGCCCAATTTCTGGTGGTTTGACTCTTGTTGCATTCTGAGGCTTATGCACATATCGTGTCCTGTCTTCCTCCTGCAGCCTTCTCTTGCTACTCTCTCAGCCCTTTGTACAAACCACCTGAGCATTTCCATTTGGGTCCAAGGAGTGTACAGTGCCCTGTTAACTACCCACACACATTTATCATGGCATCAGGGCAGTTGGTATTTCAGGCATTTATGACGGCGCACCGATTTCCTTTCCTTTCCTCCTCTGGAAGCCTTGCCTGGGAAAATCTGCAGCATTTTATCCTTTTTTGGATACTGTCTATAGGAACATTTCCATATAAAGCTTAATTCTTTTGGCAACAAGCATGTGCTCTTTCGTTCTGATGCAAGCCAGCTCTTTTTCCTTCTGATGTATGTTCCACTACTGAAATCATGTACCCTGAGGAGCTCACAACTGCTATATTCTCTGTGGTCTTTGGGTCCAATCTCCCGTATATTCTTGGGTGCTAGCAGAGTCCCCCATCTCCAGCTGGCCTAATAATGTACCTGTGACTCAGTTCTGTAACTAAACTGTGTGTTTCCTTCTTTCAGTGATCCTGTCCTTTGGTCTGTTTCTCTTAATCTTCAGGCACCCCACATCTGTGAGGACCCTCATCCACGTCCTCAGAGTTCCTGTCATCAAAAGGGCACATTTTTAATACCTGTCACACCATGGCATATCTGAAGTGCACCTTGAAGTAATTTTCCCCATTTTGACCTGATATGTACCTTATGTTGCTTGGGGATAGTCTCTTGGGTAACAATCCCTGACTTCCTATTTACTGAATGCTGCTCATCACTCAAGGAAGTGGCTTCCTATTGCCAATGTTACGGCTGCACCAGTTACTGTTGCCTTTCTAAGCTTTGGTTGTAGCCGAGTTGGTCTAAGAACATAGGCAGGCAAGGTTCTGTGGTTAAATGTGATTGTATTTTATTAGATCAACTAAGTAGTTGGTAAAAAGTTCTTAGGAAGCTTTCGGGCATGGTCACCCTCGCCTTTCTAGGAATTGTTGGAGGACTGCCTGAGCCCACCACTTCCTCACTCCAGCTGTGCTGCTGGCAACCAGTTGAAAATGTGTTTCTTCATTTTCTGTTTTTACCAAAAACCAAATCAAAACAAAGTCATCAGACAAACCACTCTGGTTATTCTAGTTATTTTGGTTTTCTCTTTTTTTCCTTCAATTCCCTCTCATTTCCAGGAACCGATTGACTGCCTGTGTTCTTTATTGTTTGTAAGCATCTGGGCTATTTCCTCCTTCCAGACACTGCCTGCTATGACAGCTGAGTCTCAGGGAACAATTATGTTCTCATAAGAACTTAATCAAAACATCAAACAAAAAAGCCCCTCTGCCTAATACCCTTTCCACTCAAACCTCTCCTTCAGGGTTTACAGGGTTCTCTGTTAAGCCCTTTACAAGGAATACTGACCAGGTCTCAGCTAGAATTACCACAACACACTATTAAAGAGCAGTTTTGTGAACTTCAGAAGTTGAGGAATAAAGCCTTACTTTTTTGTCTCTTAATGTGCTTGTACATAAATCTAACTTCTTATACGCTCCCAAAACTTTGTATATGTGTTACAAAACTAAATAGTACGTATATCAATTAATCTTTTTATCGTAAATACTTTTCTTTTGCAAGAGTAAAATCCATTTAAATAACTTGCTGAATTGGGATGTCTGCCTAATTGGAATGATTGTTTGTGTTTGAACTCTTACAACATGAATTGCATGCCATGTATTAGCACTGGGACCAGCCTTCCCGAAAACAGTTGTAAACAAAGCCACTATTGAACTAACAGTTTGTTTCTAATTACCTTTGTCAGTTGAGATTAATTCCATCGTATCACAGTCCATGGGATTAATTTTAAAACTGGTGTAATGCTAAGTCTGCTTTTTATTGTAATGAATGCAAGTGTCTTTAAAGGTTGTTTTTTTTAATCTGTCCCCAGTATTTTGAAAAGTGTTTTATTCAATTTAGAAATTGCTACAAAAAATTGCATATCACCCAAAATATTTTTACAGCTGATGTTTGGACCTGAAAAAATTCTTGATGTGCCTGACATCCTCTTATGAATAACAATGGTAATTTTATTATAGCAATAAAAATTGTGTATCTTTTTACTTTTAATAGGGTATGCAAATGGTTCTCATTAAGTAAATCAAGTGACTGGTTAATTGCCAGTAGTCCTAAGCAAAAAGGGTTTACCTCCTAGTTGGATGACTTCATTATTCAGGGAGAGCATGTAAATTATTAAATGAAAATTGCTTGTGATTGTTGGTAGACTGCTATCAGTAATAGAGCAGGAGGCACCATGCCAAGACTTGTTCCACTTTCTGCACTAGATGCATATTAGAGTATACTTTAGGTCTCTGTATTAAACTTGGGAAAAACTGTCAAATTCAGCCGGGTATACACTTTATACATGCTTTTTCTTTTGCTGATTAACATGGTTAAAAGAATAAATTCATTTGCATTCTGTTTGCTGTACGCGTTGTTAATTGGTTGCACTAATTCTTACATCAGGGTGTTTAAAAATTATTCTGTAGTTAGTTGTTTTGCAGCAGTAGTAAATAGCTCAGTAGTTCTCCTGTGTCTGAGTAATTTAATAAAATTACATAAATCCTCCAAGGTTCCTTCTAAATGGCTGTTGTCTTACAGAATGTTTTTTGCGGGGGACTTGTCTTTACAGCATCAGCCTCAGGTCTCAAGACAGACAGCGCTTGTTCTACCTGCACCCTAGCAACCCAGGTTCACAGATGCATTGCAGAACTGGAAGCTTGCCAGAAGGCTGCCCTGAATTTATCCCCTGGGTCTGTTTGCAGGCTTGATTCCAAGCCAAGGGTTTGAGATTGGGAACTGGGGAGGAGTCCAGAGTAGCCTCACAGCAAACTTCCAGTTTTGGAATATATCAGAGATGGACATGCTTGGCCTTGCACTCCCTAGCATGACCTTTTTTTGTATGTTTTGAACTGTTTTGACCAGTTTTGAACTGTCAAGGAAAACTAATGATTAGTGGAATTGCTTTTCTGTTTGGTGTGTACCTATATTTGTAACCTAGTCTGATTTTTTTTTTGCTTATACTGTTGTTGTTTCATTTTCAAGTTTAAGGAAAAGAATATTTATTTTTCTCCCCTTTCATTTTATCCTCAAAGCAGTAAACTGTTAGAAGGACTTTTTCAGGGTTATTGATTTCTCAAGCTCTGGGGAAAAAAGTTTAAGGACTCACTAAATCTGAATTTAAGTTCTGAGGGGCCTGATACCCTCATCTTCAAGCATGTAGAAGTACTCTGACAACAAGGCCAGGGAACGTGGCTGAAATGGTAACATAGGGACCAGAATTTAGGACTCCCTTGTCACAATCCCTAACCACTAGGCTATAAAGTCTTGTATACACTTTCAATCTATGTTGCACAATGGTACAGCATTTTGTATTTCACTGCCTAAATGCCAGTGATAAGATATAGCAAAAATGTGTGGTGTGCTATATTAAGGGCATGGCTCGAAGTGTTGGTTGTATGTTTTTATAAAGGGCAAAAGTAAAAATGTTCAAACTCATGATATTCAGATAATCTGTACAAAAAAATAACTGAACTCCTGTCATAATTTTAATATTTCTGAAGGGGGAAAAGAACCCTTTTACCCACTAACTTTACCTTAAATTTTTCTTTTAGGCTTTTTGTGAAACTCTGGAAGAAACTAATTACCGTCTACAAAAAGAACTTCTTGATAAACAAAGGGAAGTGGAATCACTGAAGAAATTATTAAATGAAAAACAACTTCATATAGAAGCTATAGAAAAGAGAATTAGGTACGTGGTAGCTTTTAGGCTTTTTATGAGTTGCTTTTCATAAAGACTGTCTGTGAAGAGCAACACCAATCAAAATGCTTTTCCTGAAGCAGTTCTTTACACTGCCTGCGCAGAAGTTCCATCTGTAACACCTTCCTAGAAGTGAATGCAGTGGTAAAGCTGCTTTGAGTTATAGGGAGACTTTACATTTGAAAGGTTTTGGAGTTTTTTACGTGGCAAATCTTATCTCAATTTGTTTTCATCTCCTGTATGTCTGTGTGTTAACTTTGCTGTTCTGAGATGCCTGAGCTACTGCAGCAAATAGACAACTTGCAATGCTACTTTAAAGCTTTCTAAATCAAAGGGAAAATTGGCGAAGTTTCTTAATAAAACTTTGTGGTGTCTATCTGCTGAATTTTGGAGCACACCCAGGGGAGATGATGTTGGACTGTTCTGTCCTGTAGGACCTACTGAATCAATCATCCTGGACTTCCCTCTGTAAAGAACTAAATTCCTTCAGCCATTTTAAAAAGAGCTTTGATTGTGCAGTACAGCATAAAACAATTGCTAAAGGAATGAATGGTGTTAGATGTATGATTTGATTTCATTCATTAGGGGCTAGATTCAGAAAAAGATTTGTATGGCTCAAAGCAGGATTTGTATGGAAGTGCCTAAATATAGAATTGTGATTCTTGAGTGGGGTGAGGGGTTGTGTCATATAATTCTGAAGGTGCCTAAGTCCTCTAGGCATCTTCCTGTTTGACATGAAAGTTCTGAAAGTACCTAGGTCCACACCCCGAAAAGCACTTGTATATCTAAAAGGTGACTTAAGTGAAATTGAAGTACCTAAGATCTTTTGTGTGATCCACAAAAACATCATGTAATCCAGGGGCAGGCACTTATTTCAGGTGGAGGGCTGCTTACTGAGTTTTGGCAAGCTGTCAAGGGCTGCATGGGTAGCCCCACCCCCTGACAGGTGCCATGCTCCCTGGTCACCATCTTGGGGTCAGAAGTCTTGCCCCCTGACATTTGCCACCAGAAGTCCCTCAGCCTGGACCCTGTGCTTCTGCAGCCCCACTCTTGGCCCTGCTGGTGCTGGCCCCAAGACACCAGTGTGGCCCCCACACTCCTGCCCAGCTGTTGCTGTACACCCACTCACCCCCCACCATCTGTAGCTGCCATTTCCTCACTTCCCTGCCTGCTGCCATAGCCCTCCAACACCTTGTGGTTCCTGGCTGCATCACTGCAACCACAGGACTCAGCGGGAACTGGCCCAACCCTGAGGACTGGGGCAATCACCCATGATCCTCACCTGCCTTCCTCCTCCCCCAGCCGTATCTGAATTTCCCTCTTAGGCAGAGGGAGGCAGAAACAGCTCCACGGTCCTAAGCCAGAAGTGTTTGTTAGGGAGGAGCTTCCAGCTGGGGGCTGAAGGGAGTG
>NW_017728886.1:221127427-221140437 GCF_001723895.1 Crocodylus porosus | reverse complement strand
AGATAGAATGGCCTAGCAGGCCAAATGCGGCCCGTGGACTGTATTTTGCCCACCGCTGACCTAACCAGTGGTGCTGGAGAGGCTACAATGGGGGGGTGCTACAGCAACCCAAAAATTCACCAGAGGCCCCCCCAACCCCTTCCTACCAGTGCTGCTGCTGCCTGCCCTCAGCACAGCCTGGCCCAGCTCCCTCCCAAGGAAGAGCCCAGCACAGCCCACCCACCTTGCCCCACATGCATATCCGGGTGTGTGTAGCAGGGAGAGCACCCTGCCTCGGCTGTGCAGCACTTGCCCCAGCTTCTCCCCACCAAGCCCCCATGGCGAGGGAGGAAGTGAGACACAGGCAATATCAGGCTGGGGTGAGTTGGGCCCCGGCCGAGCCAGGTGGTGGGACAATCGAAGAACTAGGGGGCATGTACCATCCCCCCAATCTGTGTGCAGGGTGGGGATGGCTGCTGCTGCATGCTGATCCGTGCTGTAGCTGGCCTGGGAGCGGCTGATGCCACATGCCTGCTGCAGCCCACGCCCCCTGCCTGCCTGGTGGTGGGATGCACATGGCATTGCACAGCTCTTGGGGCGGCAGGGCTCAAAGCCCAGCATTCAGCAGCAGCCACCTCCATCCCACACACAAATTGCGGGGTGCAGGGGGCATGTGCCCCCAGGGCCTCATCTTGTCCCACCACCTGGTCCGGCTCCTGCCTGTGCCCTGCTTCCTCCCTCACTGCTGGGGCCTCCATCTCCACACTCCCATATCCCTTTCTCCTCCCCCTGCCCTTTCCCCCACAGACTTACCCCTTGTGGTAGCATGAATACTTTATTCTCCCTCTGCCTATGCCACTAAGCTACTTATGTAAAAGGTTGGCACCACCACTTTCTTCTCTGGAAGCTCTCTTTTTATAAAGAAAAACATAAACTGCACAGTTCTTTGAAAGAGGTCTTGAGTGTGGGCTCCTGCAGCCAGAGGATTCTGGATCCCAGTTGTGCTTTTCTGAAATCCTTAGTCGGAAGTCTTAAGTTAACAGGGTTGGGATTTTGCCCCTTGTGTTTAGCATTGCTTGGCTCAGTTTGTATCTTTATTAAATGGCTCAATGTGTTTTTTGGGGTTTTATGCTGCTTTGCGGCGAGGGGTACCATTCTTGAGCACCTACCTCTTCTCATGCACTGTACAGAGAGGCTGTACACTTAATCTAGGTTCTGGATTCTATTCTGGGGAACAAGGCATCGAAAAATCAGCACTGAAGCAGGCTGACTTGTACATGCCTAAGTATTTATTGAATCTTCTCAGTGTACATTCCCTAACATTTTTTTAAATATTTCTTGTCCAATGCAGTTTCTGCTTTTCATAAGATTCTATATTAAAGCATTTCTTCATTGCTGGGGATGTTGGGATGTGTCTTTTTGAGTTGAATGGGAAGACGATAAATTAGACAAAAATGAGAGAAAAAGGAAGGCAAGAATAAAAGAGAAATGTAATTAAATTAATGAAGAAAACCATATAAATCATAATTTCCAGACTCTTGAGTTTTATACATCCATTTTCTCATGCTGAAATAACAAATTTTATTCAGGCTGATAGGCCAGGTTTAGTCACTGATCTGGTAAATTTTGTCTTTGCCTTGTTTTAAGACCTATTTACTTTTTTCACTTCACTGTTGATACTATTTATGCAAATTTTGTAAACAAAATTTCTCTCTCATTTAAACCCACTGGTCCCACATTGAGAGCATGGATAAATATGTCTAAGAGGAATCTTCTTTTGTTTTTCTGTTTTCCCTCATGTTTGAAGTTAGATGCTTTGTCACTTAGGTAAGTGACGGACAACAACTTCCTTCAGCTTGCAGGCAAGAATGACCCAGCTTGGGTCAGAGGCAGACTTCTGACAGGCTGAGCATTAGGAATGGGCCACTACCACCACCTTTTCTTCCCATTGTGGTGTGGGGAGAGTGAATGCTGCCAAAGTCCACAGGCCAGATCGCATGGCTTCATGGGCCAAATCCAGCCTGGGGGCCATTGGTTGCCAGCCTCTGGCTTAGATCATCTGCACCTGTCTGAGTTCTTATCCAAAGTCACCATCTCCTGACTGGGACATAAGTTTGTACAGCTATGAATTCTAATATAAATGACCAGTGATTGGATTCAGGTGAATAATAAGTAACTGAGAAATGAGTTACTAAATGTAGATCCTATATAGATTGTGGAATTCCTTAGTAATAAAAGAAATAAGGACTTAAGTAGAGAGAAGGATAGTTCTTTCTAAATAAAATGTTCAACTTAATTTAAGCATTAGGAGTTCAACTGACTGTGAATCTGTAAATATATCAGTGGCATTCCACATGTGTCTTTTCGTTGTAGGGATTTCTCTTTAGGAAAATCGAAGACTCGTAGAATGTCAGGAGAAGAGAGTGAGTGCAGTGGCGAGGTGGAGTCTTCTGCCATAGAGGCAGACCAGGGTGAACTGGCTGAGGACAGCTGGTAAATGCAATTTTTTTTCCAACTTAAACAGCTTGTTAACTTGACTCTGTGAACGTAGTGCACAGCTGTTCTGCTTATAATTTTACCACAAACTATTAACAGCTGCACGTAACATTTGCTGTATACCTTGGAGAAAGATGGCTGTAAACCTACAGTGAGTAATAGGTAAAGTTAACTAGTTTTTCAATGTTTTACAGATCAGAAGCATGAAAATAATATAGAGCATCAAACTGGTTTCCATGTGACAGAAACATATTGATCTGTTGTTGCAGCTCCAATAAAGAGACTCGTGAGGCATGCTGGAGTGGCTTGTTGGCTGAAAGTTCTGTGCCAGAAATTGAAGTTGCTGAAGTAGCATATACTGCTGATGAAGAGGAGTAAATCAGTAGCAGCTGCCATTACCTTCAAATGTTTCATAATGTTTGGAATAGACTATGGGTAAAAACATATAGTAGCTGTAAAAAAAAAAAAAAAGAAAAAAGAAAATTACAGCACCAGGCAAGAATGCACCAATTGAATGTTTACATAAACAAATCCTTACAAATTATTGAGATAAGAAATATACTTATTGATGCTTTTGATTCAGTTTTTATCTAGCCTTTATATATTTAATATATTGAAGTCTAATTAGGGCTAAATTCAGCTATGCCTAGACTCTTAAATACTGTACATAGATTATAATGATTTGCCACTGCAGTGGCTAAAGCTATATATGTGTATTCACCAATCACGTTACTCAAGGATGTGACATAGTTGTGCATCACGTTTGCCACTAATGTGACATTTGATGTGTTCATCTCTTTGGTGTTTGATTTTTTTCAGATTCTTATATAGCCGTTAAATAATACTCATGGAAATAAAGGTGAATGCAAATTAGGTTAAAGTATAGATTATATCGTGTTTGTTTTTAAAGGTCTAAATAAATTTTAATGCCATGAAATAGGAAGATTTACATTACCAAAGGAAAGGTATTTATGAAATGGAAAGGATTGGCCATTTTAATAAAAAGCTAGTAATCATTGTTGCTGAAAGCACTAACACGTGAGAACCTGCGAACCCAAATACGCTGTCTGTTCACCCACCAATATCATGTTATAATAGTTAATTTAGTTCAGGAATGCTTTTTTAAATCTGATATTTTTGCTGCATACCCATGTAATGATAATGAGTTTTATCAAGAACACTACCTCTTACCTTCTTGCTAATGCATACATGATTTGTTTAAAAATTATTCTAGATTATACGGAGATATAGAATGATTTGTGAAAGCCATATTTTTTTCTGCACAGTAGCTAGGTTGAATCTAGTTGCAATGTATTTTTGTTTCAATATATTTTACACATGGGAATGTTGCTACAATGCATTCTACAGCCTATTTTTCAAAACGTATTAAGCCAGGTGATGCACTTTATAATAGACTCCTTTGTGCCAAGTTTAATTGGCTAATTTCTTTTGAGAGGGGGAGTTGCAGGGAGAGGATTATGTAGTGCCTTTTTGTATTTTACTTGTTCATTACTACAGAAGTTTGTTACCATACTGTGGGCCAGCTTTATGGAATCATTAATACAGCTTGTTTGTTCTGCACCTATTTACTAAAAGTGCCTTGTTTTCTTCTGCTTTTCCAACTGGAAGAATGCTTTTCTGTTTTCATCTTTTTTTCTGTACTACCCACTTCTTTGTTTAATGCTGTTAATATGCGGTATCTTTGTGCTGGAGTTTTCAAAGTTAGCTTTGTATTTCAGGCTGTACATGCAATGACCTTTATGCAGAACTGTTTGAAACCTCCTGGGGAAATAAAACTGTGGACATAGCACGCATTTTCTCTTTTCTTTTTCCCCCCCACCCCCGTTAATAGAAACATTTTAAATACCCAGTCAGCAGAATTTCATGAAAAGCAAATCCTGGATATCTCACTTCATACAGTTTTTTAACATTAAGTCTCAATTCCAGTTGTCATTTTTGCATGAAAATGAATGAATGTGGCAAAACATTAGAAAATTGACTGTGTGTATGCTGAAGGTAAAAGAGACAGGTAATCAGTTTTTGTATTCTTTTGGACTCTGATAGGCTTCTAGAGGATTTTGTAAACTATTACATGTTCCTGGAATATCATATAGAAACCATGCAATTGTCAAACCTCATTGTAAGCCACATACCGTCTTAAACAGGACTAAGCTGTATATGTTAAAATAATGTGGCTTTAAAACAAATGTTTGAAACATTTTGAAAATATCTTTTTAGCATTCTTCACTTTTCTCACTTTATGGACTGCCACTTTAGACATTAAATGAACATAAATCTACATATAAATGTTTTCCAAAGCAATTAAAAGGGATGGTGAGAAATGTGGGAGTTTGTATTTTGCCCTATCATCTTTAAGGATTGTAGGATGCCTCACTTTTAAGTTGAAATTTTAAATGCTTTATCTGAGAAGCACCCTCTATGGCACCTTGTATTTATATGGATTGATCTAATTTGTTTTTAATCAAACATATATACACAGTGCACTTGAAATGCAGTGGTCAAGGCTTCCTGGTAGCAGTAGATTCATAGAAGTTAGGGGCCTCATGACATCATCAGGTCCAGCCTCCACCCCCCCCCCCCCCAAGGCAGGAAAGACTGCTGAGATCAGATGACCCCAGCGAGGAGTGCATCCCAACTGTCTTTTGAAGATCTTCAAGGAAGGTGACTGTGCCACCTCTAGGGGGGGGTCTGTTCCAGATTCTGGACACACAAACCGTAAAGAAGTTTTTTCTTATGTCTAATCTGAAGGGATCTTCTATCAGTTTAAGACCATTATTCCTAGTCTTCCCCTGGGTGCCTTGGTGAACAGATGTTCTAGCCCCTGATGTTCACCCCTTATATACTTAAAGGCTGCCACCAAGTCCTCCCTGAGTCTTTTCTTTTTCAGCCTGAACAGTCCCATGGCCTTCAGTCTCTCCTCATATGGTCTGTTCTCCAGACCTCTAATAATTCGTGTGACCCTCCTTTGGATTCTTTCCAAGTTCTCTAAATCCTTCTTGAAGTTCAGTGCCCAAAACTGGACGCGCTACTCCAACTGTGGCCTCACTAATGCTGAGTGGAGTGGGAAGAAGACATCTTTGCTTGTGATACATCAGTTAATGCATGCCAGGGTGTTGTTTGCTTTGCCAGCTATAGCATCACACCAGTGGCTCACATTCATTTTGAGGTTGATCATGACCCCCAGGTCTTTTTCAGTTGTGGTGCTGGCTAGTGTAGCACCACCAAGCCCATAAGTATGCAGGATAGAGATACAAATATTGTTGGGTTAGGCAATTAACTTAGTATCACTTTATGTAAATTCACCCAGCATATAGTATTAGACTGCAGTGTAGTTACATCACTGACAGGAATACAAAAATAATTCTCTTTTGAGATGGGCTGTACAAGGTCATGTTAAACCACACAGTTAGCTAGTTTGCAAAGCTGCTTTTTGATTATTTTTTTTTCTTTCCACCCTTTAAATTCATAGGAACTTCCACAGTGGGTCAGGCTAAAGGTCCGTCTAGTTTCTAGTCCACTGTCCTGTTTCAATGATGGGAAGTAAAAGACTAACTTAGAGCTGGGATGGCCAGAGTGGTATATGAGCTTCATGCAGCTTCTTCAATGCAGCTCCTGGTGAAAATGTTTGAAACATAATGTTAGGGCTGTGGTGTGATAAGCAAAGGAGTGTTTGTGGCTGGTCATCTTTTAGCTATTTGAAAATTGTGGTAGGCAGCTCCTAAGAATAGGAAGTTTGGTTACCCCTGAGTCTTAGAAGAAAAGTAAGAAACTAGGAATGTGTATACAAAGAACAAGGGGATAGAGGAAATGTTCTGTTCTCAAACACTACTCTCCAACGGAAAGATTGACCTCGATTGTTAACCATCCTCTTAACAGTTTATGACCATTGTTCCTTGTCCTCCCCTGGGGCGACCTAGTGAACAGTAATTCTCTCACCTCCTGATATTCACCCCTTACTTATAGATGGCCACCAAGTCCCTCAATCTTCTCTTCTCCAGGCTGAACAGTCCCAGATCTCTTAGTCCTTCCTCACAAGGTTTGTCTTTCAGGCCCTTAATCATTCTTGTGGCCCTTCTCTGGAGCCTTTCAAGATTCTCCACTTTTTTTTGACGCCCAAAATTGGACACAGCGCTCCAGCTGGGTCTCAAAAATGCCGAGTAAAGTACAGGCAGTCCTCGAGTTAAGATGATTCGGGTTACAATGAACAGTACTTGCAACATTTATAGATTGACACCCTATTTCGATTTTCTGACAGCAGTTTCAACTTTATGATGCTTGATCCAACGCCACGCCAGCAAACAAGTTAGCTGTGTCACCCATCTCCCTGGAGAACATCTGTCCAAACTTCCTTGGACACTTTCTTTAAGAAAGTAGACAACACTCCAGAAAAACCTGCAGCAAAGACTCTAGCCAAGAACCCTTCAAAAAGTCCAGCAAAGTTACCTCAAAGAAGTCCTTCCAAATCAATATGATAGTTATTTACAATATAAATACATCAATGTAGCTATATTACTCATCTATAATTGTCTGAGTACAAAATTCTGGGTTATTTTTGGTGAAAATAGGGTATCAGGCCTTGGTTCAGGAACCAATCCCCCATTTATAACATTGTTCCTATGAGAAAATCAGTTCTGAGTTACAATGTTTTGACTTCAGATGTAGTTTTTAGGAACCAATTGTATGTCCAAGGACTTGCCTGTATGTGTATAGTGTATGTAGCTTCATACTGTATATTGGTGTCTTGTGTCAACTGCTTCATATATTGAATTTTGGTTTTGTTTCAGAATATTTTTCAACAGTACTAATATTATGCTGGATCTGTTTCTGTCCTCCAAAACATCTGCATTCTCTCCTAGCTTTGCATCTCTAATTTGATTGCTGTCTTCTACTGTGAAATAACAGAGCGCCAAGAATAAATTCCTATGACAATCTACCTCTGATCCATCCTACTTTCACAATTGACTGTTAGTTGCTCTGAGTAAAATGTTTCCTTTGACTCTTACTAATGTGTGAAACTAGGGCTAATGTTTACAGGAGAACAAAACCCGTGTTCCTCTTGCATGTTGCTACCACCTCCCTGAGCGGTATCTTTAGAACTGTCAGTAAATATGGTCATAACGAATAAGTGCATGCAAAACTACCACTTTAAGGCAGGCCTTCCTTTGAAATCTGAAGAGCCTTTTTCTTGAGAAGTCTACGTCCAAACATTGCTTGAAAAAATGGTACTCTATGGTGACTTCCCCCTTTCCTTTCATGTAAGAATGAAAGTACTGAGAGGTAGTTAGCTTTGCTAGTCTGATGTTAGGCAGAAGTCCAGGTAGAGATGCACCTTATGGACTAAGTAAGAAATCTAAAGCATAAGCTTTCATGAACATGAGCTCACTTTAGATGCTATGAAAGGAGAAGCATGGACCAATGGAGTGAGTGATTTGAATAAGAAGAGAGAAGAGAAGAGGTGAGGGGGAGGGGAATTGTGCTAGGAGAGTCAAGCAAGGAAAAAAGCCACGAGGAAAAAAGGCTTACAAAAGCTAATTCAGGTAATGGAATAAGAACTTCAACAATCCTTGTTTAAACCATATTTAACACAATCCAGGCTATGGATGATTTCTTGTTCCACAATTTATGTTCAGACTTGCAGTCCTGGTCTTAAAACAGCAATCCTGCGGTCAGTGAGGGAGAGCCAAGGAAGGTTAAAGTGTTCTGCCACAGGCCTTTGGGCATTTATACACGTGCTCTGAGAAGCAGGAGGGCGAGGGGCTGCAAAGGAGTGGGGCTTCAATTAGAGCATTTCCAAGAGCTCCCCCTGTACTGGCATGAAGGGCACAATTAGGATCTGATCCCTGATTTGAAAATTGCATGTCCTGCTATGCACATGTAGCACGACAGGAGGCATGATTGTTGGGATCATGCATTGGATTCCATTGCACTTTTAACTGAAAGTATGTCTAAAATCCCATGAGTTTCCCTGCACTGCTTGTGATTTTTATTTTAAAGATGTCTGTGTGTGTGTGTGTGTGTGTGTGTGTGTGTGTGTGTGTACATAAAGTTCGATAAATGATGGGCCTGTAAATGATGATGATCTTTGTCATTTGTATCTGTAAGTAGTCTATTTTACTTATGAGTAATACTACTGTGGTCCTTTTTTGAATTATAAATTAGTTTCTCTTTAAATTTAAGGATGGGGAACGACCTTGCCAAACTTCAATATATAACAGTAGTATATGTTTCTCTTTAATTTTCTCCTAGGATTACTTAAAAAAAAAAAAAGGATATTTAAACTCTTCTACCATTTCTGATTTTTTGAAACAATAGAGGAAAATGCAAAAATATAGTTTCAGGTACATTATTTTAAAAACATCTCCTTTCCTCTGGTTAGAACAGTGTACAATTCCCTAACATGCAATTTACATCTATAAAATCAAAATACACTGACAACAAAATCAAAAGGGCATTATTTTAATAAAGTACAAGATGGGGATTGACTTAGAATTGTGCCTAAAGCATCAAATGCCTCTAACAAAGTGATGTTTTCAAGCATCATCTAAAGGTATCAAAGGGAGGTTGACTAGTAGTAGAGGGAGTGATGTGCAGTGTGTGTTTGCAGCATGCTTTTCTAAATAGCAGCTCAGTGAGTGTAAATCAAACAGCCTAACAGGGAGAAATTTCCCTTCCGTTATCCTCTGAGATCTATTAGAAGCTGAAGCTTTAACTTTTTTATCCTAATGAGTTGAATTGGGCCTTAAAAAATTACAATTCCTGAACATGAGCAAAGTGTGGGTGGAAGTTGTCTTATTGACACTATCCTAAAGTCAGGTTTCTCTTTCTTCTTTTCATCTCACTTCCAATGTAGTGCATGGCATAAACAGGTAATGACATAATCATTGTTAAACTTCTTAATTCCTCACTGTTTATCATATTGGTGGTTTTCCCCATGTCTCACCTAATATTTACTTGTGAGTTCATCTAGGCGGGAACCATGCTTTAGTTATGATGATCTTCACAATAGTACTTAGGGGCCCATTATATTAGTCACTGTGCAAACCGGAATAGTCAGCTCCACTTATTGTTTGTCATATTTCCAATACACTCCATTATACTCTTTTGTGTAGAAATAATAAAAATGGTCTTGGGAAAGAATTGGACAAACCCAAGCCAAGCATAAGAAGAAGTGTTTAAAACGGGGAAGGACACACTGAGGTTTTGAAATGGGAAATTTGCTGCTTCGCAAAGAAAAATGAATCTGGCTCCACTAGGCATTTCACCATTAACTGTGGGTAGGCAATCATTTCTCTGTGGATTGAGGGGAAAAAGGGTTTTGGACACTTTTCACTTGACATTCTTTGAAGTAAATCTTTCATCCCTAGTAATCCTCGGCATTTGATCTTGTCTGTACAAGGGCAGTTGGTGCACTAATTGCTGTGCACAACCCTCTGCCTCCTTGTGACTTTGATCTGAAGCCCTCTGAAGTTGGGGTTTACCTGTTTGTACAGCACAATGTGGCCTCAGTCCTGACACGCACCTTCGGGCACCATACATGTGGTGTTGTTGATACCATAATAATACTCTGATTTTCAATTGTGTCTTTTCACTTCAGAACCTTGATGCATCTTAATGAGTTTATTCCCACTTCTCACCTGCATCTTTTACATTATCCCAGCCTTGCTTATGGAGAAATTAAAGCGAAGAGATTAAATGATTCATCCTAACATCACATCTAGTCAGTTGGCAGAACTGCTGGGCTACTACTGAATCCATACCTGGACCAGCAGGTTAAAAATAGATGAGACACCAATCACAATGAGACATTAGTCTATGTGCAGGAAGACTTTCTTGGGAAATCTTGACTGAATTTCAAATAAGTCTAAATGTTCTTGCTCATAAATTATTAGCTTGTCCTAGATTTTATTACTTATCTACCTTGTATAAGGTTAGACTTTAAATGCCAGGGTAATTTTATGAGAAAATGGTGGAGAAACATCCCTTTTTCTTTGCCTCTGCAAAAGATTGCAGTTCTGCAGATTAATTCTATTGACCAAGAGATGCCACAGATATTCTACTGTAATATTAAGGATGACTCTCTGTATGATATAACTTTAACTGTTGCTGTTTATAGTTATCCAGGTTTGTCAGCATTGCTTATCAGGCATGGGTGGAATTGGAACAAGGTTGTCCATTGAGCTTTTATAATCTTGTTATAGGCAATTCTTTAAAAAAAAAATTAAGAAACTGTTGTGAGGTATACCAAGGTTTTGCATCTCTTACTTCCTGGAGCTACTGATTTACATCATCTCAGACATGGTCAGTGATAATCATATCCAGCTCTGGCTTAAATAGCTCTTTTCTCCTTCTCCTCCTTCATGTACTTAAGTGTTTATTATTTCTTTTACAGTGCAGCCCCAACTGAGATTAGCAATTTATTATGATGCTAGGTAGTTTATGTCCACAAAGTAGGAGAAATTCCTTGTTCTGAAGATTTTACTGATAGGCATGGTGCCATTACCATAGGTTTCTCACAGGTAAAATAGTTTCAAACACCTCATTTCCCATTGTAGGTGAGGCATGAAGCCTTGTTCAACTGCCCTCAGATCTGGGGCCAGGGAAGGGGGATCAACTTTTATATTTCATTCTGGGGAGGTTCTTTGAAGGGGCATAGCTATGGAGTTACTGCTGCTGCTACTCTGGAGACCTAAAAAGCTTGACTGTTGTTGAGAACATTTTCCCTCAGGTCACACACAGCTAGCCCCTTCCCCCAATTACTGGAGGAAATGGAACAAGAAAAGGCTACTGTGCATATCAACCAGTGAAAACTTGTTACTACTTAACTTCCGTTTTACACTTGAGAGTACATGTCCATGCAAGGAATTCCCCAGATGCAGCTAGGCACTAACATGTTCTGTGTATTGTTTTAAAACATGTCAATAAAGGTTTCAGCAAAACCTTTAAAAAGGCTTACAAGTTCAAATAAGCACACTTGCTCACGCTTCAAAGATATTGGTCACACAAAACTCAAGTTACTTCATAGATTAAGGAGACTGCTTCCATCCTTTGAAGAGTGGCATTCTCTTTCTGTTCTTGGTTCCAGGACCTGCTGCCCCCACCAGCCTAGGCAATGGGAGACAACAAAGCAGGTCTCAGTACAGCAGAGCATCCTGCTTCAGATTTCTAATGCTATATTCATTGTGCCATAGCCCATGCTGCAGGCCAAACTGTCAGCCAAGATCCCTATAGCTCCACTATCTCCTCAGGTACTTTTTTTAATGTTTCCTTTGTAAAATACAGTGTAGAAGTGAGGTACTGAATAGTACACAGGGAAGGCAACCACCAAGTTGATCGTATTTCAAAGCTTTGTTTCTGGAGTTTCCTAAGTAATGTGGTTGATTTTCCAACTGAGCCAAATGTTGACCTGATGCAATTAGGATTATTTTGCTGACAATGCTTTCAAGCCACTGGGAGTATAAAATGCAATTATGTTTCTCTCTTTAGAGGATGAGGTGATTGCTCCCACCCAAGCTCAGATATTAACTTTGGAAGCTCTACTTTGCAGCCCACACCCAGGTCACTAGTAATTTAATCCATGTTACCTTTTCCACTCTTATACACAATTTCCCTCACGTCCTTTGTTTTAACAGCAATGATCAGAACCAAAATAAGAACTGTTCCTTCTTGGATCATTCTGACCCAGCGCTGACATTTAACTTTGCACCTACAGCTTAGAAGGCTGAGCAAAGGGATAAGGGAAACTGCGTGGTGGATTAAGCAGAAGTTCAGAGCTGTAAGTGCTAGACATCAAATTTTGCTTTGGGCAATCACTTCCACTGTCTTTTGCTATTTGTGACAAGTCAGGGGACTTACTTTCCTCTGTCTGAGTGAGAAATGAGGATCCATTATGCAGTGTTTTGAAAATGTTACGTATTTGGTTCTTCCAAAATATATGCTTCAAATGTATTTGGCTCTTCCAATATATATTCATCAAATCAAGTCCTTCATCTGAATCAGAGCAAGGATGATTTGATCCTAGGTCTGCTATATACTAGGAATGTCCTAACTTAATGATTTTGCATTCTTGCTCTCATTTCTCATGAACAGGATGAGAAAACCAGCCAGCTACTGCTTGAGCAGCTGATGTGGCTTAGGTGCTGAGCTCCAGAAGAAAGTTCATGGCAGACGATCTTGAGGCAAGGGAGTTGCTGCCTGGCCAGAACATGCCTTTGTGGCAGTAGCTCTCAACCTCTTCAAGACCCTTTAGACCCATTTGGCTTGATGCACTCAGAAAATGCCAGCTCTTATTTTTCATTCGTTTTTTAACTACAGAAAAATAACAGAGCATTTTTTCTATTGCAAAGAACAGACAGTGCAACCAGTCAACACTGACAAGTGCAAAGTGATGCACCTGGGGAGGAACAACTGGCACCATACCTACAGGTTGAGGAACTCCTTTCTTGTCAGTACAGAGGCAGAAAAGGATCTTGGAGTCATCATTGATGCCAAGATGAACATGGGCCAGCAGTGTGGGG
>NW_017728886.1:221110596-221127118 GCF_001723895.1 Crocodylus porosus | reverse complement strand
TTCACTGTCAGGGCGGCTAGGGTCTGGAACCAACTTCCAAGAGAAGTGGTGCTGGCTCCTGCCCTGGGGGCCTTTAAGAGGAGGCTAGATGAACACCTTGCTGGAGTTGTTTGACCCCAGGACTCTTTCCTGCCATGGCAGGGGGTCAGAGTAGATGATCTACTCAGGTCCCTTCTGACCCTAGAAACTATGAGCAGTCAAAATGTTTTTAACACTATGAATTCTTTATTGAAATCTCTTGGTTTATCTTGTGAATCATATTTGCATACATAACAGCACTAACCCCATGGTACCCTTGAAAGGATCTCAAGATGACCCAGGGTCTATGATACTCTGCTTGAAAATCACTGCTCTAGGGAGAGGCACTTGGCTCAGATGCATTACGCTTTGCATGTACACCCCACTCCTTCCCTCCGTGTCACTGCAAGGAAGTTTAAAGAACAACTGTAGTCAGCTCTTTTTTAAAAATATGTTCCTTAGGTGTTAAGGTGTCCCCTAAATTGTATGAGAAACCAGGGGGCTGAAAATGCCACTAGGAGAGGCCACCTAGGGATTAGCTGCAAACCTGCACCATGCAAAGTAGATCTGCAAGGTCAAGCCTATGCCTAAGCCTGTTAGAGAATGGGACATAGGTGCACTCATAAATTTTGGATTCAACACATCAAAGTTTTAGTCAGTCCTAAGACACCTGTAAGAAGGAACGCCAGGGCACTTTTTCATGAATACTACTCTGCTTTCTCCATACGCTGAAAGTGCAGATTGCTCTGCATCAGCTTGTTTTCCCAGGATCGTTAAGATTGGCAGAAACACAATGGGCTGCTATTAGTTTTGAACCAGCTTTTTCCTTCCCTTTAAAATGTACATCCCTTCTGTTTTTACTCCTATGCAATCAGTCAACATGAGTGAAGTAAAGTTTTGTTTGGAAGCAGCAGTCCACTAAGCCAATTTCAGGCCCTAGTTTCTCTTATGGTCACTCCTGTGTTGAACACAGAGCTCCACCTACAGGTCAACTCATTCCAAGCATCAACCTGAATTTTGGTGGAGCCAACACAAGACTAACCTGCTTTGCAATTTCAGTGAAGCAATGTATTTATAACACCTCAGTCTTTAGTCACAGAATCACCCCACTCCATCGGTAATAAATCTTGGCTGACTTCAATTAGCTATTAACCTAATAGATGCACACAGGCCAAAATGTTCATTCCTAGGGTTAGTTTTATACCAGTCAGGGTGTGTCTACACATGAACTTATGCATGCCTAAACTTAATTTTACATAGCCTAAGGTGCATTAAGGCAATTGAGGCATGCATCTACACATGCACACCTTAAAGTGCATTAACGCAGCTCACTGGGCAAATGCATGTGCAGCCTGCCTTGGGCAGCACCTTGTACAGCCCCACCGCAGCATAGCTGGGCAGTGCAGCCCAGCACCAGCACCAGCACCAGCACCAGCACCAGCCAAAGGGGTGGGAACCTCCCAGTCTCCCCAGAAGTAACTGGCCTGGCCCTGGCCCCAGCTCTAACCCCTTCCTCATGTTCCTGTCTCCCCTGCATCAGATAAGAGTGGGCCAGAGCCAAGCCTGTGGGGCCCTATGGTGCTGCTAGGTGGTGCCAGGAAGACATGGCAGGTGCTGTTCTCCAAGGCACAGATGCAAACAGTGAGGCTCTCGGGTAACTGGTCTGGGTCACTTCCTAGTATACGTATTAACCCCAGATTAGGTGCCTATGGGTTTTCTCAGCACAAAATGCAAGTGCTTAATGAATCTAATTTCATAGCTGTTATCTAGGATCAATTGGGATGGATCTTTATGACTTCAACATCTAAATTTGCTTAAGCACTGTTTAGGAATAACATAGGTCAACTGGTATCCAGATCCTAATATCTTTAAAATTAATGCACGTTTGATGCCTGAATAGCTATACGGGTATTGTCCAATTAACCACAGCTGGTTGTTGCTGTGATAGATTTAAAAAAAATAGTGGCTGTTGTAACTTCAATTACAGATAAAAGTGCAGGTTGGCTACTTATAAAAGAGGCAAAAGACAAGTCTATAGTATTTTTTTTTTTTGCTTACACCCCAAAATACAAAAACAAAGACTTTGGGTTAAATGTATCTGGCTACCTATGACAACACAACATAGCTTCTTACTGAGGGGGGAGGTGGGGAAGAGGGGTGTAGCAGCATACAGACAGGCAGTAGGTTTTCTTGATTTTGCTGAGTTTTCCATTTCCCTTTGGCTTATACTCTACATTTATAAATGATTTATTCTGTTATTCTAATGTTCTCTGTTTGTTTTTACTTTAATTTGTTTTAGTGAAACTTTTAGGACTGGACTGAACCAAATCTGTTGTGGGCTTAAGATAGAATCAATTGGTTGAAATTTATGGGCATTTGTACACATACACGCACCACAGCAGCAGGCACTTTGAAAATTGCCTGGTATTGCAGCACATGCAGTTGTATAAGCAGCAAAATGTGCATCAGCGCTGAGAAAATGGTGGAAACATCGGAGGTGTTTTAGTTTAAAAGTGCACCACCGCCATTTTCTGTGCACTGACATGCATTTCACCGCTTACACAACTGCAGGAGGTGCAGTGCAGTTCACATCAGCTCACGTGCAGAGCAGACTCATTTAATCAAGTCTGCTCTGAAGTGATGGATCTCCAGCACGTTTCAGGATGAATATGTATGTGTATAAATGCCCTACTCACTGGGAAAACCAGAAAGGAGGTTTTCTTTCTTCAGCACCATGGAATGCTGCTGACCACCATCCTGCTTTCTCTTCACCTCATTTACAGTCTTTACTAACAAGGCTGTTTTGTTTTTAGAACTTATCTAACAATCTTAATAAAAATATATCTATTATAGAAAAACAGCTTCTAAAACACTTGGTTACATCAATCACTACTACTAACATTTTAAGATAAAGTCATGATACACAGCCCGTCCCCAACAATGTTTTGAGTTACAATGTTTCTCACTTATAACGTTTATAAATTGACACCGTTTCAACTTTCTGACGTCAGTTTCGACTTTACAGCGCTTGATCTGATTCAACGCCACACCAGCTAACAAGTTTGCTGCATCGCCCATGTCCCTGGAGAACATCTATCCAAACTTGCTTGGACACTTTCTTTAAGAAAGCAGACAAGACTCCAGAAAAACCTGCAGCCAAGACTCCTGAGGAGACTCCAGCCAGGAACCCTTCAAAAAGTCCAGCAAAGTCACCTCAAAGAAGTCCTTCCAAATCAATATGATTGCTATTTACAATATAAATGCATTTATGTAGCTATATTATTCATCTATAATTGATTCAGTACAAAATTCTGGGTTATTTTTGGTGAAAGTAGTGTATTGGCCTTTGGTTCAGGAACCAATCTCCATTTATACCATCATTTCCTATGGGAAAAACAGTTCCAAGTTACAACATTTTGACTTGAGACACATATTTCAAGAGCCAATTATGTCTTAAATCTGAGGATTGCCTGTACTACATTCAGATTATTTAAGGTCTTCCTTTATAACGCTTCCTTTCAGGCCTTGTGCTCTGTTTCATTGCATCTCATTACTGGTTTAGCTAGACATGTTGATTGTTGCTTCTTTTACTTTGCTAAGGAAGCTGGTTGTCACATCTGCAAAGGTTTATTTTACAATCACTCAGAAACAGGTTTTGGGGGTCTTCTACTTAGCCACACTTCTGCAGTTTGGCTTAAGCCCCTTGAAAATAACCAAAGCTAGCTACAGTGTATAGAAGAGATCAAGTTTGTGGTTAAAATCTCTCTTAAGAAGGATTCAACTGTCCCTGGCTATCTAGAAGGAAAGGTAAAATATTTAGAAGTACCAAAGGAGCTGAAGTTCCATGCCCTGTCATTGAAATCGAGGCTCTAAAGCCCCTAAGTCGCTACTGGAAATTATTACCCATGGTGCCAAGTACCAGTGAATAGGATAGTGCTTGGAACAACTACTGTCCTATTTGTTTTCCAGTGCTGCAAATACCAGTTTTGGAAACTAGCAACTTTTCTTGACTTTTCTGCTACATAAGGAACATTAATCCCCGAGTTAATCTCATTCTTTACAGATCCACTTCAGTTAAAGGCAGATTGTTAGCACCTCAAGCATGTATGTAGCGCTAGTCATCATGGTGTTAAGGCTGGAGATATTCAAGCACTTGCTGGAGATCTAAACCACATGATCCCCAACTACTAGCAGCTTTAACAGCAAATGATCAGTATTTGACTGGACAGAGTTGGGAGAAATGGATTGCTACAAATTTCACAGGTGTTGTACCACACCTAAAAAAAAAAAAAGCCTAGTGCTCATGCTTTAGAATGGCACTACCAGAGCTGCGGAGGGGGTTTGGGTTTATTTGGTGGCTATTCCACTTGAGTTCAGAAACTCAACTATTAGTGGGTAGATAAAGAAAGGGAATGGATAGGAAATAATTCCATAAAAGCATGCACAGCACATGCAGACCCCATCTCATAGCAACCAAGCCAGTTCCATCGGAGCTGCAAAGATCTCTGCAGTTAGGGTGACCATATGTCCTGGTTTGGCCGAGACAGTCCTGGATTTCATAGGCCAGCTCCAGCCAGTTGGTGAAAATTAAAACAAGCCCCAGAATCGCAGGGACACAGGGTGCAGTCTGGCAGGGAAGTGGAGCAGCATGGTGTGCTAGGCAGGTAGTGCCTGCCCAGCACACCATGGCACTTTACCCGCCTCTGGATTGCATCTTGCCTGCCTGCAGCTGCCTGCAGCAGCACTGCTGACTGGAGGCGAAGAAGAGGGCAGAGTCCCAGATTTCCTTAAAAATAATATGGTCACCTTTCTCTATAGTTTGAGCTGGCTAAGTCATTTTTATTCTTCCCAGGCAAGCACTGACATTTCTATCATCTTATCATAAGGTTCTAAATCAGGCTGTTTAAAAACAGCTTTTTGTGTTTGCTTTTGCTAATGCACATTTTATGCCTAAGGAATATTTTGAAAAAATTCATTGAGGGGTTGGCCAGCCCACCCTTTCAGGTGAGGTCCAAAAACTAAATATGTGTTTAGAGACATCCAGGAGGTCATGGAGGAAAGCCAGAGTTGATATTCTTGATATGCAAAAGGTAAAACATGAAACAGAATGAGAGCCTGGAACAGAGACAGAGACAGTTTTTGGACTTAAAAAGAAAAGTAGAGCAAAGTCACCAGTTCCTATTTAAAAAAAAATGGTCAGCTTACACTACCGTTAGGACACCAAATATTTATTTACACAAATATAAATTAGCTTTTACACTCCCCCTCAAAGATCAAGTCTCTTTTACAAAATACCAAGATTAAAGTTTTAAACACCATTAAAACAGTTCCTAAAATAAACACAGTTCAAAAAGGAAATTTCAAAATAAATCAACTATAGCACTCCATCTGCTTCTAAAATCCTGTTTGTAAGCCGTGCCCGTTCTAATGCACTTAGAGTAGTGGGTTGACACTATCAAACCCTTCTGCTTCTGTACTGAAGAAATACCAGCTTGGCACAGGAAAGAGACATGTTCAAAAGAAAGCAGTTGTCACAGTTTCAGATGTCATTTACCCATAAAAGGGGTAGCTCTTCAAATATATCAATGGCTGTAGCTCCATAAATGTCATTAGTGTCACAGATGTCATTAAACTGTGTAATCAGTTTAACCTGGAGATCTGTGGATGTACATCTCATTAAAAGGTTTACTGCAATTCTGGCTAGTCAGTACTACATTCCAACAGTTGTGAATGGAAGTGTTTTGTACCCATCTAATGTTCATAATACCAGATGCATCTTTGCTTCTGAACAAAGCCAAATCTCAGCATCCTTGGAGCACCACAGTTCTACTCAAACATGTATGATCATGCCTCCACTTATTTTTCAGGAGGTTGTTAATTGTTAATGGCCTGATCCTACAAGCTGCTCAGTACCTCCTGGGCAATAGGAGCACATCAGTTCCTGTTTACAGCTGTTTGATTCTTTACAGGACTGGGAGATAGACTAGAACCTATTTGGAGTTTGGTGATTTGATGTGGTAGCTCTCTCTACAGAAAAAGACTGTCCTTGAAGTTTTATCGTCCTCTGACCAGTCCATAGGAAAATGTCCTGCACAAAGATGACAGGTCTGTATTTTCCAGTGACCTTAAATCATCTTTGGCCTAGAACTGGAAAATTTTAGACATGTTTAGACGTATCCTTTTTCACATAGTAAATTTACACAGCTATTTGTGGTAGCCTTCAGGGACACTAGACAGTACAGCTAGAATTTGTGGTACTTAAGGCTGTTTGTAGACATGCTTAGCATTTTGTAAACCATGCTGATGTGCACCACACTGTTTGAATCAAATTTCAAGTCAAATTAAGGATTAATAGATGATCAGCCTGACCTCTATCCCGGGGAAGGTCTTAGAAAAGATTATCAAAGAGGCCATTCTTAACAGACTGGCCGATGGCAACATCCTGAGGGATAGCCACCACGGGTTTGTTGTGGGTAGATCTTACTTGACCAATCTCATTTCCTTTTACAACTAGGTGCCTATCACCTGGACAAGGAAGAAGAGATTGATGTCATATATCTTGATTTTAAAAAAGCCTTCAATCTAGTATCCCATGATCACCTCTTAGCAAAACGCTGGCTTGCATCAATAGATGCTACTCAAGCAATTCCCAGGACGTCATTCTCCCATTGTACTCGGCCTGGTGAAGCCGCAGCTGTTCCAGTTTTGAGCTCCACAATTCAAAAAAGATGTGGAGAAACTTGAGAGGGTGCAGAGGAGAGCCACACACAGGATCAAAGGTCAGGAAAACAGACCTTATGATGAGAGGCTGAGAGCTATAGGCCTCTTCAGCCTGGAAAAGCGCAGGCTCAGGGGTGATCTGGTGGCTACCTATAAGTTTATCAGGGGTGGTTACCAGGATCTGGGGGAATGTCTGTTCATAAGAGCACCCCAAGGGATGACAAGCTCAAACGGTCACAAACTCCCCCGTGACCATTTCAGGCTGGACGTAAGGAAGAACTTCTTTACTTTCTAAGCCCCCAAGGTTTGGAATAGACTGCCCCCGGAGGCGGTTCAAGCACCTACTTTGAACGCTTTCAAGAGACAGTTGGATGTTTATCTTGCTGGGATCCTATGGCCTCAGCTGACTTCCTGCCCTCTGGGTGGGGGGCTGGACTCGATCTTCCAAGGTCCCTTCCAGCCCTGATGTCTATGAAATCATTGATCCTCACAGCAGGAGGCACTGGCTATACAGTACACAGTCCATACACTTGTCAGTCCCTTAACAGAGGTTGGAAGTAATTAAGAGATGATAATAAACCTGCAATCACAGCTACATTGTTCCAGTTATCTAAAGTGCTGGTTCAGAACCTGTAATTGACTAGATATTTAGAGCAAGGTATTGTTGCCGTATTCAAATTTGTAAAAGTTGTTACTTTGTGCCCGACAGCTTCTACTGCGTTGCAAAAGCCCAATTGAGTTTCCCTTGCCAAGCATTGCAATATCAATCTGATCTGGGTTCCTAAGGACTGTTTTTCCTAAAAGCAATGCCATATATACATATTAATTAATACAGTTTAATACATGCCCCGGTCTGCATTAACTTTAACCTTCATTCAATGAGGATCTGTTGATTCAGACTGAAGCCAATTTTATTTTGGACTGCAGATGTCCATGTGTATATAGTGACAGCTGTAGTCTGGATTAAACCTAGAAAAATGTGATGTCCATAAATGGCTTAAAAGGCCAGCATATTGCCCTTTGCTAATTTACTACAACATGGCTTTCTTTGATCAACTGGTTTTGCCTTTGAAAGGAGTTAGCGATTCCTAGGAACCACAGTTCAGGGGGAGCTTTTTTCATGGCATCACAGTGACAGTGACTGCCTAAAGTGATAAAGATAATATTAGTTGCCAATCACTTAACATGTTCTAATGAATTTCAGTTCCATAGAAGTGGGTGTATAGCAAGCAAAGAAAGCTTTGCAGAGAAGAACTTTGTTTTGTTTTAATTGCCAAAGGACAGCGCTTAAAAGTTCCTAAGGGGATACTCTTTCCTGCCTTCTGCTTGAATTCAGACTCACATGGCTAACTACCTCTTCTTATCTCCAAAGGAAATTAATAGCCCAGGTCTTCAATTCTAAAAGGTACAATAAAGTATGTTGTATTTAGTTGACTATGCTAACTGCTACCTAAAGTGCTCTGCAAACAGTAAGTGCTAAGTGATGGAAAACTAATTTGACAAAGAACAGATGTTAAAGGCCAGCCTTTCCAAGCTAAGCATGCGACTCTACTGACATTGCTTGCCTTACATTTACAAATGTGAAATGCATAAATAGAGATGGATCAGACAGTCTGCTTGTACAATTATGCAAATCACTTAGGTACAGATTCTTATTTCAACCAAAACTTAATTTATTATGTACTGAACAACTCAGCCTTTTACTTATTAAGCCTCCAAGTCTCTATCTTGTCTCAAAACATGTTATTCAGTTACATTATATATTACTACATTAACATACTAATTTCTTCCTGACAGTCTAGAATTATACATGTTAAATGTAAAAGCAGGTTTTAAAATCCAGCTTTTAAAATAAAGACCTAAAGAATGTGCCTTTCTTCTTCCTGATTCGTTCCAACAAAGGAAGGTTTTCCTGGTGCTCCCCACTGGAAAAGAGCTGCATTGCTTACCCACTTTTCCATGCCAGCATACCTAGTCTAATCGGCAGGATACAATTCTCTGTTAACGCTGGTGTAAGTAAAAAGCAAGTCCAGTTAAAAGAATGGACTCATATTAGGACCTGACTGAAAGGGAAGAAAACACCTCCTCAGTATTTGTAATTTCAGAATTCATTCCATTAATAGGAGCTTAGGCTCACAAGGTTTTGTATCCTGTCCAGCAAAACACATGATCATGGTCTGAACATGAACATCAGAAGGCTGACTGAAGTCTTTAATGGATTTGGGCCCAAGTGCTCTGCATATTACAGGATCATGTCTACAGAGTCAAGTATCAATTTTTCTGTTGCTGCAAGGAAGCAAGGATAACCTGGCACTTCCAGTGTTCCCCAATTGGTTCAACCATCAACCAATTTGAATTACAACTAGAAACTAGATCAATATTATTCTGATTTCTAACACCCTAGAAAGTCCAACAATACAAATATTTGTTTACTGTTTCACTAAGGATAACAACAAGTACTAATACCAACATCAGGTCTAATTTAGAATCAAAATTTACTTTGACCAAGTGACATCCTATTTTTGTTCTGTGTCCTAAGGATGAATTTCTTTTTAGTGCAGTAGCTTAGAAGTTAGGGGGCTTGTATACACATACAATTAATGTACATGAATAAACTCTGGAGCTAGTTGCTCCAGACTTTATTGTTCAAATAGCATGCCTGGGAGCATGTGCCCAGGACTGCAGCACATTGAGCCGGGTCAGAGCAGCGTTAGCTAGCAGGGCAGTCCTGGGGATCAGCCTGCCAGCCCAGAGCTGCTTCACTTGGCTTAATGTGTTATGAAGGGGCTGGCTGGGACATGAGGGTGCTTCAGTGCAGACCTATCCGGCAGGCAGCCCCCTGCAACAAAGTACAGTCATGCCCCAGTCAGCTGGGGCAGCATCTACATGTGTGCTACCATGCAGTAAAAAACTCTACAACAGGTTAGTACTTGTATTTACAAGTACTATCCTGCTGCAGAGTTAGTTAATTTACTCCAGCCAAATAGGGGCACACATGTAGATGTGTGACATTTACTGTGCAGCGAATTCATCTATTGCACAGGAAACATGCCTGCAGTATAGTATGTTCTTCTAACTTAAAAATAAAACCTGTTATGACATCCTGTTCATTAATGCCACAGACAAAACATTTGAATTCTAACAACAACATCCTAGCTCAAAATTTCAAATGTTAACACTTTTAAGTAATATTTCCCTTCAGGTCTCCCTACACAAATGGAATGCTTAGAAGCCAAAGTTCTCTGGCACTCACAGCATTAAAAATACTTGCAATTTTTCCTGAAAAACTGTATTACCCAAAGAAATCAAGGCACATCTTATAAAAATCCTCTACCCCATTTTAGCTTTTAAACTGGGAGTTAAGTTACCATTTATTCTTGATCTTTCACAGAATTAGCTGGATCAGTTTAAAATTGGTAGGGACTTAGACAAAGGCCTGAAACATAATACAAAGTTCTGGCAGTACAGCTATGTTGACTAAGGATGTGTAAAGGTCACATCTCAACACTGGCACAGTTCTGCCAATGGAAGGCAGTTTCTGCCAGCTCTGCTTCTACTATTTTAGGATGTGCAACTCTGGTGACAGAAAAGCTTCCTCTGCTAACAGAACTGCATTGAGTCTGGGTGGCCTGACTGCTTTAGCAGCACTCTTGTGGCTATAAACAGCAGCAGCTCCTCAAACTAGACTAAACTTAAAACTTTTGACAAGGGATAGATCCAGAGGGAGTGCAGAAGCTTTTGGCTGTCAGCAGTCAATGTGCTCAAAGCAGGTTGTAGGAGTGGAACCTAAACTTGACTGTTCTTCTGACTTCCAAATACTTGCAACCAAGCTGACCACTAGGCTAGGTCTTGCAGACTTTACATAGTTTCAGTGATTCATCATAGCAGGGATTTCAATCATATTTGTCTATGGGGCCTTCATGTTTTTCAAATCAATACTATGCAAGTATGCACTATCCAGTAAAAGCTATTTTTATTCCTTGTGGTTTCTTCACTGTAAAAGTGACACAAGACTGGCCAGGACCTGATTATAATTTTTTTAAAAACACAGAAAGTATATTATTACTTCAGAGCAAAAATTGGCTATAAAAATAAAAACAAAAACAAAAGAGTAACTGAGTTGGATCTGCATGAAATGCAATCATGCTGCATTGTTAAGTATATGAAATAGTTCCATTTTTATACACCTGTATTGTAGTGTTCAGAATTATAAAAGTTGGGGCTATTAAGAAGCCCAAGCTGCCAGCTGCTTCATACCATCATCATCTTCCACTCTCTTCCTGGAGGATGCTACAATGAGAAATTAGCAATAATCAGTGACTAATGCAATAGTCAGAACAATTTTCTTCACCCACATCATGCTCTTTGTAATGTTTTCTAGTCTCAGTGCATCTCAGAACAATTTACTGAGTAGCAAGCTAAATATAGGCAGCACAGTGAGACAGATTAAGTGTATAGTCATTATGCTCCCCTGTTAGCTCATATTCAATCTGTAACATTATGGGTTGAATTCACCTCATAATGAATAACTGCTAAAAGCTGTTATTAAATGGGAAAAATATACCATCACTCCAAAAAGTGACGTGTTCTGTAAACTCCACCTGGATAATCAGAAGAGACACGTGCTGGGTAACACCTACCAACAAATATCTAGTCACTGGTGTTTGTGCCTGAAAGCTTGTAAGAAACATTTTTCCCAACTATTTAATTGGTCTAATAAAAGACATTACACATTTACCCAAAGAATCTTGTCTGCCTATGTCCTTAGAACAACCCAACTATAACCAACACCCCCAGTCACTGAATAATATGTCAGTGCTTGTGCACAGGCCAGATTTCAGACTCTTGAATTCACCAGTGCAAATTAACCTGAAAAGCCAAAATAACTGCCTAGATAGGGGGCTGCCCAGGTTTTATTAATACAGGTTTTAATTAAAATAGTGCAGCTTAGGTGAGCAGATGACCACTGTCATAGTGTAATCTTTTCACTCTTTCCCCCCCACAAGAGGTTTAAAAGCTGATCAGGTGAGAGAGATACTGGATGGAAAACTAGAGAACTAGCGTTTAAACTGCACTAGGATAGTAGATGTGTCACATTAGCCCCTTGGCCAGCACAGTACACCAACAACTTGTTCCTTGCTTGTGCTGTCCAGTTTTGGTGCACAGTGGCTCCCTCAAGAGGCAGAATAGAAGCAAAGAGGACATAAGTGGCTACAAGTTAATTGTCCACAGTGTCTCTTAAGGGCTACAAGTTAATTGTCCACAGTGTCTCTTAAGGGGTGTTGAGTAGCAGCCCGGAAAAAAAAAGGATAAATGCTGGAGGACTGGCTACTAACTACAGAATGAGACCTTTCAAGGAGCAAGTGTGGAACGACAGGAAAAAACTATAAACACTTTTCCCAATTCTATTTGCTTTTGCCTCCTTTACCGGTAAATAGAATAACTAGCAATTTTCAAAATTGATGTCGTAACATGAAGCAGCTTTGAGATTCCAGCATTCTAAAACTGGGTCAATTTCCTATTCACAATAGAGACTATTTTGTGGTTAAAAAAGATAAAAATAATTTCAAAATTCTTGGTCATTGGTACCAGAATAATTCAATGAAATGCCCTCTCTCCCAAGTGTCAACTTCTGTGCTAGTGTAAACGCCAATAGTGCTGCATCCATTTACATTTGCATAGAATGAGGTCCTGAATAGTTCCATGAAGCAAAACAAAAAGCCTTCACTGCTTCCTGTGATGAACAGTCAAAGATGGAGTAAGAAGTGTACAGTACATTAAATGTTAAAGCTGAGTTAATTATATCATATGAGCTATTTCCCCCTTCTAATTCGCAGTATAGCTTAATCATGGGCAACTAAAAACAAGCAATTTACCAGGGCGAGAAGGCAGCAGTGTAGATGGGACACTTGGCAATCTGACATTAGACATTTTATCATTAAGGTCTTCTTGCTCCAGCTCTTCCAACTCTGCCATCAACTCATCCTGAAGACAAACAAAACCATTATATTAACAAAACTGTAATTTCACAAATAAAGGGATGTATTTAACAATAACCATTAAATCAAAGAACTACTGAAGTAACAGTTCTAATTTAAAAAGCAGCCTGGGAACATACATCTGTTGCAGAACCACTACAAGCTTTACTTGCTGGCTATCATAAAAACTAATTAAGATTTACCAAGTTACACTTCCCATTAAAAAGCAAGACAAGCGATTCTAAGTACACGGGAATTTATTGTAAACAAACAAACAGATCATCCTTGAAAGTTAAACATGAAGGCAAAGAAGGTTACAATTTTACTGTGGCTAAGAGTTCAATTGTCAAAACTGGAATCAATGTATGTCTCTGCTACCATTCTAAAAATGGACCTGGCTCCAGAAGGAAACTGTGTTAGTGGATGTTGTCAATGGATGAAAAATACTGAAGCCCTGCCTGACTAAGCACCAGATTTGGTGCAGATCCAAAGTAACATCAGAGTCCCAGTTGTTCTGCTGGGTCCTGTTAATCAATACTGAAGCATATTACATGTTTAGTTTTTCACCTGCAGAAAAACTGATTTGGACAGACGATCAAATATGTATTTGTAATACCACAGAAAAGTTATGCATTCTTGGAGCAGACACTGTAATCATTTATGCTGACCTTCTTGATAGTCCTCCTGAAGTAAAATTTCTGTAGTAAATCTGTAACTTCTTTTCTGAGCTGAAACGGACTTCTCAGAACAATATTCCGGCTTGATTTAAATACTTAAATAAAATGTCTCTCTTTAGAAAAGTGATCAATGTTAAAAAAACAACAGTGGGTTTTATTCCCCACTAAGTATCCAAAAGATTTCCTCAGGCACAAAAACATTTAGTATCCAAGACAGCTAGGATCTACGCAGAAGTTTACTCAGCAAATGAAGAAGTATTTTTAGGGACTTATTGAAAGTATCTGAGAGGGGAAAAGTAATCATCCATGAAGCAAATCAAGGCATTTTACATTTGCTCTTATCCTGAGGAAAAGATTAATTTGGGGGTATGGGGTTGTGGTTTACCCGAGGTATTTTTGTTTTGTTTTGGTTTTTAAAAAATCACCAGAGGGCAGTTAAAAACTGGTTCTTAATGTTCAGGCATTTCAAAATCTGATTATTATTTGCAGAACAATTCAAACCTGCCAAAAAGACTAACCCTGATCCCAGAATGGGCTCAATATTTTGTTTGGTTTCTTTCATGATTTCAATAGCTATTAAGATTGCTCAACATTTAATGGGATCTTTAAATCTATGGGGATCAACATCTCTTATTTTAAAATAAAAAAGGACTAGGAGTGCACCGCTAGAGATTTTGGGGGCCGATACCAACAGCCAATTTTTAAGGCGGCTATTGGCTGATACCAGTCTGATTTCCAATACCAGCTTGGAGAGCAGCGTACAGCTAGTAAGTCTGGTGTGCTGGAAGGGGAGGGGGAAGGGAAGAGGCGTGTGGGGGGGTAAGTCAAGGCCCACCGTGGTGATGGAGGAGTGAGGCTGGGGCAAGTACTGCCTGGCCAGAGTGGGGCAGGTGTGGGATAGAGCTATGGCTTGTCTGGGGTGTGCAGGCAGGGGCAGCTCCTGCTGCTGCGCACCGCTCAACTGGGAGCCGCTGGTCCAGTGGCTCGTGCTGCTCCCACTACTTGTCCAGGAGGGCATAGAGGGGCTGTGTGCCCCTGGATCTGTGTGGGGTGGGGCAGCAGGTAAAAACCATGGACAGCAAGTTTTAAGTTTGTCATTTAAACTTAGTTTGAAAAAGGAGATTAAATGTGTCCAAGTATTTTTATATTTGCAAAAATACCGTAAAACAAGGGTTTTCAAATTTCCTTAAGTCACAGAATCCTTTCACATTACTTCTCCTGCTGTAGTACTCCTGCCTCTGGCCCCATGGGCCATGTGAGCTGAAATGGAGTCAGGCAACCCAGGCCGGCAGTGGTATTGTGCTGCCTCCTGGCCCACTTCGCCATTACCTCCAGTCTCTTTGAAGAACCCCTGATGACCTATTCTGGAACCCCAGAGTTAAAATAAAAACATGACATGGTACAGTAAAATAGCCAGCATATCAGACTACATACCTCTTTTACCTTTAAATTTATTGCAACACTGACCTCATCAAACTCATCAGCAAATCCAGCTCTGCTTGAAATAGCTTCTGAGATTTCCTGTGCCACATCTTGCTGTTCAGTGATGTCTTGCATCAAATTATCAATTTTCTCTAGGTCCCTGGAAAAAATATTTTAATCCATTTTTAAAATGAGCATCCTTAGACCCAGTCTCCCTTATGATAACACAACCCTAAAGTTTAATCCTTCATTATCAAGGACACAATCTAAAGAAGTTCCAGCTAAGACATCAACACAACAAAATACTAGAGGCATGGTTACTAACATGCATATAGTTAAAAAACAACATTGCAGATGCTGATGCACTCCAGAGACTATAGTAAAAGAGATGTAAGAACCTAAATGCTGTATTTAATTGAATACAAGTCAAGGTTCCCTCCTCTTCCCCTCACCCAACCAGCACACGGAAGAAAGTTCCTTTTTGTTACCAGGAAAATTCATTAAATACACTGTCCATCATTAAACTGCTGCCAGAGGCAGCACGTGCTCAGTAATCAACACCAGCTACAAAGCTGATTAAATACAGCCAACACTAAGCATGACTATAAAGTACATGGCCCACCCATATTGGTAAAACATCCTGATGGGAACCTTTTATGTGGATGTCTGAGTGGCCCTTAAAAAAAAAAGAGGGGGGGGGAGTTATTCCCACAGGAGAGAACAAACATCATGCCTGGAGGTACTGAAATACCAGGCTGGCACAAGCTCTGACACCCTCCCCATGTGCCAAAATGCTGATGGGAACCTACCACTTTTTTTTTTTTTTTTAATTGCATGCCACAGGCCAAATCAGTTCCAAATTCTCTCAGCTGAGCAGAGCTCAATCATTCAAGTCTGTGTAGCACTACCACTTACCTCTCAGACTCGTCAGCCTAGACTTCAGATACTCCCAAATCTATGGCAGGCATCCCATGAGCAAGCCTCAAGCTTGGATGCCCTGGAATTCAGATACCCTCTTGTCTTGCCTGCCCCAACCAAAAGGCTGAAGGAGTGAGCTAGAGAGCAAGCCCAAGAGCAATCCTCCATCACCATAAGTGGCATAGCCAAGATCCTCTTATTTTGAGGCATTTGTAGATTCTTGCACGGGTCACCCTGCCCATAGTGCATGTGCCTTAATCCTCCAACTATATGAAATCATTCAAGGCCAAGAAGAAGGGTATCTTCCCTGCCAGATAAGTAAAATCACCTGTGTCAAAAGCCACCCCCTGCTAGAGAAGTTAGTGCAGTCCATCTGAATAAGATAAGTAGTATTCCCCATTGTGCTCAGTCCCCCGCAGTGCAGACTCTTTTCCAAGTCATGGTGAGCCACTACACTGCATATATTTCAGCTTTCTCTTCCCACAGCTTAGCTATACCTTTCTTCCCATTTCCAATGATACCGATGCTTTATCTACCTTAAATGTCTGGCAAACATCACCAAATGAAGCCCAAAACAGTTCACCTGGAATGCCTCTGTCACCCCCTCTCTCAGCTTCTCACGTATTATTAGTGTGGCCCCACCCTCCATGACGTGGAATCAGACCAAGTTGCCCTGTACCTCATCTGCGTATAAAAATTTTGGAGTATCCCAAGACTCACAACAAGAACACCTAGTTCCAGTCATGAATGTGGGAATAATTAGTGCATGGATCCTTTGGGGGGGGGAGG
>NW_017728886.1:221101430-221110496 GCF_001723895.1 Crocodylus porosus | reverse complement strand
GGGGGGGGGACTTGCAGTGCACACACATACTGAGCAGCGTTGAGCTGTGGAGTCATTATGGTTTGAAATGTTAATTGGACCTGGCCCCAGCAGAGTCAACAGCTATTTGGTAAATCATGAGCCTTTTGGCTTTGGACTAATATCATACATCATTTGTACTATATAAGATGACGATAGAAAAGAAATGGCAGACCTCATATGTAAGGGAAGGGACTGGCATAGATTTTTCAGAGGCAAGTACTTCCAAGAGAACAACAAGGACAACAACAGTGAGGAGAGCAAAGTGAGATAGACCCAGCTCCATTTAGCGCCTGTAAACCCCTTTCCCTTCAGAGATCGTGACCAGCAATGTGGTTGGTTAAGGGCGACTCAAATGCAGTTCTTCAGAGTAAAGGATAAAAAGAGAGAGATGCACATTAACATTCCCTTTCATCTTGCCCTTAATTTTCCACTGCAAGCTTTGTATATTTCAGCCGCCCCAATCACCAGCACCTCTGGAGTGAGAGAAGCCAAGTGTTGCTTCTGCAGATCCTGCCTTTCTCCCCTCTCCTCCCTCTGTTGGCATGTCTGTCAGCTCTCACTGACACTCCCAAAGCAGACTTCATTTCCCTCCTGATGCCAGCATTTATGGCTGGCTATACATGTGCTCACTGCCATTCTAATTAGAACATGTCAGAGCACACTCAATTAATTGAGTCTGCCTTGCGTTCTGATTAGAACACTGCAGCGCTACTGCAGCATCACATGTATTAAGCCCCCATGTTTTAAAATGACCATGGGGTGCTTTAACCAAACCTTGATGAATGCAGTTTAGATAAAGTATCCCGTGGCCACTTTTAAACATGTGGGGCTTCATACACAATGAGTCATTGTAAATTAAAGCGGCTGCCCAGGAACCTCTCTGATCAAAATGCCACCCCCCACCTCCAAGCACATACATAGGCAGCCTTTAAGCTCAGATTCCCCTTGTAAAGAGAAAATCATGCCAAAATGCTGGGAGTCACACACAGCCATCCCCCAAATTAAGAACTTCCCCTCATTGTTCTCTGAAGAAGCCTCATCTTTGCCATTATTTTAGGACTTGCACATCTCCTTCTAACAGCCCTTTTTTAATTTAATGCTATGTATTCAGGCATGATAATGCTGCAGAAAGCCCAAAGAGCAAATGATATTTTTGAAAATTACTATCCATAGCTCCCTTGTTCTCCACTCAGTCTGATTAGGGCATTATTAAGAAACCAAAGCCCTTAGGGTTTTTAAAGTGCTCCTGCTACGTCTTCTGCCCTCAGGACACCTGAACTGTCATAGTCTAGGCTAATAATTTTGTGCATCTCTCAGATCTGCTATTGAAAATAGCTATGTTTCTTCCAAGTTCATTATACAAAATGTTCCTGAACATTAAACTGCTGGAATCAAAATAAAAGCTAAACCATGAAAGTGACAGATTTAACCTGTATAGTCACAGGGTGACTCCTTTTCAGTAACAGCTGTATTGTAAGTCTTTAACGTAAAAGCAAAGGGAATGCACTTACATATTTTCATGAGCTTTTTTCATTGCTTGGGCAGCATAGCCCATATTCTTTAATACTTCCGTATTGGTATAGGAATTTTCCAATGCTTCTCGCTGGAACTCAATGGTTGAAAGCGTCCCGTCAATTTGGGTCAACTGCTTTTCATACCTCTTTTTTCTCTTCAGTGCTTGCAAAGCAGCTGTTGTGTAAATCAGAAGCACAAAGTTATCTATATGTTTTCAAGTAAAACGTGCACACAAATGTTTCAGTAATGTCAGCTGAACAAGGTACGATGTAGAAATAAGGTAAGATTTGAGAATTCCTATTCAGGTTAGCATCTGTAAGCACTGGCACAAACACTGGGAGTAAAACCCAACTGCTCCTCAAAACCCCTGATCTACTTGCTTGCTTTGCTGATCCATAAACACACCAGTTGTGGTCAATATCTTTGGTAAATCAGAGACAAACAGCTGTCCAGAGACCTGAATCAGTTTCTCCTTCCATTGCAGGAGGCTTCTGCTTTACACTTGTGCATGGCAAAACCCAAACAACACAGAGGCACAAGAGCAGGAATGCCAAGAAAAAAAAGAAGAAAAAAGGAACCGAAGAACAAAAAAGGAAACAAAGAAAGAAAGACTGGGGACACCGGTAAAACAATGCACTCAGCCATTCACAGCAACTCTACCACTGTAGCTTCCTGAAATTCATATTTCAATACTGGGAAGTAGCAAGAGCAATGGTCACATGATGAAACTGCAAAGTTAACAGGAGGGAGGTTTCACCTCTCATCAAGCTTGGTTTTTTTCCTGTGCTGTTGTAGAGACCTACCTCTCTCAGCCCCTCCCTCCACTCTGCATTTTATAATTGAAACCTTCTGAAAATTCAGCCCACTCTTTGTAAGGTGCTGAGATAACTCAGCAGAAGTTGTTTGACAAACAGAGTTTCTGGCAGGGGTCAATCTTTATCAGCATAAAACTTCCATGAGTGAAAACATATACAACAAAAGATTTCCCTGGAAAAGGGGAGGGGAGGAGTGGCTGGGCGTGGAATGCAGACTTCCTACAGGGGGGCAGGTTGTAGCCATGTTGGTCTAAGGACATGGTTTAAACACACAGTTTTAAATGCTGGTCTAAGGACATAGTTTAAAAACCCTGATGAAGGGTTTTTAAACCCAAAAGCTTGCTAAGAAACATTTTTCCAATGATTTAGTTGGTCTAATAAAAGATACCACATTTACCCAAAGATCCTTGTCTGCCGACTTCCTACAGGCACTCTCTCACTTCTCTCTCCACCAGCCTCTCTCATAAGGATTTGGGCAGGGAATAGGAAAGTGGTGGTATTAACCCCGCTTATGCTGAGAACTAAGTGGTCCCCTGAATGCTGCCGCACTTCTCTATCTCATTTAATTTTTGAAGCATATGCAGTGCCAGTAGATATCTGCACACATCACTGGAATTCTAGGCACCTATCAAATCCCTAAGGTTACTAATAGATCCTCATTCAAACTGTCTCCAATAATATTGAACCCAGGCAATGGCAGGCTGCTTACACTGCAAAACAGCCTCTCAGTGCTTTAGTGCATGGGAATGCATTCCATTTTATTGATAAATGCCTTATGCAATGCATGGTCTAAGCTGTGTTTTCTTGGCTACACTAAGACAAGATTTTGGTAGACTTTGACATATATTGCAACTTCCTAGAGTAAATGTTTGGAAAATTCTGATTCTTATTGCCAATTTGGAGTTTCAACATTTTTTAAGACCAGAAGGACTGTAGTCTGACCAGCTGTATAATACAAGTTTATCAGGGGGAGCTCTCAGCCCCTATAAAATTCAAGGCTGATAACTGCATAAATATTATGTATTATGGTGCCACGTGGCAAACGTGAATTTGGGAAAATAACTGTGAGTAGTTTTAGAAGTGAATCACACAAGACGACTTTAGGATGTAAGACTTGGAAAAAAATGATACCATAATTACCAATCAACTCTATTTGCAGAGAGAGCAGTTATTTCTGAAATCCGAAAGACTTTTAGCTCAAACTTTGGATAAATCCCCTCTAAGTTAAACTAAAAAACTCAGAAGAGTGATTCTTCATTGTGATTCTCAACATACTTAGCATTTTGAGAGGAAAAAAAAAAATCAGCTAAATTGCAATATGCCACCTCTATTTATTCTGCTTAGTCTAACCAGGTATTCCATAACTCATTTTTCACTTCACAACAAATCACTGTATACATCTTTTCCACACCAGTCAAGATATACCATACTCCCCTGCCTCACATGGCATTCATGTCACAGTTATGGGTATGGATGAGTTCCTATGCTGCCTACTAGGCATGTAAATAAGCTTAGCCACCAAAGTACTATATTCTATTCCCCCTACTTAACTCCCTGAAAAACTGCTACTACAAAGAGGTGAGTGGGTCCTCCCCCTTCTGCTACTTTTATCATTCTGAAGGGAGATGTGTGAGCTCACAAAAGCTTGAGCTATATATTGCACACACATACTTTGGTTAGTCTATAAAGTGCAAGTCTACTCTACCTTCTATTCAATCTGAAGAGCCCAATGACAGCATGTAACCAAAGTAGATCAATTAATGGATTTCAGGGACTTGAATGAGGTGTACAGAATTGCACTTAGGTGCCTAAATCCACTTAGGCAGACAAGGTTCTTTGGGTAAATCTGGTATCTTTTATTAGACCAACTAAATAGTTGGAAAAAATGTGCTTAGCAAGCTTGATTAGACCAACACAGCTACAACCTACACCCCTAAGTCCACTTAGACACCCAAATGGTAGAACAGAATTTGGCTCACAATGTCACATTGCTCAGTAATACATGACCATGTAAGCAGGAGGCACAGTCATTACAGAAACGGGCAAGGAAGTTTCTGTGTAAACCTAAGTTTGAGATCCTTGGCTCTGTCGATTCTAAATCTCAAATACTCATATATTGCTAAATGGATCTAGACTGTATTTCTATTGCTTATATATCTTGTTTAAGAATAGTATGCAGCTCTTCTACAAGAAGATGGTACAACAGTATTAAAATTCACAGAAAAGCAGTTATAGGACCTAGCTGTAAAGGAATAAATGATTAAATTACATAAAAAGTACAGATATTGAAAAGGGGAGATAAACTTACTTCACAGAAGTTCAAAGAATGAGTTTGAGAAAGATGTTCCCCATTCCAAAGATTTCAGAAAAAGAACAGAGCCAGGTAAGAAGAGTCAGAGTATAATCTGAGGAAATAAATGTAACAGCAATTTAACCATGAAAAGAACTATCTTTTCTTCAGGAAAAAAGCACTCTTATACTAATACTAGTTTGTTCCAAAGACGTGCTGAACCCCTGCAGCTTCCAGTGAAATGTGTGGTGGCAGTTGCCAGAATTTAGCACCTCTCAAAAAGTCAGGTGTACTATATTTCAATTTGAGTCTAATAATAAGAGTACTCTGAGGTATTAGAAACAACTAGGCCTGTTCCATCTACCAGTCCCAAATCTTGGGGGTTTTGCTGCATTTTAAAAACAGGATTAACATAAAAATAGATTTCTGTTAGATGCATACATAATACAGCCTACTTCAATTAACATACAAAAGGACACTCTCACACCTTAGATTTCATAGGCATTTGGGCTGGAAGGGACCTTGGAGCATCGAGTCCAGCCCCCTGCCCCAGGGGCAGAAAGTCAGCAGGGATCATAGGATCCCAGCAAGATAAACATCCAAAGGTGCCTTGAAGGCATTCAAAGTGGGTGCTTGAACCGCCTCCAGCAGCAGTCTATTCCAAACCTCGGGGGCTCGGACAGTGAAGAAATCCTTGCTTATGTCCAGCCTGAAACGGTCATGGCGGAGTTTGTGACCGTTTGATCTTGCCACCCCTTGGGGTGCTTTGGTGAACAGATGTTCCCTCAGATCCTGAGGAGCACTCCTGATAAATTTATAGGTGGCCACCAGATCACTCCTGGGCCTGTGCTTTTCCAGGCTGAAGAGTCCTATGGCTCTCAGCCTATCATCGTAAGGTCTGTTTTCCTGACCTCTGATCATGCACGTGGCTCTCCTCTGCACACTCTCCACATCCTTTTTGAATTGTGGAGCCCAAAACTGGACACAGTACTCCAGCTGCGGCCTCACCAAGGCCAAGTACAATGGGAGAATGAGGTCCTGGGATTTACTTGAGAAGCATCTATGGATGCATGCCAGCATTTTGCTTGCTTTACTAGCCACAGCATCACACTGAAGGCTCATGTTCATCTTGTGGTCAATCAACACCCCTAAGTCCCTTTCATATGTAGTGCTAACCAGCGTAGCACTGCCAAGCCTATAAGGATGCTGCAGGTTTTTCCTTCCAAGGTGGAGAACTTTGCATTTTTTGGTGTCGAACACCATCAGGTTCTCGTCTGCCCATTTCCTGAGCCTGTCAAGATCCGCCTGGACCACCCTCCTGTCCTCAGGTGTGGATGCCTTACCCCAGAGTTTGGTGTTGTCAGCAAACTTGGCCAGTCTGCTTCTGACACCAATGTCCACATCACTGATGAAGATCGACCACCACCCTCTGTGTCCTACCGCAGAGCCAATTCCCCAGCCAGTGGTGTCATTAAGATGGTGTCATTCTATGCTAGCATTTCCACCACTGATACTTCCAGAAGACAATTATGAATCTGATTTTCCAAAGCATAAACAAAAACACTATAAAAAGATTTGTTTCTATTTACAGAAGAAACTCAGCAAATACAGTAACAAAACAATATTTATTCTGAGGATATAGAGGGGCTCTGAGAAATGGCATGTTACAGCATGCAAGTTTGCAATCCATAGACTAAAATTTCCATACAAAAATATGACTATATTGTCAAATAAATATTAAGCTGGTAAAAATCAGCACAACTCCCCTGACTTTTATAGTTATGCCCATTTACACTCCCCATACATTTGGCCTATACTGGATATTTTATTTCTTTTGTTCATCTTTGTCCAAAGCAATTACGCACAAAGAAAACGTAAGAGTCTGTAAAGCTCGTTATACAACTCTTAAAATAATGGCTTATTTTGTAGTGCCAATCTGCAATAATGATGGTTTGAGGTGCCTCTTTCCAAATGTAGAAATGTAATTAGACTGTGCATATCCTGTCAGAAGTACCAAAGTACAGACCAGACAGTCCCTTATTCAGGGCCTGGACAGCCACAGGGGTGTTTTTTTAAAGCAGTTATCTTGAGTATTGTTAGGCTGCTCTGTTTACAGCATAAGTTCTTTGCTCTGAAGCACCTCAGGTACAGAATAACTTTGAATATTCACAATCAGTATTGAAGAATAAAATGTGTTATTGTTTTCAAAAAGTATAGATCATGCTGGCAACAAACCACTTGCCAGAAGCTTAAACAAGTTGGAAGTGGTGCAACAGTATTTTTTAAAAATTTATCTATCACCCAAGTCTGATTAACATACATACTCCTTCATACCCTGGCAAAATGCTCTTAATGGATGTAAATTGCCCATAAGAATCAGTCCATGCTCTGAGGAACTCATTATGTACAGGTTTCCCTCGCCAACCACAGCTTTGCCAAACATGGTTTTGAGTATTCACAATTAATATTCTGTATACCATTCCAGCCACCATAGTATACAGTTTTGAGTAACCATGGTTTTCTGTAGCCACGCATCAGCCGGCCAAATCCCCTGGCCCTGCTCATGCCTCTCCTTCCCCACCCCCAGCCGGAGGTGGCCTCCAACCCTGCCAGAGGTGCACGCAGTGGTGGGGAGCTGCCCTACCCGCGGTGACAGGGAACAGCAGGCCTGCTCCCCCACAACTCAGCAGAGAAGCCACGCAGGAATCTCCTTGCCCACTGCGGCTTGCCCCATGCTGCCCCAGTGATGACCCTCCTCTACGTGCATTGGCAATGCGTAGGGCAGGGATGAGCAAAATGCAGACCGTGGACTGGATGCAGCCCACCAGGCCATTCTATCCAGCCCACAGGGGCCCCTAAAAAATTTAGAAAATTAATATTTATCTGCCCCTGGCTGCCTGTCATGTGGCCCTTGATGGCTTGCCAAAACTAGGTGGCCATCCACCCAAAATAATTGCCCACCCCGGCGTAGGGGGTGCACACGGGTACACGTGCATGCTCTGAGATTGGCGGTGCATCCCCTGCGATTGGGCACTGCCATTGGTGCCTGCGGGCAGTTGTTGCTTGCCACCCCCCTCTCACTGCCAACACCGCCGGCGGTGTCGTCAGGCAGTTGCCAATTGCTGCTGGTGGCGTCTGTGGCTGGTCACCAACCGCTGGTCAGCACTCACCACCCCCCAGCACCACTGCCACTGCCACGGCTACCTGAGGAAGCTCCCTGCTTGCTGCCACCGTTCCCCCGCCACCACCATCACCGCCGCCTGCGGGTGGTCACTGTGCCCCCCCAGCCTCCGGGGGCATGCATCATTCATGTGTGCCTGCCACTGGTTTGAGGGGTTTTTTTGGTTTTTGCTACTGCCCTCAGTGTAGCCCCGCATGCAGGAGAAGCGGCACCAGGACAACGCAAGGCAATCAACAGCAGGCAAAGAGATCCTCACATGGCTTCGCTGCTCCCTGCCACGCCAGGTCACGGGGGAGGGAAGCAGTGTGGCAGGGAACAGCAGCCCCAACTGAGCCGGGTTGTGCGACAATCCAAGCCCAGCAGCTCATCCAGGGGTGAGGACGGGCGGCTCCTACTGCCTCTGGGCTCAGATTGTCCCATGACCTGGTCCAGCCAAGACTCCATCCACAGGCTGCCGACCAGCCAACCGCACCCTGCCAGAGGCAGGCATAAAACATCACCATCCTACCATTCAAGCAGGTGGGGAAGCACCATGGTGTGCTGCACGGGGCTGGCCAGCATGTCCCTCTCTTCCCCTTCCCCCTCCCCACCCTGGGTAAGAGGTGAATGCACCACGGGAGATGCTGCTGCCACACACTGGGTGTGTTCTGTCTTCATCCACTGGCATATACCCCCTATAACCTAAGTACCCCTAGGGGTATGCCTATACCCAGTTAACCACCCCATGTATTAAAGGCAAGTAAAAATAATTTTCATATACTATACTGTACAGTGTTTCATAGTTTAATAGTTAGTAGGGTCAGAAGGGACCTGAGCAGATCATCAAGTCTGACTCCCTGCCACGGCAGGAAAGAGTACTAGGGCTCATCTAGCCTCCTCTTAAAGACCCCCAGGGTAGGAGCCAACACCACTTCACTTGGAAGTTGGTTCCAGATCCTAACCGCCCTGACTGTGAAGTAGCGCCTCCTGATGTCTAGTCTGAACCTACCCTCTGCCAGCTTGTGACCGTTATTTCTAGTCAATCCTGGTAGTGCTCGGGGGAACAGGGACTCCCCCAATGCCTGCTGGTCCCCTCTGACTAGTTTATAAATGGCCACTAGATCCCCCATCAGCCTTCTCTCGTGGAGGCTAAGCAGGTTCAGGTCCCATAGCCTCTCCTCGTAGGGCCTGCCCTGCTGCCCCCTGACCATGCGAGTGGCCGTCCTCTGGACCTGCTCCATGTTGTCCACATCCCTCCTGAAGTG
>NW_017728886.1:221066351-221100660 GCF_001723895.1 Crocodylus porosus | reverse complement strand
CAGGACCAGCTGATTTAAGTCCCTAACCCCATTTTTCCCATAAGCCTTTAGTTTTACCAATCACAGTTTTGCGGACTAAGGGAACTTTCCAGAACCTAACCCCTGCAGTTGGTGAGGGAAACCTGTATACAAACCTAAGATAATACTTCAACCCTAATTCTCCATACATTATTACAGCCCACAGCAAGATGCCTGTATTGTTTTAGATAAAGAAAATAAAGGATTAAAACCAATAGCTGCAATATATGAGAAACCTTCCCCACACAGCTCTGCAAATCCGCATAGTTCTTGAGCTGTCATGGTCCCTAAAGTTGGAATGACCGATTTAATTTTGGTAACATGAAACTGTTGCATCACTGTTCAAGTCTTGTAACCTTATAGCCGTGACAACAAAGTCATCTCCAAGGAATGCTTGAACACGAGGCATGCCCAGCTGTATTGACACCACCCATGCTGCAGTGTCTATTAGTAACAACCAAAGCCTGTTATTATCCAGTGTTTCCAGGTTCTGTCATAGCTAATATGCTGCAGGATTTTTAGAGTCGCTGTCAGACTTTATACCTGCTCATATAAGAAGCTACATCTTTCTAGTTCTAAATTGTTTCATGCACAAGACTAATCAAGACAATACAGCCTGACTACTGCAAACCTTGCAGCAGACTCCAACAGAGCTCAACTATGAAGTAGAGGCATCTTAGTTAAGGTCTATCTAAGCTCCATGATAATCCAGTTGTCATTTTTTTCTGAAGAAGTTATAAAAAACCACCCATATATTTCATAGGGTGCAATATATATATTGATATATATATCAATATATAATTGATAATAGGTTTTTTTTTTAAATCTTTTAAATATATATTTGTTAAAGTTTTTATTCCTTTTTTTTATTTTACATTTCTGGGGTGGGGGTGGGTGTGAAATCTGTCTTAAATCTTTTGCAATAAATTAATACTTCTTTATATAGCTTATTAGGTCCATATATAGTGGTGGCCAGCCTCCACTACCACCAAGTAGCTAACAATTTCTGTCACTACTGGCCTGCTCTGAGTTTGGAATGGTGATCTAAAGTACAAGGAAAATCTAACTGGGAACAGATGAAGAAAGAAACTGATTTTTGGGGGGAAGAATGTGGATTCTCCAATTCAACCTTATTCAATTTCTGAAAAGTCAAATTTAAACACCCCTTCTATCAGTTCAATTTCTCTGGAAATGCTGATGTACAACAGACACAGCTGTGGGTCTGGCCAACAGTGTTCAATGAGGACCTGGTCCAATGTATCCTGGGAAATGCAACAGAACCAGGTATCTGCATCTAACAGTGTTTCTCAACCAGGGTGATGAGTAGTTGAAAGCCACTGTTAAAGCCCCCCTTGGTCTTCTCTTCTACAAATTAAACAAGCCCAGTTCCCTCAGCCTCTCCTCAGAAGTCATGTTCCCCAGCCCTCTACCCATCTTTGTTGCCCTTCGCTGAAGACATGGGTTTGTACGTTAATAGTAAGCAAGGGAAGTGTTAGAAACCCATCACAGCAAATGAATATATTGAGAGAGAGTTATTTTATACGATGGAAGCTCGATCTCCCAGGCACATCTCAGTGCACTATAACCAGGTACAATATCTGGTCTCAGTGCAATATAACCTCTATAACCATTCTTCCACCATGAGTGTGTTTACACATGCACTTTAATGCCTGTTTTAATGTGCATTAAAGTGTCACAAAAAGTGTCACTAAAAAACACGTGCTTTGCCTAATACGCATTACAATAAGCTAACACGCCTGTTTCTAGTACCTCATGAGGGAGGTACTGAATTTAACCCAATGGTTTCCCACACTTCCCTACTGCGCTGAACCCCTCCTCTACCTAGGAAGTTTAAATCCCTTGTAAATAAAAGTCTTCTCCCTCAAGGCTAAAGTGCAATGTACCTGCAAAACACAGCACCCTTATTAAGCAGGCTCCTAGGACACCGCTCCACAGGTGTCATCCACCTGCACTGCACTTCAATCACAGCGGGGTGAGGCTGCTTTATTCATGGCTACAAAGAGCAGCTCCGGAGGGTGCGGAGCAACCCCCCAAGAGGGATCCCAGGCCGGGACTCGCATAAAGTGCTGGGCAGGGCCGCGGGGGGGGGGGGCAAAGTCCCAGCGGGCGGGACAGGGTGCGTCCCGGCTCCCGGGGCGGGTGAGGCTCACCGCGCTTGTTGCGGGTGCCGTGATGGCGAGCCGCGGCCAGCTCGCGCGCGATGCGGCTCTCCAGGTACTCCTGCTTCTTGGTCAGCATCTCCTCTGTCTCCCGCAGCCGCGCCAGGGCCTCCTGCGGCGTGGGGCCGCGCCGGCTCCGCGCCCCGCCGGGGCCGCCCCCCTTCAGCCACCGGCCCAGCTTGCTGCTCATGGCTGCACTGCCCCACTCACCGCCGGGGGACTGGCGTCACCTGCACCTGCGCCACAGGTGCAAGCGCAGGCCCCGCCGCCTGAGCGCCGGGCCCCGCCCCCGCCACACACGCACGCGCACCCCCCCCGCGGGGAGCAGCTTTAATCAAGCTAAGAAATGTCGCCAGCCGCTTGGGGCTCGGCTGCCCTGGGCCGGTTGCTGCCCAGGCTTCTTGCATGTCACAGCCCCGAGTTACCTGGTCGTGTCTCTCGGTGAGACGCCGCAGGTGACAGCCTAACTAAGCGTGGATCTCAGCGGGCGGCTCAGGAAAGCAAGGCCCAGACTGAGCAGCATGACAAGAGGTGCGCAAAGCGCTTGGGTCAGAGGGGATCTCTTTTATTAGACCAACTAAATTATACTGAAAATGAAAATCCAGTCTTTTGCAAGCTCTCGGGCGCACACCCCCTTGTTCAGGCTGAGGAGAATTTAAAAATTGTAGAAGTCCTTGGTAGAAAATACACTCCATTTTGCACAGGGCAGGGACAGGCTGGAAGTTTATTCCCCCTGGGTCTGAGAGTCCTTTTGTGAGAGTGTCGCTCTGTGATGTGCAGATTCGGCCGGAGGTGTCCCATGTCAGAGGCATCCAGGGAGGTGAAAGCGCCCTTCTTTCTTGTTGCATGACAAGACTGGTATAAGTCAGGCTGCTTAATACACACTACTAGAAAATGCTCCGCTGCTCTAAGACTGTAAATTCGCCAGGACAAGGGGCTCCGCAGCTTCTGGCCTACCACATCTCTAGTATTTTAAAAGCGCCCCCTACCCGCAGGCCTAGTAATAAGAAATGAATGAAAAGAATGATTTTGAACACAAGCCGTGTGGTAAGAGGAGGCCTCTCCTTCCTGTTTACTTCTGGGTGTTGGAAAGTTTCTATATTGTAAAAGGAGTAGACTGAAATGCAAAGAGACACAGAAGCAGAAGTTTTTCTTTCTTAAGAAAAAAGTGCTTTTGATTATATATTTTCATATGTCCACAACATAATTGTTCTGTCTCAGCCTCCCTCTGCAGTAACTTGTTTTCAATATGCAACATAATACAAACGCTCTATAAAATCGTTTTTGGAGCAGGGATGATTTCTTAGTATACGCATACACAGGTGATAGCGTAATGTACCCCTGACTTTAGTTGCAGATTTTAAGCACTTTTCTAAAACAAATGACTAGCCACTAATGGTATTTAAATCAAATACTGCAATATTTTGGTGCAGGTAGTCACAAATAAGTGGATGGCCACCTCTATTAAAGTACTTTGGGCACCACTTTTGAAAGAGTTTCTAAATCTGGAACCACCCCAACATTTCAGAAGCTAAAACTGGTTCTGAACTTTCAGAATCCAGAAACGAAAATTACCCTTCAGACACTGATGCTCAAAAAAACCCCAACTCTGCTTCTTTATGGATTTAATGCAAAGATGCTGCAAATGATAGGCAGAGCTTTGTAAGAGACCAGCGATAAAGCCTGCAGTTATACTGCTTTCCTTTTTTATTTACCTATACCATAATAGTAATGACAAATGACATTGATGATTAAGCCATGATTGAGGCCTCTAGCATTTCCTAGGGATTCATTATTAACGAAGCAGCAATGGCATGTGAGGTGCAATAAATGACGTCAACGTATGGCAATCACAAAAACCCCAAATGCAAGCATTGCCAAGGTGCACGGGACGAAGGGGTAATACCGAATCCAGCGAGGGCGGGCTGGCCGCCTTTGGATTTTAACTCATGCATGGTTTTCCCAAATGGAAACCTGCAGCCTGCTAGTAAAGGACTCGGAGGGCAGCGCGCGCCCGGCGAAGGAGGCTGGCAACCTTCAGCCTCCAGGCAGTCCTTGGGAGCCTCAAGGCGCCCCTCGGAAAACGCCGGCTTGGTTTTCACCCTGTGGACCACAGGAAAACAGGAATTTTCTTCGCAGCCACGACCTCAGGCCCGAGTATCACACCACCAAGGCCTCACCACATCATGAGTCTCGCTCGCGCCCCGTGTTGGCAGCGCCCCCTTGCGTGGCTCTCCGGTGGGCCCGACGGGGCCCAGCGGCTCCGCGACCCCCCCACCCCTCGGGTTCGCAGTGCGTGGGCGGAACGGGCGGGGCGAGCGCAGTTGGCACGGGCACCAGCCCCGCCCTCTTCTGACATCAGCGGAAAGGAGCCCTCCGATAGCCCGGTGCGTCGCGCGCAGGCGGAGCGCGGTGATGGCGGAGCTGTCGCTGGGGCAGCACTGCGGAGTGGCGCACTGCAGTCAGCTCGGTACGTGGCAGCCAACGCGGTCCGCGCCACTGTGGGGGTCCGCTTTTGGCAGCCCAGTGCTCGCGGGCGTGGCCTTCGGGAAGGGGCGTGGCCTCCATATCGGGAGGCCGCCGCGGGGAGGGGGCGTGGTTTGATGGAAAGCGGGCTAGTTGTTTATTGGTGGAACTGGTGTCAGAGGACAGGCGTCACCCCTCGCCCCTGCGGCACGTGTCTGCCCAGTGCGTGTGTTTGGCGCTGCGCCTCAGGGTCACGGTGGCACCTGTGGGCCTGGGGCTGCCGCAGGGCCCCGCGGGGACCAGCTGTTATCACTGCTGTTACCTGTGACGTGTCTTAGTGGCAGCAGTAACTGGTCCCGGCCCTCGGGCTGCCCACCTTGCTCCATGGACTGCTTTAACCCCGGGGTTACAACCTCCAGGTGCCGCGGGTCGAAATAGCCCCGACTGCTCCATGGCAGGCCACTGCCACCGACCTGACCAATCCCCCACTGCAGAAGTCCCCGTGCTGCCAAACTGATGCCAATATTTGGGCTTCATGGACTAAATACAATTGCTCCTTGGGCCACAGGTTGCTGCCCCTAGTTCTGGCCTACAGGGATGTTTACATTGTTCCCTCTTTCCCATTGCCCATCTTGCCATAATGCATAGCTGTGTTAGTCACAAAATAATTTGGTGCTCTGTCACAGTCCGGGTTTAATCCCCAGTCGGGGGAGACATTCCCATTCCCCTCTCTCCTAAAGAGAGCAGGGTGAAGTGGCCTGGTGTCAGCAGCCGTCCTTTCCTGCTCAGGATTGGACTTGATCTTGTGAGGTCCCTTCCACTCTTATCTTCCTATGATTCTGTTAACCAAGGAATATTTTCTTCCCTGCCACACCTTTTAGATATAAAAGTTAGAGTTCGGTTCAGAATATCTGTCATCCCTTTGCTTCCAGGCATAGTTGTGAGATGAAAGGAGCATAGTTTAGTTTTTGTGTCACTGAAAAACAGCAAGAGAGGACAACTGCATAAACCCTGTCACATGCAACCTGCATATTTTGGCAAGAAAATAGGTCCCCCTTGGGTTGTGCATACTGGGAAGGAATTTGTTTACGAGAAACCCAGTAAAAGGTGGCACCTGAAGCATCCTCAAATGAAAGGGAGCCTTGTGGGGCAGCATTTATGCTTTATTTACTCCCATGTTTTCAACAGTTCACAAAATTTCCAGTCTCCTTTACTGGCCAGGGAACAATTTTTTTATAACTGGAACCAGAAAAGAAAAGTTTAATTTCCAGAACCAGACTTAATGGGATAGATAGTCTTCTCTGCATGTCCCCTGGTCTGGAACTTTGACATTAATGCCTTTCTAGTGCCTAGAGAAAAGTGTAGCAGTGCTGCAGAAGTTTGAAAAGCAAGAGTAGTTCATTGACACCTCTGTTACTCCCTCATTCTGTAGTTCCTCTTAGGCCTATGACACTTTCACATGCTTTTTCTACAGCAGATTTTTGTAGGCTTTGTTGAGTTGGAGCTCAAACATTTTTACTGTCAGGTTGTCTGTTAGTGCTATCAGCGGTGAAGATAGTGTGGCTAGTAGTACTGCATATCTGGGATATTTTACAAAAAGCTTGTGAAGGCGTAGAAGCTGTGTAGTGAAGTAAGAGCTTGTTAGTGGATGGCAAAGGGTAACTTTTCAAGAGCCAGCTTTGGATAAAACGTGCTAGGTGAGTGCAAGGTTTATTGTTATTAAACTTATTGCAACGCAGAGTTGGCTCTTGAAAAGCTACCCTTGCACCTAGCACCTTTCATCCTAAGTGCTGAGGACCTTTACAAATGCAATGTTACATTTCTATAAAACAGAGAAACAAGAATTAAACACATGGGCCACGGTGTGCAATCTATACTCATGCTGGTGAACACTTATTCATGTGAGTAGTCCTAGTGAAGTCAGCAATGCTATTTGCATGAGTAAGGGTTCATCATGAGGAAAGGTTGTATCATTGGGCCCTTAGGCAAGATCCTCAGAAGCAATGAGGTTCTTGACTCTTATTGAAGTCAGTGGTGCATCTATACGTGCACTTTACTATGGAGTTGACTAATTAGCTCCACAGTAAAGTATCACCATCTGTACGTGTGCCAGTATTAGGGAACAGTATATTAATTAACTCCACCATAAAGATAGTACTGCTGGGGACAGTACGATCTTACAGTGAACTACTTACTGGCGCTGCAACAGATGTATAGACTGTTACAAGGTCTGGCTGGGGCATGAGGGTGCTAAAGTGCACGGGCTGCCTGCTGCACTTTAGCTCGCCTGTACTCCAGCTAGCCCCTCTGCCATGTGACACCACCACCCAGAGCCTGGAGCTGACCCCCATGTTCCCTGCCAACCCGGGGCTGCTCTGCCCCAGCTCTAATTGTTGTGGTCCTGGGTGCACATGTAGATACAGCTACCTCTGGCGTGAACTGTGCCAGGGTTTCTCACTTTGCTTTAATAGCATGTGTAGATGCACCCAGCAGGAGTTACGCATCTAAAAATTGTTGAGGATATGAGCTTAAGTTTTATATAAGGAGTCCATATTAGACCGGATATAGAACCCATTAAACCTGACCCCTGCGTGCAGATTTGTCACTAATTTAATGGATTACTATGCATAAAAGGATGAGATTTTTTCATGCTTTACTATATAATAAAATACTTGTATAAAAGAGTAACAGTAATTTACAAGAGTGTTGTATACAACAGTAAATTCTCAGATCCCCTACAAAAATCAGTGTCAGCTTGATTATTAATGTTTTTCAGTATGTAGGATTAGCAAATCAGACTTGATTCCAGTTCTTAAATATCACTACAGTTGTTATACAAAGGGATGATAGTAAATTGCTTTTAGTACTTTGAATGGGGAGAAGTTTGTGGGGGGGTTTTGTGCCATTAAAAAGCAGCTAAATATATAGGTCTAAGCTAAAACTATTACCTAAATATCTACCTTGTTATTTAGAATAAAATCTCTTTGTTTTCAGATTTTCTCCCCTTTGTATGTGATGGCTGCTCAGGAGTCTTTTGGTAAGATGCTATTTAAACTTCAAAGTACAGAGCCTATAAGAACAGCCAAAAACAAAGTTACAGTACCGGTATTTTAAGGTGCATAAACTTCTGAGTTAATAAAAGGGAAGATGAAAAATATTTATTGCTTAAAGTAATATTAGGAATTGTCATTAATGTTCTTTTGGAGTTTTCTGAGTCCTTGCAGAGAGGGATGCCATGGCTGTTTGTCTTAAGAGAGTAAACCATTCTGTTTTGGTGTGCTAAATAGCTGTTTATATTTGTTAGTCACATATATCCTTATATAAACGCTACATCACTTCAGCTTCTCTCATGATGTTGTTTTTATGGTTTTATAAGTTAGGGCTCCCATTGCTCTAGATTGCTATAGCTTTCTACAACTACAGTTTAGGAAGATACTTGGTTTAAAGCCTATGAGTAACTCCATTCACTTGAAATTCTATGTTGAATTGGGGCATAATTATTGAGGCAGTACTATAACCCTGAGTAGGCAAGCAGGACATAAGCCCCCAGCACTGCCCAAGGTGAGATGGGTGCAGGTACCAGAATAGAGCTAGGAAGCTACTCACCCTCCCCACTCTCCCTCCCCTGCACTTCTCACCTCTGTGTGAGGAGGGCAGAGAAACAGTGGTGGTGCACAGTGCAGGAACAACAACCAGAGGTTTGCTGCTGCAGAGATATTGCTTCCCCTTTTTTTGCTGCTGAAAAGAGGTATTTAAATGGCTATGCAACACACATGCTGGCACAGAAAAAGATGACATACCCATGCATCAGCCATTGCTTCTGTACTGTGCACTGCTGCTGCCCAGGTGCAGCACTGGCCAGTTATACCTCTGTATTGAGGACCATGCTTTCTTTTGCTCTCAGGAGCAATGTGATGCATTGGTTTTAAAACAAATCTCACTGGAAGATATGAAATCTATAAACGAGTACAAATTTTGGAAGAGTGTGATTTATTGACTTGAAATTTGATCAAAATGAAAGCTGTGCCACATTAATCCTCCTCAAATTCTTATGTTCTGTCTTTTCATTTGTTCAAAATTTTGATGTGATACAGATTCTTTTGGTTTTTTTATAACACAAGCCTTCAGCACAGAAGCCGGGATTCTCATGGCTGCTCTGAGGTAAGTTGTGAAGGCGGCAGAAGGCCAGGGCTATGGGGGATGAGCCCCCACAAACGCAGGGCAGCGAGTAGGGCTGGGTCACAGGACTCTGGGGGGGCTGCAGCAGGGGTGAGGAGGGGCGTGCACACAGCCAGGATCACAGCCCGGCGAGTACTTCACTAGCAGTACGGTAGGCAAGTACCAGTCCACACTGAAGGGGAAAGGATTTTGGGGGGGTAGGGTGAGGGCAGCTTGAGACTCCCACATTGAGGGCAGGAGTTGGGCAGAGGTAAGGACTGGGGTAAATAGGGCCCCAGCCGAGTCAGGTGGTGGGACAATCAGAACCTGGGCGGCTCGTCCAGGGATGCAAAGAGGCTCCAGCCACTGTGCGCACCCCGGCGGAGGCTTGGGGGAGACGTGCGTGGGGTGGAGGCAGCTGTTGCTGCATGCTGCACTTTACGCCCAACTGCAGCTGCCCTGGGAGCAGCGCAATGCCCCAGGCATCCCACTGCCAGGTGGGCAGGGGTGCAGCGCAGCCCAGCGACAGCAGACACATAGGGTTGCGCCACTCCCAGGGCAGCTGCAGTGGGGTGCAGTGGCAACTACCTCCACCCCACGCACAGATCGAGGGAACACATGCCCCCCATGCCTTATCTGGGGTGCGCACAGTGGCAGGAGCTCCCCAGCTCCCCTGGATGAGCTGCTTGGGCTCCAATTGTCCCATTACCCAGCCTAGCCGGGGCCCCATTCACCCCGACTCGTCTTTGCCTCTGCCCCACTCCCTCCCTCACTGTTGTGGCTTCGAGCTGCCCCTCCCCCTGACCCTGGTGGGTGAGGGGGGAAGGAGGAGGTGGAGCACACTTGTGCTTAGCCCCCCCCCAAATAATTTTTTCTTCCTCTGCCTATGGTAAAAATGGATAATTTATGACTACTTTGTACTATGCCAAAATTTTACATTGCCTGGCTTTTGAGACTACCCAAGTGGAAAACTTTGTTTTTTGTTTTTCAAAGTTTGAAGTGCTCTAATCCAGTCTTTTTCTTTTTTGGGGGGGAGGGGGTTTGGAAATGTAAAATTTAAAGCCCAGAAACAAGTTGGATGAGGATGCTAGCTAATGTTCATTGTTTACTATGTATATTTTACATGGAATGTTTCTTAATATTTTTAGGTGAACATAAAAAGTGAGAATGTGAAATCGGATCAACCCAGATCTTACCCATGCACATATAAGGACTGTACTGGAAAAGAGCTTTTACCAGTTGTGTGCCTTTACTGTGAAAAACAATTTTGCTTAAGGTGAGCAGAGCAAAATATTGAAAATTGTGTGTTCTTTCACTAAAATGGGGAATACTCAATAAGAGTTTTCCATTCTATTTTTGATAGACACCGTCATCAGTCAGACCACGAGTGTGAGAAACTGGAAACTCCTAAACCTCGAATGGCAGCCACTCAGCAGCTAGTTAAAGATATTATAGGCAAGTACGGTAGGACACCTATTGTATCATTGTCTTCAGTAGGTTGCTTGGGATTTTGTATTAGTCTAAAGAAGACAGAATGAAGGTTCTTTAGCTAGATGCCCCCTGCCTGTGAGCAGTTACATATGGTCCTGCCCTTATATGTGGAGGCTTAGCACACAGTAGCAGATGTCCTTAAAGCATATTCTGGAAACCCAATGGCATCTCTGGTTCATCAAGAAGAACACAGGATAAAGTCAAAGCTGGCCAACTATAGATTGTATTGGTATGAATTCTGAATGAATATATATATTTGTTCTATATATTTACATACAGTTTTTCAACAAGATGTATAACACCACCAATAATTGTTTGCTCACTGAATTGATCTTGGATCATGATTCATTAGTTGTAATATTAATCAGAAATTTACCTAGCAAAGATTGCTAAATTTGTTAATATTATGCAGTTTGTGACAACATCCAGAGTGAATTTTCTGCATTGTTATTGTTGTTGTTATTATTATTAATAATAATAGTATTAATAATAAAACTAGCCATTGATATAAAAGTTGTAATAATAGGTAGAGTTTAGTGATATAAGGAGGAGTGATATTATCCAGGTTTGACTTTATGTATACAGATTGAGCTCAGACCAGGGTGGTAATTCACCAGATATGTAACCCTTATACTAGTAGAGCTTGTGCCGGTGATTCCTTTATGGCCCTCTGGGGGATACTGATGGTGGGAAAGAGGAGAAAGACTCATACTATTTCCTCCCCCCACCCTCCAACTCAGTAGAACAGTACCTCAGCAATACCATGTGTTGGCACATTTAGAAGCTTGAATTCTTACCTCTTGTCGTTTTACATATGTTCCCATGGGGCTGCTCGACACCTTAGATAAATGTAAAAGGCATGGTTACTTTCTGTTGCCCTGCAGCATTTTTCTGAACAGCATTTTTCACCTACTTAGCTATTTTATTAGGACTGGCTTAAAACTCTCAAAGTACTAGTAGCTGTCCAAGTGCATGGAGGGAAAGAGTCTGTTTAGATCTAATTTAGCCTATAGCATTGATCTCCAAATACCTTGTGACAATTTAAGTAAGTGGGAATTTTATTTAATTGAAACAAAATGTGACTCTCACTAATATTTAGAAATTATATTTTCCTCAGATTCTAAAAAAAGGGAAGAAGTAAGAAGTAAGAAACAAAAAGGAGCAAAAAGCAGTGAAACAGCAGCCAAGGTGGCACTAATGAAACTGAAAATGCATGCATGTGGGGACAAATCCTTGCCGCAGGTCAGTCATACTCAGATGCTTTGTAATGACATACATATTTATGATCTGCTCCAGCAAATCATTTTACCTATAGCTAGAAGCAGTTTTCTAGGCTCTTGTTGTTGATGTTATTTTCTCATTTAGAATGGGAAAGACTATTTAATCTAAAAAAGGGAATCCTTTTACTGAATTTTGTTTCTGAACTACCCCCCAGATCCACAGTCCTTTATACAGGCATTTAATTCTATACACACAAGTAGGATCAGGGCTTGAATCTCGTATCTGAAAGCAAATCTTCTAGTATTGTGAATGAGAGAGAACATGGATATATCATGTACTACTTAAACAGCATGTTAATTTGCATCATTAACCATGAACCCATTGCCATGTACAATAAATCTGGAAACTGTCCTCTGACCCTCTGTCCTCCAGAGGAAGTACTGTATTAATCAGCTCTTCCTGCTTTGCTGGTATATGCAATATACAGTTAGTACACCCTTGTGCTAGTTGAGATGAATTGGTTTCATATTTGGCCTAAATTTTGAGTTTTATAGGAGAATTATTTTTTTCCTGTAGACATAGCTCATTATATAGTCATGATCAGTAGTCTCCATTGCTTAACAGATTTTTTTACTGTTTTGTGTTGTGGTGTCTATTCAAATCAATCATTTCTTTTTTCCAAGTAAAGATATTTGTTTCCATGTCCTCTTTACAGGCTTTTATTTTAGATCAATACTTGTGGTTCATCTGAATATACATGCTTTTAATTATTCCTCACATTTATTTTAAATTCTGTAGTATATAGACACTATGTCTCTACTGTGGAATTTGTAATGTTATATATTGGCCATAAAATATACGCTGCATTTAATCTTTATGTTCATTACTTGGTCTTACTTAGTAGGATTTAATTATTATTTGCAAAATAATTAAAGATACTTCCTCTCTGAATCCTGTTATAGATACTTTTTTCTCTGCTAAAAATTACCATATGCCTGGATTGCAAATTAGATGTTTCTGCTTAGGTGGCCATCATAATGTGAAGTCCTGCTTCCAGCAAACTCTCAGATTATGTCACTTTAATAGATGTACAAGTTCTGTGGTGTGAAGATGGTAATTAATTTTTTAAAATGGAGAACATAATGTACAAAGTCTGTTTTTTGTTATAAGGAAATTAAAGACCTGCTCCCTAATTCCAAAGACTGGAGGCTGCAGCACAAATAGCTGTCTGTTAATTCCTTTCATTATTCATTTGCTTAATTGGATTGTAATTGTTTAATCATCTAGAATACTGATAATAGGCTAATTTATCACAGATGCAATTAATCTCAACCTCCAGGTTCTCTCTGTTTAATTCCCTCCTCAGACTGTCTCCAGCTGTCATTGTGCACTTCCTCCTTCTGTTCCAACTCTTCCTTCAGTTTGGTGACAAAATTTGAACGAGGAATTCCTAGGATGCCTCTGGCACCTCAGAAAGCTGGTTTAGGCAAGCTTTTAGGTTTTTCTAATATATTTTTTGATCTTTTACTTGAATTAGGATGATACAAGAGTAGCTTTTCTGTGCATGACTTTTTTCACAGTGCATCTCAAGTTTAAAGGTAACACAAATTACTCAAGCTTGTCCGCTTGAGTGTATGTGGCCATACCACTAAAAAAAACCCTGAATTACCATCCTTATTGGCGCAGTGTTGGGTACAGCACCAAGAGATCTGGAGGCCATCCATGGTTCCTAGTGCTGCAGTAAACTGGGGTGCTCTGTGAATTTTGCCCCAGTGAATTTTGGGAGACCTTATCTGTCCATTCTGGGCATGCAGGGAGGACTTATGGGAAAGTAATGATGGACAGGCATCAGTTCAGGGATACTACAGACTGAGTTTGTTAGCTTGTGAGCCGGGGTTACCTAGGTTTTAGTCCATATCCACTCTATCTAGCCTAACTTGAGTAAAGGCATTGCCACTCTGTGCCAGAGCCCGGTTTTGAGCCATTAGTTGTGTTGAAAGCTAGTTCTGACCTATCTAGGGGAGGCATAAGTAGAGCTAAGGGGGAAAAATAATTACTTGTTTTGCTTAAACTGAATTCAGTTATGCCTCAGTAAAAGCTGACCTAACTAGCGTGTATATGTAGAACACAAAATAGTTCCTCCTGTGGTTTTACTGAGTTCTTAATGGAAACCAGCCATAAGAATAGGTTGTCTCTACCCCTTGTTTAAATATACATCTTAAGGGAATGACAATTTCAGTAGTATCCTCTCTTATAAATTTGTCAATCACACAGAGATCTGAAGAGATGTTGGTTGCTAATGGGAAGAGGAACAGAGTGAAAGTTGAGTGGCTGGTGTAGACAAAAGTTCTAGTTTGTGAATCAGGTGGCATGTGGCCTGCATTAGAGCTGACTGCTATTTTCCAGCAGTCTTTTGTTTGCTTTCTGTGAGGGTGAAACTGCACTGCTACAAAATGCCAGCGCTGGAGCCCAAATGGTGCTGTTTAGCTCCCCCTTTCCCCTTCAAATGTAATCATTGATTTAGTATGTATCCAATGTAATATGGTTCCATTCTCAGTTGAAGCCTTTGGGCACTGCTTCAGTATAAAATTATTAATACTGTGTGAATCATCTAAATTAATTTAAGACCACCAAATGTATAAATGTGTGTGCCAGTGTGTACTAATAAAACCCCAATTGACCCGTATGTAAATTTATGTTTTTCACTGTCTCTTGGCAGACAGAAAGAATTTACTTCCAAGTGTTCTTACCTAAAGGAAGCAAAGAAAAAAGCAAACCCATGTTCTTTTGCAGTCAGTGGAGTATTGGCAAAGCAGTAGATTTTGCAGCTTCCGTAGCAAGCCTAAAAAATGACAACAACAAATCAACAGCCAAGGTAAATCACTGATATTGGTTTTCATGTAATAAGTTTTAATTCTGTCTCCTTTTTTGTATAGATATGAATTTAACAGCAAGATTTGCTGTGTGTTTCCCCTCACAGAAATTACGTCTGTGTCACACTGTATCTGGAGAAGTGCTGCCTTTTGACCACACATTGGAAACCTGGATAGCCGATAAAGAGTGTCCGTTATATAATGGTGGAAACATTATTTTGGAATATCTTGATAATGAAGATCAATTCATAGAAGACACAGTTTCATACTTAGAGTAGTTGATCAGTAAATTGCATGGAAAATACAGATGATCAAAAAACACCGAGCTAAGTTGAAGCACAACTTGTGCTTGTATTTTGCCCTCAGGTAGACAGTTCCTGTTCACATCAAATGGATGGAGTTGTATCTTCAGAACTGACAACAAAACTGAACCCTTTGAAAAATGGGTCCGTATTTTTAACAAGGACAAGTTGTAATTATTTCACTAAAAACAGTTCAGCACATGTAATGCACTGATATTGTTGAATTTAAATGTTTATAAAACAGAAATTCTTCCTTTTACAAATAACATAAAACATACTGGTAAATTAAACAACATCTACCAACAAGGAAAATGCATTAGAAATTAGATTTTTTTTCTTTGTTTTATTGTACTGCCATTATGCAACACAGTAAAGATTTTTTAAAAACATTTTAAAGTTATAAAGTTTAATGTGTTTTTGTGTAAGTTAGTTTACATTTTAGTAGTTTATATTTTGCATCCATATTTTTTTAGCCTAACTGAATGAACTGTAAGTTAACTGGACATTGGAGGTACCCTATTTGCTCAGGCAGATTACAGTATTCCCACTACTATCTTTCAGAATCATGGAATTCACCATTTTTTCCCTTTTGATCCTACCTCGACAGCACTCAATAAGCAGTGTTTCTAAAGGAATGCTTTTTTTGAAATCAGGAGCTACTCTGCAGAGACTTTCTGTAGACTTTAAGATTAAGTAGAAGGGAAATGAGACAGAGAATTTTAAATCATCACATCAGTTCTGAATGTATGACAGAGAGGGGCACGGCTACAGTATGTGACTCGACTACCAAATAAGGGCCTCCAGACTGCTCAGCCCATGTCAGTTCCAGATGTGATACTCTTAAGTAGACCACACAATAATTCAATGGTTTGTTGAATTTTCTTTTCAAACCAGCAAAACCCTGGTCCAAACTTTGAATAATTGCTTTTATGGCTATCGAAGGGGTTATTGACAATATTGTTCATACTTCCCTTAGAGAAGCATAGGTCCCAGCAGTACATAAATACATTATGGCCTAATGCTATGTGTTTCAGGCATTATATGTGACATGCTGTAACATGGGAAATTAATTGTAAATTCAAAAATATCTATTACAGCAAGGAAAGACAGAATAAAATTATTTTTGTCTCAAAAATAAGTGTGCTTGACATACGGTGTCGATCATATCGCCTGCGGGCTGGATCTGTCCTGCAGAGCCTCTCCATCCCGTCTGCTGGGCTACCAACAGGTACTGGAAGTTGGGGAGTGTGATCTGCCACAGAATTGGGTCCATTTGGCCCTGCTGGGCATGGCTATCGGCAGCAAACTTTGCTTGCCACTGCTGCTGTCCCTTTACATTTATCTGAGGTGTCGAGCTGCTGTCCCTAGACCCGCTCTCCTGGACCCCACACTGCCATCTCCATGGTGGCCAATGTGGCAGCCCTTGCTCCCTGGGCTGAATCTGGCCCAAAAGGAGCCCTGCAGTCCAGATCCAGCCTAGGGCCCCAGGTAAGTTTGATACCACTGATAAATGCACATATTTCTGATTTTGAAAATGATTCCTTCTGTCATTGGTACTCACATCTTTTTAATTAAAAAGGATCAATAATTGATCCAGCTTTCTGGGGTCAGCATGGACTGACCTAGCAACACATTTTGGAACTAGTGTTTTCTTTTCATGACTGGCACAACTCCATAGTAAGGTATTTTACTGATGGAGTGTTAAATTTCTTTTCTCACGTCTGTTATGAAATCACTTAATTTAAATTTCACTTGTCTGTCTCTGAAAGTTACATTAATGTTTGTTCCATCTGTATTTTAAACTTTACTTCAAGTGTACTGATATTTAAGAACCAAGCACATTTTGAAAATTATGAATCCTTCCTGAGGCTTTGTATACAGAGTCTTATTAAGTTTATCCTATGTTTGTTAGTTTCTTTCTGGAATCTCTCAGGCAATGTGGAATTGCTAGGTAGTTTTAGGGCTAATTAATCCATATCCTAGATGTCCTCTGCATGTTCTTTATTATAGTTATGTTTACATAAACAGAAAACTTGTGTCAAGCTATATGTATTCTAGTAATATAAAAGCCTGTCTGTCTGTAATGCTTTATTCACACTCTGACTGGCTGACAAACAGCCGGAGTGCAAAGAAGCATTCTGACAGCAGGCAGCCTGCTGCCATGATGGTGGGGACACAGGGGACGGAGCAAGGCAGATGAGGCCACTCAGCTGTCCTTGCCCCATTCCCTCCCTCCCCCCCCCCCTTCCCTGCAGGTATACTAGTTAATTGCCCTGCCCTGCTCCCTCAGGCTCGAGCAGGTGAAAAGCCAGCCTGTCACAGCGGGGGGAGGAACAGTGGGCCTGGCCTAACCATCCCAGGCCCTGCCACACTTCCCGGCCGCAGCTTCCCAGCTTCTCCCCACCTTCGGGCCCGGTCTTCTCCAGCATCGGGCCCAGGCCCACTCCTCCCTTCCCGCCACTGCTGCAGCGGGGAGGGAGGGAGCAGGCCCACACCCCAAGCAGCAGCAGGGAAGGAGTGTGCCCAGACTGGGGGGGCCCAGGGCTCTGTTGTTGCTCACTTCCCCCCACCATCAGAAAGGTAGATAACATGGTGGGGGAGTAGGCCCAGGCCCAACACAGTAGGGAGGGGAGCGGGCCTGGGCCCCACATGGGGTGTGGAGGGGAGAGGAGTGGGCCCGAGAAGGGGAAAAGCTGACCCACTGCGCTGGGTGGGGAAGAGCAGGCTTAGCCCAATGAGGCCACAGCAGTGGCTGCGGGAGGGAAGGAGTACCCCTCCTCCCCATCTCGGGACCAGGCCCGCTCCTCCCCCACCCTGCTCCCCGCGTTGGCCCCGAGTCCGCTCTACCTGTCCCTGAGCCGGCCTCACAGGGCGGAGGAGGGAAAGGAGGCGGGCACACTGGCATCACCAGTGAGGATGGGCCAGGAGAGGACTGGGCCCAGGCCCAATGCAGTGGGGGGAGCAAGCCCAACCTGGGGGAAAAGCCGGCCCACCACAGCAGTGGGGGGGTGGGGGAAGGGACAGCGGGCCCAGCCTGGCCTGGCCCAGCCCAACACAGCAGCTGCTGGGGGGAGGGGAGGACTGAGCCACCTCTCCCCATTGGGCCCAGGTCCACTCCTCCCCCACCCCCACCCCCACGTCAGCCCTGAGCCTGCTTCTCCTGTCCCCCCCACCACCGCCAGGTTGGCCTCGGCCCACTGCTCCCCACCCTCTGGGCTGGTCCTCCCCCTTGCCCTGGCTGCTGTGGCAGGGAGTAGGGGACTGGGCCTGGACCCCAGGCAGCAGGAGGAAAGGGGAAGCAGGCGCTGACAGACTGGGGCTGGATGGGGGGGGGGGCCAGGTCTCCAACCCTGCCCACTCCCCCTGCCCCTTTCATCATTCTTTGACAGGCAATAGGCTAGTTTTTCTATAAATTTAGTGGATTGGTCCAATGATGAGTGCCAACATTAATTGGATGTACCCATGTGAAAACCAGAGCCTAAAAGGTTTGGGGAGTTTTCAAGAAATCCAAAAATGTGGCTGAATTAGTGGAACTACTTAATATAGCTGGAGACATTTAAAAATTGGAAGGATATCTTTAACTTATTGCTATCAGCAGTTGTGGATAAAAACAAAAAGGAAGGATCAAGCATAATTTTTTGGTGACTAATTGTTAAAATGGCAATATTTAAACTTCTTTAATGCTCTGTCATAAAGAATACCGCATAATGGATCATACCTACTGTTATCCTACATTCTGTAGGTTTACTTATGTGAGTAAACTGAATAAAATTTACCTCATTATTGTATATTCTGATTGTTACAGTTGAAGGAGGTTCAAGATATGAAATGATGTGGCATCTGATCTTTTGCAGTAAAATACGAAACGAATAGTTTAAGCACTGCTTCAAAATATCTGCATCAGTTGTTTCGTAAAGACATTTTATAAACATTAAAATGATGGTTCAGATGTTTTCAGGATTGGGGCTTGTGTTGCTAAACCAATCCTACATATATATAGTTTCCTCATCTTCAAGGCTTTTATTTTTATATTACCAGAAAGTTACACTATAATCATATTTTGTAGGAAATGCCTTGCATACTTTTGAACTTGTCATGTATAATATTAAAAAACACAGTAAGTGTATTGTATAAAATTTCAAATTGAGCACTTCACAGCTGAACACAATTATATTTTGTTACACTCTGTAAATTCAACACATTTGTCATAATTTCTGTTTTATTTACCATGACAGTCACATTTGTCTAACCATTATTTTCCAAAAGCAAGCTTCTGTTTGGATGAAACATACTAAATAAATTTGACCTTTACAATAAATGCTTGTCTCTCATTGCAGAGGGAAAGAGAAGAAAAAAAAAATCCCATGTAGGTCAATGATTGGATTTTAAATTATGTCACTGTTCTATCACCGATCTTAAATTTATGTCCTCCCTGGTACCTTCCATCTATATATTTTTTCCTCTTTACAGTCCTCTTATTTCCAATTGCCCTTTTTTTTGACCAGTTCAGTTATCCTGGTTCTAAGACCGATGTTATGCAACTGGGTCACTTGCCCGAAAAGCTCTAACCCTTCCCCCAGGAGAAAACTATCACCATCAAACCCCATGAATGAGATGCTGGAACTCTGCTACCATTTTGCTCTTCAGTTAGAACTTCCCTTAGCAAATACCCACAACATCAATATTGAGAAGGTTAAGCAGAAGTTCGATAAAAGTAGATAAAATGTATCTAGCTGACAAAGTTTCTAATATTTATGCAAATTGCTATTTGTATTCCAGAAGCATAATTTTTAAGTAGGTTAAACAATCCCATTGTTTCTGGCAATTCTGTGGGTCTCTAGGGAAATGTACCTATTACTATAAGGCTATGATTCTTGCCATGCACATGCTTAAAAGTTAGCACAAAAGTATTTTTGCAAGATCTGTATACCATGGCAAATTATACAAGTCACGCTGATATAAGCTAAAGGCAAGGATATCTCAGGACAGTATCTTTTATTGGACCAATTATGTAGTTGAGATAGTTTTTATTGGACCAACGTAGCTGGGATAAAGTTAGATGAGCTTACATTCAAAAAACTTAATAGAGACTTGGAGTGTCTTGCATGTAAAAGCATGTCTAACTATCACCGTAAGAAATCCTTGCCTCCTGTGTAATTTCTGGACCATAATAGCTACGCCATCACTTTTACACTACCAATATAAGTTAAGGCATGACAAACTGAGATGGTTAGACCAGTATTATCCTAGGTGAACAGGAATGTGGGCACCCAAACAATTCACCACGTAAGTGCTGGAGTCTGTGTGTAAGAGGAACAGTGGAACAAACCCCGCGCATACACTGTGGCAGAGTGGGGGCTGGAAGGGAGAGTGAACTGGGTAACAGGTCTTTTATCATTTTAAGAGACTCCCACTGGATGCAGTCAAGCTTCTCATTCCATGTGCTAACAACCCTGCTAGGCTGTGGGAACTAGCTGAAGTATGCCTGTCTGATTTGGTTTTCTACCTTTCTGGTCTGAGATGGATGTGGTGGGTGAGATCTCTTCTTTGCATTTCACAATGCCAGTGTGGTCTGGCAGGGGCTTTTTGGGGCCAATCTTCCCATTTGGGTCCCAAGGCAGCATGATCTTAATTTAATACCCAATGCACCCTGCCTGAGAAGGATGTGGTGGTGCATGGTTGTATTGACAGTGGTTTACAGGGTCTTTACAAACTTCATGAACTTGGCTCGCTGGCCCCCGAGTTTGCCAGACAACCACCTCACAACCCTCAGCACTACTCTCTGTGATGAAGGGGACAGCACAGCAGGCTCTGCGCACTGCTAAGCCTCCCAGAAGTTTGTAACGCGGCAACTGCTTGGGCAACAGCACATGGATCTCTTCTGGCCACCTCAGCATTGAGCTCAACACTTCCTGCTGGGAAGCAAAACCTCACTGGCACAGCGGTTTTTTTCACCCAGAACCTTGTGAGTTCTGGTAGCCAGGATGATCGTTTCAGTCCTGGGTGGATTTACTCTGGCCTCATCTGCGGCCAGTTCACAAATCAGAAACTGGCTCAGCTCCACTTTGAAAATGCCATCAGCCACAAACTTGCACTTCTTGGACATCTTTACTAGCTGAATAAGGCCAAAGTGACAGGTTTGATACCTATAGGGGGCACAAGACCTTTCCTGCCTTAAACAGGGGCTTGGACTAGATTCATAGATTGTTAGGGGCTGGAAGGGACCTTGTAGATCATCAGGTTCAGTCCCCCTGCACCAGGCAGTAAAAGACAACTGGGGTCAAGTGACCCCAGTGAGGTGACTGTACAGTCTCTTTTTGAATATTTCTAGGGTAGGTGATTGCACCACCACTGGAGGGGGTTTATTCCAGTCTGGACCCCCGACTGAAAGTTTTTTCCTGGAATTGAGCCTGAAGTGGCCTTCCAGGAGTTTGTATCCATTGCTCCTGGTCTTCCGCAGGGGTGCCCTGGTGAACAGCTGTTTACTGAGTTCTTGATGTGCTCCCCGATGTAGCGGTAAGCTGCTACCAAGTCCCCTCTCAGCCTTCTCTTCTGTAGGCTGAAGAAGCCTAAGTCCCTCAGCCTCTCCTCGTATGGCTTGTCTTGCAAGTCCCTGATCACATGGGTGACTCTTCTCTGGACCCTTTCAAGATTTTTCCACACCCTGGTTGAAGACTGGCACCCAGAACTGGACGCAGTTCTCTGGCTGCAGTCTCACCAGTGTGGAGAACAGTGGGAGTATCACTTCCTTAGTTTTGCAATGAGATGCAATGGTTAATGCCTAGATCAGAGTTTCTCACTCTGTGGGCCACAATCCAAAAGTGGGTTGCAAGAATATATGAAAGTGTTGGTGTCACTGGGCATAACCCCAGGTAACTCAGAGGGATGGAAGACCACGAGTGTCGAGGAAGTCCTTCTGCTCTGGGCCGAGACGAGCCAGGACCCCCCCCTTGCCCAACCTTTGTAACCCTTTCTATGGCGCCTGCAATCTCCTGTCCTTCTGGAAAACAGGTGAGCTAAAACTGTTATCAGTGGAATGCAAGGGCACCGCTCGGAGAGAGAAGGGAGGAGGGAAAGGGGAGGAAGAGGGGGGCCAGCTGGTGGAAAAAAATCACTGATAGTAAACTGACCAGGGTATAAAAAATTCCACTGTTGCAGGGTTAAGCGCACAGGATTTGAGACAATACAGTCTCCCTGGGCCTTTTACTTGAGCTCAAATAAACTCTGTCTGCTTCTTCCCCCAGTGTGTTTATTTGGCGCGACGCACACCGGGCAACGAACCCAATTGTTGCCTCCCTCGGGCACCTTGTGCCGGCAACAAAAGCCTCATGAATAAACTAAAAATGGATCCACAAACTTTAAATATGGATTCTCCTTTGAAGGAGAAAAATGTGAGAAACTTCTTTTTGCCTGATTTTAAAGGAGAAAAACTGAGAAGCCATAGCTTTTTCCTTGACTCTGCGAGGGGCTTCTTAGGCACCACCCCCCCGGGCAAAACACCGGGGGTGGGGGCAGGGGCCAGCAGGCCAGAACTGCGGGGCACTGGGTCGGGACAGGCCGCTGGTGTTTGCAGGTGGGTTCTGGTCCAAAAAAGGGTGAGAACCACCAGACTAACCTATTGCCCTGCGACTCTATGCTGCAGTGCCCTCTTCTCCAGCTCACGCTCCCAAGGGACACGTGCAGCCAGCAGACCCAGAGCGGCGCTGCAGGTCCCCGGGCAGCAACCCGGACGGAGGTTTCCAGGCTCGCAGCAACCCAAAAACCAACGTCCCCGGGATGGAGCAGGCAGATGAAGGAAACCTTCCCCGGCGTTGCGAAGAGGCGGAAACCACCCATCGATCCGCCCGGCCCTGGCTCAGCCCCAGCTGGAGGGGAGACGAGCGCACACGCCGACTCGTGGCCACCAGAGTCCTAGGGCGGGAGGGACGGGGATAACCTTGCAACGCTATTACGTCACTGGTACGTGACAGCTACGCACCGCCCCTGCCATCCGCCATGACTGACAGCCCCCGCCCCCGCCGGCGCTCTGTACTGGGTGCTGACGGCTGCGGCGCATGCGTGCCCGGGGGTGCTCGCGCGGGAGACAGAAGCAGCCAGCAGGTGCGGCCGGCACTGCGGGTAGGAGTTGGAGGGGTTACCGGCCTGCGCCTGCGCACTGGCCTTGAGGATGCTGCGTGCGGGTTGCCCCCCCCCCCACCCCTGCACACTCCCGGGGGGCCGGCCAGCCTCCGCCGTCATCCGTGTCCGGGCGGGGGGAGGTCATGGGAACGGGGCTGTGTTCGTGTGTTGCGGCGCCTCGCAGCCTGGCGGGTTGTCTGATCCTCCTCTTTCTGGGCAGAATCCGTCTAGTGCCGTCTCTGGTGCAGGGCAGACGGCCGGATGCAACCCCCCTCCCCCACTAATGGGACCTAATGAGCAGTGCCTGTTCATACCACAGGCCAGAGGGTGGCGGTAGCCCTGTGCATGGGGCCCGCACGGCGGGCACCATCCAGCTACCCGGAGGGGCAGGGCAGCCTGGCCTAAGTGCAGCCATGTATGTGGGGGAGGGGGCCCTGCAGTCGGGGGCGGGGGAGCTTGAAGGGGGCCCGGCTCAGCCCGGCAAGGGGAGGGGGAGTGGTCTGGCCCCAAACCAGCCCCATGAGTGGAAAAGAGGGCAAGACCTGGCAGCGCAGGGGGAAGGAAACATGACCTGGCTCCAACTGGGCAGTCAGGGCTTGACATTTGGGAATTTGGCAGTGGGGAGGTTGACTGTATAACTGGCCACTGCTTACCTGCCAACCAAATTTCCTGACCTGTGGAGAGCCTTGAGAGCCAGATGCAGCGTGGTCATGGTCTGTGTTTGGCCTCCCGGCTAGAAGTTAAGCACCCTGATCCACAGGGCCTTTGAATGATCAGCACTGCCATTTTCTTTAGCCACTTGCACAAAAAAAAAAGTTCTTTCCTTCAGGAATACACAAGGATCCTTTCATTCACATATTTTAGGATGTCATAAACCAGCCATAGTAAAAAACCACTTTTTATCCAAAAATACATAGTACAGCAATGCTCGTGCATGCAGAGATATACCTAATACAGTGAGTGCTAAGTAATATATACTTACAGGGAGGGAAGTATCTTGAGACTGAAGTAAATCATGTATGTTCAGAAGTGATAGTAACTTTTTGTTGTTTATTTATCCAGAACAACTTATTTAGTTGTGGAAAACCTGTGCAGTGTGGAATAAATTACAGAGCCAGTCCTAGTTTCACTAGCCTCTAATTTTAAAATGTCTAAAGTAGTTTAAAACCACACTTGATTTAAAAATATCCTAAATTGTCTGGCAAGCTTTCATCCAAAGCAAATTATAGTGAAGATCCTAATCTTTAACTGGCAGCCTCAGAGTTGTACAGTGTCTCTAAAGATGTGGTCTCCATGACAATGGTTTGGCATTGATCCTACAGAATGTGTGTATTTAAATTTGCAGACTCGTAAGTGATCACCCTGAGGTCAGTGACTACAATCACTGTTCTCAATGCATGAAATTAAGCACTTAGTATGCTTTTTGTAAGACACAGGACCTGTGTCGATTAATGCTTTAGCACTATTTTAGTCTGCTTTTACCACAAATATAGTAAGCAATTCTATGGGCAAGGCACATCTTTAGACTATTTTCCAGGAGTTCATCCATGATGGAGACAGGATAACCTTTCACTGTTAGTGTATGTAAATGCCAGCAGATGTGGAACGCTGTAATTAAAAATAAGGAGAACAGTAGTCCATTAGTCAACAATTTGAGGACATGCAAAACTTTCTAAATAAGCTTTTATATTTATATAATTACTAAATAGGCTCTTCATCTAAAAGAAGATGGCTGATCCTTGGCAAGAATGCATGGATTATGCAGTCACTTTAGCAAGAAAAGCTGGAGAGGTAACAGACTCTATATATGTTACATAATATTTCTTGAAAACTCAGATAGGCCTTTTGGAGAAATTTTGCTTTTAAGCCTGGCCAAATGTTCTACCTGTACTTTGTTAAAAATATGAATTGTTATCCATCTTTCATGGCAGAGTGAAGTGTTGAGTTCAAAATTCTCTCTCCAGTTTCTCAGCTGGAATAATTTAGAAGAAAAAATATGTGACTTTTTGGGTCATTGTCTAGCCATGATTTGTATTTTGTCCCTGACCTGCAACAAGAGCACTTTAAAAGAGGAAAGCAGTATCTCTCACTTTTCTCTTGCAGCACTTTGATCTTCTGCCCAAAGGCTGACAGTCTTTCCACAAGTCCTTTCACAGCCTCTTATCTCTCCTCTTTGCCCTGTGTAAACAGGTTGTATAAGTCTCTATCCATCCCTCCTTATCAAGTTTCTCTCCTTTAGTGTAGATCAGTGGTTCCCAAAGGTTGTGCTATGGCACATTAGTGCAGAGAGGAAGTATGCTATGGGATCCCCCTGTGTGTGAAGGTAAATGCTCTCTTCCCCCATCTGGCACCCTGGTCCTGCCCCAGTTATTTCAGCTATGCCTGCAATTGCTACTCTAGGTACTGCTGTTGCAGCTGCCTTCCCTGCCCTTCCACAGCCCCAGGCAGCCCCTGTGTTGGCCACTACAACGCTTCCAGTAGCATGCTCTTCTGTGAATGGGCAGGTGGGAGGACCCAGAGATGGAGCTGTGCTTTGAAGCCTGGCTGGTCCCCTCCACTCCTCCTCTGCTTCTGGGGATAGCAGAAAGAGCCATAGGTGTCATTGCCAGCATGTAAGACCGTGCATGAGCAGCTTTAGTAGCAGGGGATGCCCTTGCCCTCTGAAATACAGACCAGGGGGCAGACAGTGGAAAGAACAGGATGTAGCAGTGTTAGATCCTTCTCCCACCAACCTTAAGTGGCACCAGCTGGATCAGTGATTCTCAATTTATTTACTCTCAAGGCCCCCCTCCATATCTTACCTGAATTTCAATTTGTTAGTGATTTTCAGCTGGGTGAAGCAAATTCAGAAGAGTAATGGAGTTATTTTTTCGAAAGCACTCCTCAGCACTGTTATGATGTCTTCTAGCCTGGGAATGAAATGTTACGTGTTTTGGGGAAAAAAAATGTGTGGTGCACACAACTTTTTGGGTGTAAGAGTGAAATTTTCCACCAGTTTTAATTCAGGAAAAAAGTGTGTTCCAGGTATCAGTTTGGAAACATTAGTGTAGATGACTGTAGTCTGATGTTACAGTAGACTAAAAGAAGAGCCAGATCTCTAGTTTTAACGATGGCCAGATCTTTACTTACTACCTTTGGTTTTACAGTATATCAGCTGTAACCCAAAGAGCCATGCCGTTTTCAGAATTTCATTAAGTTGCTTCAATCATTTCATTAAACTTTTTTTTAAACTGTCTTGTTTCTGCTCAGGGCCCTTAGATGTGGTTTTTTTTGGTCCAGAGGCATAATTTCTTATTCCTGCTTGTCTTGCATTGGCTGCAGTCAGATATACATTGTCTGCCCTGGAATACAGATTTAAGCATTTTCATTCAGCATTGTAGTATTATTGGAAACTACTACACTATTATTAGAGTGTCAATTTTGAAAAATTATAACGAAATAGAGGTGCGCAAGGTTTCATTCTCAAATGGGACTTTTTGTGAAGCACCTAAACTACATACGTAAATTTACCAGGATTATGGTGTAGATTGGAGGGTGGGTGGAGAGCCGTAAGTTCATGTTTTCTAATTCAGGATTTGTCACTGATTTTGTTTGTGTCTTTGCATACAAGACAAATTGTAATAAATTGAAGAGAGCATCATTGTTTTGAGTTTTTGTGTGCAAATAGAATATCTAGTGTTTTCCAGTTTTATTTTAAAAAATAATTTTCTTTTCAGGTTGTCCGTGAAGCACTGAAAAAAGAAATATCTATTATGATTAAAAGCTCCCCAGCAGATCTGGTAACTGTTACAGATCAAAAAGTGGAACAAATGATTATTTCTGCAGTAAAAGAAAAATATCCATCTCACAGGTATAACTTCTGTTGGTATTAAAAATGCTCTCTTGGAAAGTAGTGACCAAAAGAATAGAATGGGTTGGCAACCTACGGCATGTGTGCCCAACGTGGCATATGGCATGGTTTTTATTGGCATGCAGGCTGCTTCCCACCATAAGGGGTGGGAAGAGGCATGCCCAGATTGAGCAGCACATGGCTGCCTGGGAACAGCTTTGTGCTGCTGCTGACCCTTGCCACTGCTGGACCCCAGCCCTGGAACACCACCAACCCCAGCCAGGTAAGAGCCCCTGGCTCCAGTCCCAACCCTGTGCTGCTGGCCACGTGCTGCAGGCAGGCCCCAGCCGGCATCACCGCTGCCATGGGCCCCAGGCCCAGCCATGTGCAGCCCCAGCTGGCAGCACTGTTGCTGCGGGCCCTGGCCCAGTGCCAGTACTGGGCCAGGGTCGTCAGCAGCGTTGGGATGGTGCTGTGGCAGCAGACCTGCATGGGCCCTGGCCTCATCCCAGTTCTACAGACAGCCCCAGCCACGCGCTGTCTGCAGGGCCGGCCAGAAAAACTGCCACCACCGGGCCAGGGCCGTTGGCAGCACTGGGATGAGGCTGGGGCCCAGGCCCGTGGACCTGTGCAGGCCCTGGCCCCATCCTGGTGCTGCCGGCAGGCTCAGCCATGTGCAGCCAGCGGGCCCGGCCCCAGCCGGCACCTTCACTGCCTCTGCCCACCCCAGCCCAGTGCTGCTGCTAGGCTGGGGCCGTCAGCAGTGCCAGGATGAGGTTGGGTCCTGGGCCCATCTCAGCGCTGCTGACAGTCCTGGCTATACGCTGCTGGCGGGTCCAGCCCTGGCCGGCACCTCCACCGTCACTGCTGGGCTGGGGTGATCGCCAGTGCCGGGATGAGGCCGGGGTCCCATCCTGGCACTGCCGGCAGGCCCAGCCCCAGCCACATGCTGCCACCGGGCTGGGCCCTGCCCAGCAGCTCCACCACCTGCCCCAGCCCAGCGCCGCTGCTGGGCCAGGGCCATCTGCAGTGCCAGGATAAGGTTGGGGCCCGGGCCCATCGCGGCGCTGCTGGTGGGCCCAGCCCTGATTGGCACCTCCACTGCTGCTGCTGGGCCAGGGTGATCAGCACCACCGGGAGGAGGCTGGGGCCCCATTCCGGTGCTGCCAGCAGGCCCAGCCCCAGCCATGTGCTGCCACCGGGCCAGGCCCTGCCCAACACTTCCACCTCCCGCCCCAACACTTCCACCTCCAGCACCACAGCTGTCTGCAGCATTGGGATGACCCCAGTGCCGGGGCCCATCTTGGTGATGCAGAGGGCCCCAGCCACGTGCTGACAGCGAGCTTGGCTCCAGCCAGCACCGCTGCCAGCCCCAGCCCAGAGCAGCCGCTGGGCTCGGGCTGTCAGCAACATTAGGATGGGGCCGGTGCCTCTGCAGGCCCCGTCGCTGCTGACAGACCTGGCAGCCAGCTGGGGCCTGCTGGTCCCAGGCCCTAGCTGCGGCAGTGGTGCCAGCTGCTGGCAGGCCTGGCCCCAGCCCTCACCACCACCACCGCAGGCCCCAGCACAGTGTCACTGCCTGGTCAGGGCCATCAGAAGTGTCGGGATGGGGCCAGAGCTGTGGACCTGAACAGCGCTGCTGAAGGCCCCAGCCATGTGCTGTCATTAGGCCCCAGCGCCAGCCAGCACCGTCATGGGCCCCAGCCCTGCACAGCCCCGGCCTCAGCCCAGTGCTGGTGCCGGCCCCATCCCAGCACTAGTGACAACCTGGCTGCAGCCCGAGCCCTGTACTGCTGTGGGGCCCAGCCCTGTGCTGCCAGTGGGCCCTGGCCCCAGCTTCAGCTGCAGCCCTATGCTGCCCACGGCCAGGCTCCAGCCCCAGCCCTCTGTTGCCAGTTGGCCACGGCTCCAGCCCCATGCTGCTGGGTGCCCCAGGCCCCATAGCCCCGGTCCCTCACTGCAAGTGGGCCCTGGCCCCAGCCCCATGCTGCCCACAGCCTTAGCCCCAGTGGGCACAGTGCCAGCACCTGCTGTCTTCCCGGAGCCCAGAGCTGGGAGTCAGCCAGGGCCGGGGCAGGGAAGCAGCAATTTGCAGCCTCCCAGCTGCAGCCGGCCCAGGTTTGTGGTAGCTGCTGATAGTTGCGGAGCCTGGGCTGCTTCCAGCAGCTGGCTGGGAGGATGGAAGGCCTGCTGCAAGCAGCCCGGGCTCCGTGGCTATCAGCAGCTACCCAGAGCCTGGGCTGGCTGCAGCTGGGAGGCTACAAACAGCTGCTGCCTCCCAGCCCTGGCCCCAGCCCTACATCCAGCCCTGGGCTCTGGGGAGACAGCAGATACTGGCAGTGCTCCCCGCTGTGCTGCCGTTGCCGCCGCTTCTGGAGAGCAACATTTGGAACCTGGTGCGGCAGGGCACAGCGGTGAGCGCAGAAAGCTGCCTGTTGCTCCAAGCTCCCTGCTGCCCTGGCCACACTTACCCTACAGGTCGGGGCAGCAGTGAGGGGCTCAACCCTGTGTACTGGCCATGGTGCTCCCATGCACACAGGAGAAGTGTGATCCAGGCATCGCGCAGTACGGAGCTTGCAGCAGCATGCAGCTTCCCTGTGCGGTCCTTCTGTATGCTGCCACACTGGGTTGCACACCCTGCGCTCAGGAGGTCAGCAGGGCCAGGAGTGCAGCATGTGTGAGGGCTGTACAGCAGGGAGCATTGCTGGTACCTGCTGCCTTCCTGGAGCTGGAGGTATCTGCTGCTTCCCTGGAGGCTGGGTCTGGGAGGCAGCAGCTGTTTGCAGCCTCCTGGCTGCAGCTGGTCCAGGTTCTGGGTAGCTGCTGATAGCCATGGAGCCTGGGCTGGGGGGCAAGGGGCAGCAGGCCTGGGGGACAGGGGCAGCAGGGATACAAGCAGAGCTGAGGGGGGGGGGACACAAGCAGGGCATCCCTGTACCCCCTCCCTTCATTTTGTTTTTCTGGCATGCCGGCACTCCGACACCTTCCAAGGTAGGCATTGTGGATTTTTTTGCACTCCAGCCAAAAAACCTTTTCCTACCTCTGGAATAGAATATGGAATCTCATGTGTATTCAGTGAAGTTCAGCTCTGAGGCTGCCAGGAGGTAAAAGGATAACATGAACTTCAGTATGGTAAATATCTAAGGTGTACTTAGTGCAAATTTTATTCAAATTTTTCTGATTTTCTAACTGTAATTCACTTTCATTGTACAAATGTGGTATAGTTCTGGAATAGGATGAGTCCTTCCGATTTTGTATGATGGATGATCTCTACAGATCCTTTATCAACCTTCTGACTTCTTCAGAAAGATATAAAATTTCCATTCCAAGAAATAGTATATTTTGCCTAACTCAGCTCCCAAGTACCCCAGTTTGGTTTATTGCTTATGTTTATTACAGTTTTCATATAAGTTTGATAAAATTTTCTGTTCATCCTTAATCATTAACTCATTCTTTTAAATTTGATAATCTAGATAAAATAGCCCTGATGTATTAGCAGTTAAGTTGCCTGTTGACCTAAATCTGTTTAAAATGTTGAAATAAGCAAATGCTTAATGAGATGGTTTTAGTTTACTGTTTAAAAATCTGTATGTAGTAGTCTCAGGATCTCGTACCTGATTTGATTTTTGTTCATTTGGTATTGGGTAAGGCTTTGGGGTTTTTCTGGGGTTTTTTTCTTTCTTTCTTTCTTTCTTTCTTAATTTTACTAATAGTAGCAGTCTGCCTGTCTATGTAGAAAAGACATGTTTTATTTCTACACACTGATAAAAGGTTATATATAAAATAACTACATCCTATAGACTGGTAATGAGAAAATTCCACCTGGTTTGCTCATTCTGTCCTGCAGTTCAGAAAAGTAAAAATCAAAAAGCACTTGACAGCAGAATAAACTGAAACTTACTTAAAATAGATTTAAGTACAAGTAGTATTGTGCCCTTTTACTCAAACTGCTTATGTATGACACTAGTTATTTGAAAAAGACTGTTTCAATGAGAAAATTTAATGGCTGATGTCTAAAAAATTCCAGCTGTGAACTAATAATAAAGAATAGACACATTTTATGTGTTCACAGATGTCATCATTAGCTTCCTTAGATGCCAGTTGCAATTTATTTGGTTTCACCTTAATTTCACATCAGTAGCTAATTCTTATGCCAATAATCTGAAAATTAAGGCATTGCATCTGATTTTCTTTTAAGAATGGCAGAGGTAAATTGCTTCAAAAATAACTGTGTTCAAAGTGCTATTCTTAATGTGTTTGTCTTCATAGTTTGTTTATGTCTTTTCTGTATTTTGTCTTGTAGTTTCATTGGGGAAGAATCTGTCGCAGCAGGAGAAGGCAGCACCTTGACAGATAATCCTACGTGGATCATTGACCCTATTGATGGAACTACTAATTTTGTGCACAGGTCCATTTTTTAAAATTTATTTCTAGTTACTGTCTAAACTGGTAAACAAACTAGACTTCCTCTTCTAACCCTGGAATAAGTAAAGTAACAGTTTTAAATCTCTTTTGCAATAGATGCATTCAATGAATCCATCTTGGATATCTTCCTTGTACATGACTAGAAACAGTATTATATAACTAGTCAAGTCTAGTAACTCTCTGACTAGTCGAATTTAACTAGAATAGCATATTTCTACACAGTATTATTCTTTCAGGTATAATAATTACAGAATGAAAGCAGCGATTGGCAAGCCTTGAGAGACTAGTAATTTATAACCTTTTTTGTACAGAATTAAACTAAAGCACCCATTTGCCTGAGCCTGTTAACCTAACAGGACTCCACCCTTCCCTTTGAACTATAAGCTATCCACAGTTATAATTGACATTGAGTCTACTTGGGTCCTAGGAGAAAAATTCTGGGAGCATCCTGTTCTGGTTTGTATGTTTCTGCCCATCTTTATTTATACTCCATCTGCATTTAACAGAAATTGAAAATACATATGGTAATAATGAACTATAATTAGTAAAATGCTTTTTTTTAAGGTTTCCATTTGTGGCTGTTTCAATTGGCTTCAGTGTAAACAAAAAGGTAAATGTATCTCTTTATTACTTAACGTCCAACCCAGATAATCTAATTCATAACATCTTTATACAAGATCTGTATTTATACATCAGCTAAAAAGAGAAAAAGACTCATTTTTTCTGCTTTCAGATGGAATTTGGAATTGTATACAGTTGTGTAGAAGACAAAATGTACACTGGCAGGAAGGGAAAAGGTGCATTTTGCAATGGCCAGAAGCTTCAAGTATCAGGTCAAGAAGGTAAGTTGTACTGAGCAGCTTCTCTGTCAGACAGGAGTGACAAGAATGGTAGCTTACATTTTAGTTACCGACAGATTTTTTTAAATTAAATTTTGGAAAAGGTGAATGTTTTACTGATAGTATGATTTTTAACAAATAAAGATTTAGTTTTGTCTTGGGAAATTGCCCACTGAGGTAAGGGGTTGTGTTCTGGGTTTTCTTTAGAGTTGAAAAATAAAAAATAAGATTCAGCCATTTGGGGAATTTATTTCCTGCCTATTTGAAACTGTCATGTTCAGAAACAGTAACAAATCTCTCAAAAAACTAACTGTATTACAACTTAACTGGCAAAGTATTTAAACTGTGGACTTTAATACTTTTTAGTAGTAGTAGTAGTATCTCACTGTTTACTTCCTTATTAACCTGAACAAAGATAATTCATGTTTAACTGTGCTGGACTGTGGGCTTCAAGATTTGAAAATATGTTAATGCTTATAGAATTGTGTTTTATCAGATAACTCCCCTGTGAATTTATACACAGAATGAAGCTGGGCAGTGTCTTTTTTTTTTTTTGCTGTGTTCTTCCTGTAATATGCACATTAAGAAAATGTATTGCTCCAAACTTATATGGTACACAGGACAACATGCCAGATAAATGGTTATAATAACTGTGAATGCCTATTTATTGTCTTTATGTAAAACTGTTGAAAAAAGTCAGTTTGTCTTTTTTCAGATATTACAAAATCCCTTTTAGTAACAGAACTGGGATCAAACCGTGATCCAGAGGTTTTAAAAACTGTTCTGTCTAACATGGAAAAGCTTCTCAGTATTCCTGTTCATGGGTAAGATGCTCTTATTTTTTTAGTGTTCTACTTAGCATCAAACATGATTTTAGGAAGAAAAATAAGTTAATCTAATTCTATTTTACCATATTTTTAAATGGGAAAATGTGATTTAAAGTTGGCTGTCTTGTGATTTAATATAACTTTTGTAAGTCTGAACAAAGGTCTGTAATAGTTTTGCTGAACTAAGAAGTATTTTTTTAATTGAGCATTACATTTAAATTTTTTGCATATGTCAAAGCGGCTTCCAGTGTTAAATTAAAAAGAGAGTTAAAATCTCTTACAAGGCAAATAATGCATATTGCATGCAGACTAGCACCCAAGAAATGAAGGAAAGTACTTTTTTTTTCTAAATTGGATATTTTTATCAGTGTTTATATTCAGTTATTGTAACTCACTTAACATCTTCACCATAAAAAGAAGAATTTGATTTCATTAATACAATTTATGAAAGCAATTTTTTTATCTAAGTTCAATATTTTTAATTATGTCTTTTTAACTAATTTGGCTGAAATTGGGTGATGCATACTTACAGATTTGTTCACAGTTAAAACAGAAGTAAACACAGATGCATATTGGCTTATTTCTCACTGCAGCATTCCTTCACACTAGCACTAGTTTGCTCTTCTAACTGTACAACTGTACACCTTGTCCACCGAGTGGGTAAATTGTTAATATTCTAGTATTTCTGTAAAGTACTCTCACTTTAATAGTGTGCTTGTCTCTTAGGATTAGAGCTGTTGGTACAGCAGCTGTAAACATGTGCCTTGTGGCAACTGGTGGAGCTGATGCATATTATGAGATGGGCATACATTGCTGGGACATGGCAGGAGCTGGAATCATTATTACTGAAGCAGGCGGCGTGCTGCTAGATGTATCAGGTAAAACAAAGCAAATGGAAATGTTCTTTTTTCATGGGAGTTTGGGAACTCTCCCTCCCCCCTACCTTTTTTTTTCTGTTTTTCTAGTAGAAAAATAAATATAGCTAAAATGAGATCAGTGAGACTTTCAGTGTGTCCCCCCCTGCCCTAGTACACATGTTGTGTAGATTTATATTGTGCTCTATCCAGAAATGCTCAGAGTGGTTTACAAGAAATGACAAACAACAGTAATTTAGCTAAATGACACCCCAAAACTAGAAAATGTCACACAACATCACTCACTCCTGCTTCCCTGCTTGGTACGTGTTAAGAGCAAACCCTCTGGCAAATCTCAGCCCCCATTCACATTTAGGTATAAGTAACTTCATCCCACTCCCTTCCTCTCCACCTAGTGCCAGTTATACTCCCATCAGATACCAGTTACCCTCGCTGTTCAATCTCTTTATCAGCGATTTGGACAACGGGGTGAAAAGCACCCTGTTTAAATTTGCTGATGATACCAAAATTTGGTGTGAGGTGAGCACGCTGGTAGGGAGGGAAAGACTGCAGCAAGACTTGGATAGGTTGCAGGGGTGGGCTAGCAAAAACAGGATGCGCTTCAACACTGACAAGTGCAGGGTGCTGCACTTGGGCAATAGTAACCAGCAGCACACTTACAAGATGGGGAAACTCCCTTCTTGAGAG
>NW_017728886.1:221041979-221066138 GCF_001723895.1 Crocodylus porosus | reverse complement strand
CATGATCCGGGGACAGCAGGGCAGACCCTACAATGAGAGACTTCAGGACCTGAACCTGTTCAGCCTTCACAAGAGAAGGCTGAGGGGGGACCTGGTGACAGTCTATAAACTCACTACGGAGGACCAGAGGGATTTGGGAGAGACCTTGTTTCCCCTAGCGCCCCCTGGCATAACAAGGAATAACAGCCACAAGTTGGGGAGGAGGTTTAGATTAGACATCCGTAAGAACTACTTCACAGTCAGGGCGGCTAGGATCTGGAACCAACTTCCAAGGGAAATGGTGCTGGCTCCTACCCTGGAGGTCTTTAAGAGGAGGCTTGATGCCTGCCTAGCTGGGATCATTTGAGCCCAGTTTTTTCTCCTGCCCTGGCAGGGGGTCAGACTTGAAGATCTACAAGGTCCCTTCTGACCCTACTTCTGTGATTCAGTTGTGAAAGGGGATTGCTGAATCCCATTTGGAGAATGTAGAGAAGAACTACTGTATCCTTGGTGGAGGGGGTTTAACATTTTGTGGCCCGACTTCTGTCCCTTTTTTGGGTCTATAATGGCAGTGAACCTGGGAAGGTGTTTATCCAGCCAAAATTATTGAGGAGGCAGAAACTCCAGTGGCATGGTGGGCAACCTGCATGCTACATATAGCACAGGCAGCCTCTGGGTGTGGCAGTCAGGTAGAGAGCGTAAAGCAGAGCAACAGATAGCTGTGGAGTTCAGGGAGAGTGTGGGGTTTAATTTGTCACCAGTGAAAAAGGTTGGCCACCACTGCTCTGGGACATGGAGAGTGGTGCTGCACAGCTCCCAGGGACATGATTGATTCAGGTGAGAGGCTGTAAGGATGGTTCAGATGGGTTGGTACTTTTTCTCCTCAGTGGCTGCATCTACATGAGTTGTTTACCATGGAGTAAATGTCTCATGTCTACATGTGTAGCCCTGTTAGGCCTCGGGAAACTAATTAACTACATAGCAGGGTAGTACTTGTAAATACAGAAACCCTCGCTATTCACGAACTCTGGGTTTGCGGATTCAAATATTCGCAGGGGAGGGCAGAGCTGGGAGGCAGGCAGAGACCAAGTGCCAGGGACATGGAGGTGGTGGTGGCATCTTCTCCCCCAGAGGCAGTTGCAGCAGTGCTCAGGGGAGGAGACAGGTGTACAGGTCAGTCCCCAGGCACTGCGGGGGAGCAGGGGGCGGCTATGGGGCCTGGTGGGGAGCCCCGCCAGTATTCACAGATTTCGCCATTCGCGGGGATCTCCGGAATGTATCCCCCATGAATGGCAAAGGTCTCCTGTACTTGTATTGAGGGTAGTATTTGTAAGTAGTTGTATTTAAAAGTACTACCCTGCTGCAGAGATTGTTACTCTGCAGCAGTGCACATGTAGATGCTGACACAGCTGGCTGGGACACAAGGATGCTTCAGTTTGGGGGCTGCCTGCTTGCTAGTCCCACACTGGAACACCCTTGTCCCTCAGCTAGCTCCTCTGCAGCATGCTGAGCTGGGTCAGACCAGTTCTGGGGTGGCAGGCTGATCCTGCCCACCCCTTGCCAACCAGGGCTGCTCTAACCCAGTTCAGCATTCTGTGGTTCCTGGGTGCACATGTAAATGTGGCTCTGGGGAGCAATTGTGCTGGAGCTTGTTGTTTTGCTTTAATAGCATGTGTAGATGTGCCTGATCTCTAGCCCTGAATATGAGGAACAGAATCCTGAGCTGCCCAAGAATTGTACTAGGAAGCCGTCCAGGAAGTTGTGTGTGGTGGTTGGTAGTGTCTGTGCAATCAGAGCCTTCAATCAGGATCCAGTGGAGTGGGCTAGACTTTGAGCGCACTGCCTTAGTCACTGAATTTTTGTTTCAAATGGGATATTACCATAACCTAAATCTTTGCTAGCGTTAGGATCTATACACGTTATTCTGAGAGCAAGTCATTGGGCTAACAGAGGACTGTAGGTTGTCCATTCCCACTGAAACAACTGTTTGAACAGTTCATGGAGTAGGCATGGGGAAGAACCTACTTCCCTACCTGCTACACAACAGAAATTACTGGGAGCTGTGTACAGTTTCCAGGGATAGAAATCCATCCTAAATATTTAGGCTGCATCTGTGCCATAGCAGTAACAACAATTCTTCAATGATGCCAAAGTGAAATAGGTTGTTTATTTGACTGCCACAGATTGTAAATCACTTTTGTAATTGGGTTAATTATGATAATAGGAAATTCCAAAGAAAATGGAGGATGGTTTAGTAGGATTTAACAGACCTCCACTTGCATTGTCATGCAAGCAACTATTCCATACATAGTGCAGATCTCAGGGATGAGTTCTGCTAGTCTTGTCTCTAGAGTAGGGTCAAATTAGGGGAAGCAGTCTCAGTGAAATAGCTCTTTGCCAACTCACTGGAAGGGGTGACCAAAACCCAATTTTCTTCCACATCCTGCTTGCCTGTTCTCAGGATTTCTGTTGGACTGAAGACTTGTCCTAAAGATGATATAGGAATAAGGTGGTTGTGTTTTCACTTTTATGCTAATAATTTGTCACCAAATCCATCTTCTGTTATTCCAAACATAGATAGATGTCATTTTCTAATGCAACTTATTAAATGCCTGTAGCTTCTCTTATGCAGTCTTTCCTGTACAAGTTTTCTGTTGTTGGGTGATGCTGAGTGTAAAGCAACTCGAATTAGAGCTCTGTTTCTTTCTAGCCACAGGATTTTTCTTTTACTCTTGAGAATTAGGATTTAAAAGAACTTTTTTGGTATGCTATTGATTTCTAGATACCTATATCCGTGGCTACCTATACATACATACATGCGCACACACACTCTGCTAGGCTATAAGTTGCTCTTTTTAAAAAAAAATATTCTTGTTTTTGTCAAAATGTATATTCTAAGATTACAGACCAATTAAATTGTTAAATTTTTATTTTATAGGTGGACCTTTTGATTTGATGTCACGAAGAATAATTGCTGCAAGTAGCCAAACCCTTGGGGAGAGAATAGCCAAAGAGCTTCAGATAATCCCCCTAAAAAGGGATGACGCAACAAATTAAACCAATGCTTAACCTTCAAGTGCAATAGTAAAATGGTTGCCATATACTCTGTATACTTGGAAAATGTGTGTTGCACTTAAATATGCAATGTGCTGTTGCATATCTTACTAAATACCTTATGAAGTTACCTCAAATCAAGGTTTTAGAATCCAACCAGTGTGGTGGTGTTATAAAACGTGTTCCAATTATGTCTTTTGCACATACTCAGATTGCATATACGAATTTTGTTGTAAGTCTTAATTTTACATGTTGTAACTTTGAAGGAAATACGCAACAAAAAAGCAAGTCCTTGCAACCAGTACACTGGAGGTAGAACAATCAATTTAGTAATGTTAAAAAATCCAATTCTGTAAATCCATAAGGGACTCCTATCTTTTTGTTTGTGTTTCTTATGTTTTATACACAGGAAACAAGATACGTTGTTTATCTGGTCTTTATATTAAATGATTCTAAAGTTTTAGAGTACAGTGAGCCTCTCCAGAAGTTCTGACCAATTAAAGACTGCTTCCAGACCTCACTAAAAATAGTCACTGGTAATTTGGGTTTTTTGGGCATTATTCCTTATTCCCTTCACTAATGATTTCATTTGGTATTGCTGGAATTCCTCAGGGAAGCATTCCCTACATGGAGAAAATTAGATAAGTTACTTATTCTTTAAACTTGAACTGAGTTTATTTCATTTGAAATATTATTAAAAGTACAGAAATAATTGACTAGCATGCCTTGGAATGGATGTGTCCCAGGGAATAAAATCTGCATATACTTCCCATCACTGTATGGCTTTATGCTAACTAGTACAAAAGAAATACATGAACATATATTGTGTAAGTTATGTCAGTTGACATTTGTCTCCTGAACACTCAGTACCTGATGCATATAGTTTACCTATAGTTTCTGTTAATCTTTAATAGTAATTACTTGGACTGTCTAGGGTGAGAGAGAGTTTACTTCAGAAGCTAAAACCATTTAAAATCTTTTAGATTTCAAATAACTTTGTAAAGCACATATCCAGTAGTTCAGTAATTATTAACCTAGTAATTATTTGAATGTTTGTCATATTTGAAAGCATGTAAAATATTTGAATACCGTATTTCCTCGCGCATAAAATGCACCTTCCCCCCCAAAAAAAATCAGTTCACAAAACAGGTGAATATTTTAAGTAAGGAAGCTGTTTTCTTTGCTGGAAAAGCAGCAAGCCTGGAGATACTATGCATGCCTTGCAGTTGTCAACATAGCTGCCATGATGGTGGGTTCCTCTGTTAACCTCTTCACAGCCATAGCTATTGGCTGACCTCTGTAGCTTGTGCCTGAAGCGGCAAGTGAGCTGGTGGTAGTATCATGATGAACCATGCACTGTAAAAACAACACTTTATGTATCAGAACCTCTATAAAGAACTACTTACAGTAAGGAATTAACAGTCTTGTTTCTGCCCTTACAAGGGTATGGAGTTCAGCCTTGTGTGACTAAGTCTTCCCAGAAATACAGCAGTTTCCAGAAAATGTGTTATCCCAAGAGAGAGTCTACATGAGGCAGCTGGGACCAGTAATTTCCTGGTGCCACTTTCTGGACACTCCTACTAGGTTTTAATGTACGTCACACAGCTGACCTAGACTCTGAAAAAACATTTTGTACATTCTCCCTTCTAAAATCAAGGCATGTGTTTTATTTAGGGGTTTGTTGCATGGAGAAAATACAGTATAAAATGACAGTAGGTAAGTTGATCACAATTCTCTTATGTGGCACCCTGTACAAATACATGAAGGGACACAGCTATCCCTAATGAGTTTAATTTAATAGTATTTAAAATTCTAATACTAGCTAGTCTGATTTCATAAAACCTTCATATGGGGTGTTCTTTGAAGTTTATACAAATTTGTTTTTCAATAAGTATTTCAGTGGGCACTTTAAATATTTGCATATTTGAGAATAATAATTATTTAGTTGGTCAGTTTTGGCGCTGACTTTTCTACTGGGGCCAAAATTTTCAGAAGTGTGTTGACCACCTTTTGAGTGTCCGATTGAGACATCTCAAACTATTGATAATTTCTGAAAATATAGATATTTAGCATTCTGTCTCATTTCTTTTTGTTCTTGGAAATAGTCTCTTTTGTCTTGAAATAAAAGTACCAGCAGATCTCTTAATAGAAACCCTTGGCTCTTGAACCAGCTCGGGGTTTGGGAGTTTTATTCCTGTTTTACAGCAAGAATGTCAAAATTGTCCTGGGTCCAAAGGGTTGATCGAGGGGCTCTTTCCAGACCAGAAGTGGAAGGCCAGCAGCATCAGGTCTAGTGCTGGTGTAAGACTGACACCAGTGGCAGGGGGCCAGCGCCAGGAGCAGTCATGTAGTAGCAGGGTGAGGGCTGTATTATCATCGCCCTTTCTCACTCCTACCTGATGCTGATCTCTATATCCACTGGGGCCCAGAGACCCTGAATTTTGCAGCAGGTCATACCCTACTAGTCCCACCACCTAACTTCTAGTAGCTGTTGGACTACTGCTGGGCCAGATGAAACATTTTCACAAGCCCAATCCAGTCTGGTGGCCATATGCTTGACAGGGTTTTACAAGAAAATTTTGATAGAAATGTTGTATCCAACATGATATCATGTTTAAAAGTTGTAATCCTCGTTAGATAACTATTACATGTCCTTCAGGGATGATGACAAGGAGAAGGTGATTTGAATATCACCTGTTAAGGCCCAGGGGGCATGGAGTACAATGCTCTTTGAGATTCAGCTTTATGATTTTACAAGACCTGGGATAACAAAATGACTTTTTAGTGGGCTTTGCTAGCCCGTTATCTCTGTGGACTTTCATATGAATTGTACAAAAATTCTAATGTTAAGCATTTTTTGTTATATAACATGGAGATATGTATTAAAACATTATGTGAAGAGATGAAAGTGTTTTGCAATAAAAACAACCAAGCTAAAAAAAAGTGGCACTCAGCAGGCTAGTTTTTGGATGTTAATATCCTGGGCCCATGTGCTCTAAGCTTCCTAAGGCTGAATAGGCTGTGGCATTTTCTCTTTGGCCTCCCTGGCACACTGTCTAAGCATAGAATTTGTCTGCCCCCTTTTATGTAAGGTGTTGAACTCAGCTGTTTTAGGCCTCCAGTGCTAAGATGTCAAGAGTTTAACCACATCCTTTCTGTGAATTTCAATCACGTGGATGCTCTGGTCTGCAGGACTAGGCTGCATGAAGACCCCCTCATTCAAATATTAACATCCTAATGTGGTCAGGATCTTAGTTGATCAGTCAACTGTAACTATTCAAACTCATTTTGGCAAATGGCAGAATCTTAAGATATTGTACAGCCTGCTAACAACTTGAGTGAAAATAATAGTGCTAATGAATACGTTTTCACTAGAACTGGTTTGAATTTCTTGACAAAATAGATTTCAAAATATTTTGCAAAAATATTTGCACTTTGGTGGACTTCTTTCAAAGCACATTGAAATTAGGGTTTGCAGCCTCAATTTACTGTGGTTCTTTTGAAACTTTATTTTTCCACTGGGAATTTTTTCCTGGTCTGAAGTTGAAATATTTCCCAAATCTTTAGGAATTACATGCAAAACACATTTTGAATTTTGACTACCTCTTGTTTTTAGTGTAGGCTCAACCTAGGTTCTTGTAGAAATTTTAACATGAACCCTACTTTAATCCACAAATATCCCACCATTTATATGTGCTTTGAGAGTGGCTCTCCAGCTGAGGATATAGGTTACAGCAGGGATGGGCAATTATTTTGGGCGGAGGGCCGCTTACTGAGTTCTGGCAAGCCATTGAGGGCTGTAAGACAGGAAGCCCGGAGCAGCTAAATATTAATTTTCTAAAATTTTTAGCAGCCCCGCAGGCTGGATAAGAGTGGCTTGGTGGGCTGCATGCAGCCTGCGGGCCGCATTTTGCCCACCCCTGGGTTACAGCATAGGCTTGAAATAACATCGTTTTTAATCTGCATACCCTTCAGCACAGGTGTGGAGTTTGGGCTTTTTATAAGCCTGGTATAGCATTTTACTGCTAATAGTATTAGAGCATTATCCAGTCCTCTCAGACATTCCCCATCTTACATCTGGAGACAAGCTGCTACCCTGGCCCTAGGCTTCAAAGCCCAAGATCGAGACCATTCTTTGCACCCCGGCCAAGTAGCTGAAAGCCACAAAACCAACTACTGCCTGAAGTCTCAGAACCTGTTCTCCACTCAGGCCAATAAGCTTATCAAATCTGCAGGTGGCATGTCACAGCATGGACCTCCCATCAGTGGAGCAGGAAATATGCTGCACAAGAAGTGCAGCTAAAGAACTTCATGCCCAACACCAGCTTCTGCCTGTCAGGATGGCAGCTGTCCTGCAGGGCCTGGACTGCTTTTAACCATCTCAGAATGGACACTGGATGGTTTAAGGCAAGCATGTACTCTTGGGGCCTCCAGCAATGCTGGCTGCATATGTGGTGCTCAAGCTCAGACAGCTGACCACATAATCTGAATGCACTTAGGGCCCTCTTACAGGTGCCCTACTGCATTGTGTGTCTGCACCCTGAAAGCACAGAAGGAATTGACTGAGCGGTTTCATATGATTACCAGGTTAAAGACCTCTGCTACATCTATTGAGCAGCTATGTTCTGCAGGCACCGAACATTTCTGGGGTTGGATGAGCTATGAGCCAATCGCTTAACTCTTGGAAAGTACAGGTGTTCCCTGTTTTCTCTACCTCATGCAAACATAAGTGTAAAGAGAACAGCAGATAATTCTTTTATCAGTGAAATTGCACGACTTGGTGTTATTTCAGTTCAAAGCACATGTGATTGTATCTTTTGCAGACTCTACTTACTGATAGCTGGGTTGCCTGTAATGGTTTTTTAATACAGGATTTGGTATTTTAGTGTTAGTTAATATGTGTGTTAGCGTTGCACATTGACATGTGTGAAACTGGGAAAGGAGAGTCAGGAATCGGGAGATTGTATCTGTAGCTTTTCATCACATAAAACCAATAGGAAACAAATTGATATGAATTGAAAAGTATCCAGTATCATATTCCTGTATGCATGACACCTTACAACTCACAAGGATTGGGACATAATCCATGTTTTATTTCCCTTGCTTCCCTTAACCCAGCCCTAGTGATGACAGTGACAGGTACACATTCTAGATACCTGAATCAGGCCTAGAAACTAATTCATTCCTAGTCAAAGATCTCAGAGGTGCGCTCTGCACAACACAGCAGAAGACCGTAATATGGACAGTATTTACCATGCTGGTATCCAAATGAGTCAAAAGGCTTTGCCAATAGACAGTCTACCATCACTTGCAACCACTCAGAGAACATGTTAAACACTTATGCTATTTTCTTACTGTCATGAGATAGGCCAGTAGAACAGGTTGTCTAAAATAACAGCAGTTGCTGATGTGCCCTTGATAAGCCTGGTATTTGGAGAGAATATGACATCTTCTTGTCCAACAAATTTCTTCAGACTCCTCATATGCTGCACTTTGCCTGTGCATCCTACAGCGATGTACACAAATCTATCTGTGGTCAACCAAGGTCGCTTGTATTCTTTGTGGCTAAGATTCATGGCCTCCCTGCGGCAGGCAAATAAGGAGTGTGTGTGTGCCATCTATTGTCATTCTCTCAAAGCCATCTGTTATCTTAGGATGCATACACATGTTCAAGTGACCTAGAAAAATCTTCCCAAGTTTGTTTTCTGAGTAGAAAAACTTACTGAATATATGTGAATGCTGAGCCATTGCACAGCCAGGGGGCCCCTGTGCACATGTCTCAACCTGGTTTGTAAACTCCCCAGTGTACCTGATGACAGATGACACAGGGCAGCCCCAGTTGGCTGACCCAGACTGCCTGCAGCACAATAAAGGGATGTTGAAGGGACTCCCAGTTTGGCTGGAGCAGTAGGGCATATATTTGTCTGCTCCAACACACTGGAGATTCTTCAATGTGTTTTAGTTCAAAAGCACACCACTGTCATTTTCTCAGCATTGACGTGCATTTTGCCATTTATACAAACAAGTGCGCCGCAGTACCAAGTGCTTTTAAAAACACCCAGTGCTGTGGTGCAAGCATGTGTACAAATGTCCGTAGAGTCCAGCCAGAGAGAAATACTCTGGACCCGTGGTGGGGAAAGGGGAGCTGGGAGCAAAGCACACTGGGGTGCTGGAGGACTGTGCTGTGACTTCTCTCAGAAGCTATATGTACAGAAGTTTGCTCTTGAGCCATTTAATTTTTGTTGTTCCTGGGTTATTTTTCTCCTGGACCAGTCATTTTTGCACTGGGAGAAAAATCCTTAATGCCTGTATACTCATGTTTTTTACTGGGAAAAGAGCAACTTTCCCAGTAGAAACTGAATATCTGCATGTGGCTTGACACATTAGATATGTCTACCACTACTGGGTAAACAACACCAACAACCACTTCACAAACCACAATGGTACTGGCAGTTGCGCAGGTGGCAACTTTGGTTTTTGCTGGTGGGTGCTTACAAAGGTAAAAACCCCCTAAAAAAAAGGTGCTTTACAATAAACCTGGCTCCGAGCCACACACTTGCCCAGAAGAGACGGTACATTACTTCAACCCTGATCTCCAGCAACTGTAAAGATTGGGTGCTTTATTGAAGCTTTTTTGGCACTTATCTAATAGCTGATTGAATCAGCTTTAACTAAAAGTGCCAAACAGTCCTGCTGAAAGCTGATCTTTACAGATGCTGCAGAGCCGGGTTGAAGTAATGTGCTGCTTCTTCTGGTACAGCATGGTTCATTTGTTTGTTTGTCTTTTAGTGTCTGCAAGCAGCCACGGCCCTGGCTCATGCCTATTGAGCACCTGCTAATTTTTTTCAGTGGGTGCTTGAGCTCCAGAGCACCTATGGAGTCAGTGGGCAGTTGAGACACCTGCTCTGGACTGGTATTGGTGTTCCTTTGCATGTTGTGCCTGACAAAAAGCAGGTCAAGCTCCTTCACGCAAACCCCATGACGGTGGCTTTGGTCCTGTGGAAGTTCTAGAGTTGTTGCTGGTTGGCATAACGATGTTCTTCCAATGCTTTGTGCTCTGGTTTTCATCAGAAGCAGTGCCTTGCATATAGGGAATTCTCAGTATTGTCTGCCTCCACTTTGTCACATTAGCTTGATCTCCTCACTCTGCCTTTTCATGATTAGACCTGCCATTAGCGTCCTGTACCTGCTACTTGCATCTTGCTTCAATCACAGTGCTTTGAGAAGCAGGAACAGTTCACAGCCCAGGGCTGGACCCACGGTTTGGCAGCAGGTGGAGCAGACAAGAAATGGAAGTGTGTTCTGAACCAGAAGTGCATTATACTGCTGTGTTAGAAGGCTAAGAGTTCATTCCCATGGGGAGCTTGGGAAAGAAAGAGAAGTACTATTACAGTATACCACAAATCACAATTAAATCAGTGAGATGCTAAGGATCCTGCAATTCATTTCCAGAAGCCCTATAACCTATGAGTTAAGTGTAGATTTGTACTGTGGAAACTGGCAGGTTAGCTCAATTTGCCTGCGTGTCCACCTGTGGGTAGACTCTGGCGTACCCAGATATTTATTTCCTCCACATCAAACATGATCATTTCTCCAGTTGTATAGGAGGTAGGGAAAAACCAACTCACAGCAGCAACAATAAAGTGAGAAAAAAAATTCTCTTACAATAAGAAGTGCCATTGTGCTATACTTTAAGGTTCCTAGTCTGTGGAACCAGTCTTCCGTCTTGTGATAATGCAAAGAAGGATACTTCAAAAGATAAAATAACCTCAGAGGCACCTTTCTGGATTGGGCCACGGAATGACTTAAACCTGAAGAAGACAGAGACGATCTTTTACTTTAACCTCTTGCAGGAATTGAGAAGTTTATTTATAATAACTATTCCTCAGCTGTCTGTTCAATATCCTTCCCCTCTTCTTTCCTCCGGCAGTTGTTAAGTGTGCCATTCAGCCAGCTGGTATAGCTTGTGGAGATTTGTAGTCTCAGAGACAACAGATACTTTTCTAAATTGGGTCATAAGACACCTTAAACCTGAAGAAGACAGGGAAGATCTTTTATTTTAACAGTAGCTAAGTCATGCTCTTTTTAACAGTGTATTGGATAGGGACTGACCAGATTATACTGAGTGTAGTCTGACTGAACACCAGGGATCCAGGTTTTCTGTTTCTCACTGCAGATTTTCCCTTTTACCCAGGAAAAACGCAGATTTTTCATTTTAACAGAGAAACGTGGATTTTCCACTTTTGCAAAGAGCTCTCTGTGAGCTGGCAGAAGTCCAGCCTGCAAGGGGGAGTGGGAGGAAGGCAGTCAAGCAGAGGGTGCCATGTGCACTCACACATACACAAAGCTGCCAGGCAGCCTGGAGAGCAGCTCCGGCAGGTAATTTTGGCACAAGGAGGAGAGGGATTGAGGCCCCCATAGGGAAGGAGGGAGGGAGGGAGTTGAGCAGGGCTGAGGCTGAGGCTGGATGTGCGGCTGCAGGGCCTGGGTGGGGAGCGGGATGGTGCTGCAAACAGCTTGTCGGGGCCAGTGCAGAGGGCTCCCCACTGCTGCATGCACTCCTGGGAGGGACATGGAGGATGCACCCCCCCAGATTTGTGCATGGGATGGGCTCAGGCTCTCTGCCCTGTTGCTCCCCCCACAGGGCCATTGTGGCCCAGTGTGCAGGACCCAGTGCAGCAGGGCAGAGTGGGGTCAGGCGAGGGAGCTGCTTGCCTGGCAGCAGCAGAGGCAGCGGCATGTTATGCCCCTTGCTGCTGCCGAACGGGTAGGGGGTGCTTCGCCAGGGTGGCGCAGGGCTTGCAGTGGCAAGGCGCTTCCCCATTCTGCCCTGCCATGCCAGGTCTTACCCACTGGGCTGCGAAGGCCTTGTGGGGGAGGGCAGCACAGAGGGGAGCCCCGAGCCTGCAGCGGGCAGCCTGCACCTGGCACTCCCATGGGCTCTGCTCTGGCTGTGTTACCCGCAGGGGAGGGGGAGCCAGGATCCACACTCCACTCTGCCGCAGCAGCTGCTGTCTCCCGCAGGCAACAGCTGGGACTTGGGTGCTGCTGTAGGGATGGGGACTGTGGACCTGGGTCCCTGGCCCTGTAGACCTAGCATCTGGAGGCCCCCTCTGGCAGGATTGGGGGAGACGAGAGCTATGGCTAGGGAGTGAGGGGCCCCAGCAAGCCTGGGGGGCTGTGGTTGGGGAGTGAGGGGCTCCAGCAGGGCCCAGGAAGCTGTGGATGGGGAGTGAGTGGCCTAGACCTGTGTCCTGGTGAGCTAGGAGGACAAGGGAAGCTCTGATTTTCCATGATAAAAAGCCAAAATCAAATACCAACATTTATAGGTATTTAGAAATTATTTTATTATAATAATTGCAGTATTTTTTGGTTTCCAATTTGCTTTAAATTTGTAAATGTATCAATAAAACATTGTACTCAATTGATACCTAAATATATATAGTGATGTTTCATTTTAATCACAGATTTGGGGGCTTTAATCAGAGAATTTGTGATTTTTAAACAGAGAAAACCAGGATCCCTGCTGAACACTAGTGGCAATTATATGACTGAACACTAGATGGCAGTTGAACCTTGTAAAAAATACTATGAAAGGGGAGGTTATGTTTTCAAATACTGGCTTTATCTTCTGTTCCAATGTACTGAACCAATGTGGTATTGAATGGATTTAAGAGCATTTTGGCCAGTCACTTGAAATAGTCATTCAAACATTTCAGCATTTGGACTGCATATATTTCTGAGGAACCTGAAAAATATAGCTGTCTTGTAGCAGCAGCATAACACCACTTGAACTTGCTTCTAAAAAGGTACATCTGGAAAGATACTGATATTTATTTGCAAGTAGTCAGATCTTAATCTAAAAATAAGAACCACTTCAGATTTACACTGAATGAGCAAAACCTCCCAGGACAGAAGCAAGCAGAGCCCTCCCTAGGGGTGTGCGGGGCCCAGGGCATATCAGCCTGTGCAGAGCTGGGGGTGACCACAGAAGTTAGCAACAGTGGCATCTGTGGGGGGAGGGGAGGGACCACCTGCAGAAGCCAGCGGTGGCAGGGTGTGTATGGCAGTGTCTGCAGGGCCCCCCAAAGCACAGAGCCCCACGCACTCATCCCAATTTGCCCCACCCCGGGATGTTCACAGGTACATACATGTTAAACTGCTCAGAGATCAATAGATAAATAATTTCCCCAAATTAGGCTGGAGTGAGTTAACCCTGCCTAGTGACTATCTGTACCTGTTTTTCCTCTTTCTCATGAGGCTATGCCAGGACTATGTCACTAAGGTCAGCTCTCTCATTACAAAACAAGTTCTTCCCCTTTCCTATGTTCTATTCTTTAGAAGTTCAAGACCTTGCAACTTCTGGAAGAATTTGTCGGCAGCTGTTTGAGAGCCATTGAAGGGAGTGATGCTAAACTTCTTGGGCCCATTCAGACAAGCAAGCACCACACATGCCACACATGCAGGCATTCCCCACCCTGATAATTTGCAGTGTGTGTGTATGGTTGGGGATGACACAGGAGATCCCGGTGTCAAAAAACCACACACGTAAAAAAAGCAGGGCGATGCACATGGTGGCAGTGCGCACTGTCTGAAACCAGAGCTTGGCTGGCTGGAGTCATGCTCCAGCTGCTAGCCAGGCTCCCTGCTCCAGGATCATCATTGCTGCAGCCCCTGAAGGCCCCCAGGACCCTGGGTAAGGCTGCTGGAGCCAGCCCAGGTACTGGGCCAAGCCTCCCCTACCCCACCCAGGGTAATGTGCTGTGCGTGTACGGAGGTTTCCCACGGACAGCATATGTTATGCTGCTGCTCTTTGTCCCCAGGGAAATGCACATTCCTACTCATGGGGATGCGCCCCTTAAGTCTATGTCTCCATAGTGTCTGAGTGGAAGAAGGACCAAAAAGAGTTGGTTGCTGTTCCTTGATCCTAATTGCCCTTCCCTGACTGTATTAAAACTACTGAAGAGCTCCTGACCTCATGCCACTGGAGAATCAGCATGGTGAAACTCTGTACTACCACGACTTTTCTCTTCCCAGTTAGCTGTCTACTAGTTGTATGTCAATTAGTGAGGCGGCAAGGGCTGAACCAGGTAAGAAAATAAATCAAAAAGGTTTTACCAGCCATTACAATCTGTCAAATAAATGAATGAAAGGTCCCTATTACTGCAGCTTTGCACTTGTGTTTTATGGGCAAATAGCCAAAAAGTATCTGCTGGCTTTGCCCCCATGCTGAAAAGTGGCAGTAATACAAGCTTTTTACTTTTGCATCATTATACAAGTAATTATGAGTACAATTTTGAACTCTCATAAAGCAGCAAACATTTAAGAGATAACAGCGGTTAAAAATGTCAGAGGTTCCTGCTTCAATATTTACTCCAGTGTAATTAGCAATATATTAGCACTATAGGAGCAAATTGTATTCCACTTCACCTGTGCACTTCAATTGGCTCAGTATCTTTAAATGCAATTGATAATGAGGAAGTACTATAACAGAAAGAGGTTGAAAGCCCTCATTATGGAGTCACTTTGCTCTTAATTGCTCTTTTTTGTTGTAGGCAGAACAAACACTAATGTAATGATTCCCATCAACAGCCACTTAGCATCTTGGAAATTTCAAAACACTGGCATTCAATCCAACAAATGTCAGTTAAAAGAGAAAATGTATTTTCCGCTAGCCTGTACTGCTATAGAATCATAGAAAATTAGGGTTGGAAAGGGCCTCAGGAGGTCATCTAGTCCAACCATCCAGCCTATCTATATAATTAACTTATGGGGAACTTTGTTTTTCATCTTTTCATCACAGTATTTAAATGAGAATATAGGAGAATCTGAAATATTTGTTTCTATTCCCCTGCATATGGGTATTTGAATTTATGGGCCTACCAACACATATAACCATTTGAAACTTAGAGAAATACTAGCCTAGTTCTATACTGAACTCACCCCTCCAGCATCAGCAGGCCACCTTACCAGTATTATTAAGCCCTTCCTTCTTAATTTAGGGTGAACTCTTCAGTATAACTCCATTGAAGTCAATAGAGATGTGGTAATTTAAATCAGCTGATGAGAATTGTGGTGGTTCTTGCAAATCCACAACCCTGAGTTTGGTGCTTGGGCTCCCTTTCCCCACCACTGAGGAGAGTTAGGCACTTAAGAATATAATCTGCAGGAACCAGCACACTAAATGTGGAGTGGAAGGTATGGTATGTTGCAAATGTTGTCCTTTTCAAGGGGCAGAGCCAAAAATGAGTTGGAAGAATTTAGGTACCCAAGTCCAAAGCTACCGTCCTGAAAACTGTGCTTAGCTGTTACCCACACCTGTGTGCTCTGAGAGTGCCTACTGGAGCGAGCTCTTCAGGGGAGTTATGCAGACAATGGCCTAGTTTCTGACTAGGCTTAGGTGTTAGGTAGGTGCCAAGCTTCTCTGCCCTCTCAAGACTGGAACAGTTCTGAGCATTTGCAGACACCTTCGTATATTGACCCTAAAGTTTCCAAGTGCTTATAGTTCACCTTCTACACGTGCATAAATGCCTCAAGATTGCCAGTGCTGAACAGCTCAGCCTTTACCTTATATATAAACATGACGAGTAGATACGTACTTAAGTCACAGTTTTGCAAATTTTCATGGAAACTGCGAAAAACGGTGGTTTCTGCAATCACCTCAAAAACCCACATTTCCCACAACTTTGTGCGGAACTGCCCCCCAAAAAAGAAATGATTACCAGAATAAAAAGGAAGCGTGGGAATCCCTGCAGCCATAGAGCACGTGGTTGAGAAAGAACTACTGAGAGCTTGAGCTAGTGACACAGACTAAGTGAAGGCACCAGTCAGGAGAGCAACAGGGTTTCTTTCAGCACCATCTGTTAAAAAGCCAGATGCAAGGCTGCAGCAATGCTAAAGTCTGAAGGTAAGTGATTGTCCTCTTGGCCAATAAGCACTAAGAGGCAGGGCTTCTGGGCCCCTCAGCCAATCAGCACCATGGGAAGACCACAAAATCATCTTTGCACACTGCAGAGAGCCTGCAAAAATCTGTCTCACCATGATTTGGGTAGGTCCGTAATGATGAGGGTCTAGAACCTAAACATTCCTCTAAGTCCTCCAAAGGGCTTGCTGTAATAGGCAATCTCTGAAAATACCTAACACTCATGAACACAGTAAAGTTATGCACAAAAAGCTTGTGCTAGTCACCATTAATCAGTCTAATCAGTCACATAACTTAGGGGAATGAGTGGGGCACTATCCCCAGGTGCTGATTCAGAGGAAGTACCAGAATGGCAGCTTCCAGGGAGCCCACACCATCACCACTGTTCAGGTTGCTTGCACTGAGAGGGTAGCACTCTGTGCCACCATCACAACTGTTAGCAAGCCTTGTATGTGGAGAGATAAATGGTCACTTTTCCTCCAACCCTTTCTCCCTCCCCACACTTCCCAGGGCACCAAAATTTCAAGTCACACCTTTAAATCTAGTGTTTAGAGCACTGCCCAAACATAGGAGTCCTGGGTTCAGTGCCTCTCTGTTTGTTTCCAAGCCCACATCACCTAGCTCTCAGAAAAGTAACCTCACCACCAGGTCATAGGAGCCACAAGTCAGCATGTGTTAGGTATGCTCTGAGATTGTCTACTGGATAGAGCCTCTCAGGGGAATTAGACAGAGAAAGGCCTGCTTTCTGGGTTTTGAATGGCTTTAGGAATGAGGAAGGCACCAAGCTGCTCATTTGTCTCCAGACTGGGGCAGTTCTACTTGCTTGCAGAGGCACAGCTCTTAGCACATGGGAAATTTCAAGTAAAAAAGCCAGGCACCTGTGAAAGAGGCAGCAGTAAGGCAGAGATTTTTAGGATCAGAATTTCAGGCTCAGGCACCAAATTTTGCCCATATCTCACTTTTAGATACCTAACTCCTGTATTGCATTTGGCCTATATTCTTCTGTCCTTTATCCACTAGAGCAGGAGTGGGCAAAATATGGCCTGTGGGCTGGATCCAGCCTGCCAACAGATTCAGTCTGGCCCACAGGTGGATGGCTGTCAACTCATTGGATCTGACCTGGAGGTGGCTGATGGCTCCATGCACCGTGTGGTGCTGGGTGGGTGGCCAGGACTGCTTCTGCCCAGCAGCATTAGGCATCAGCTGTGGACCCGGGCAGGGCTTCCACTGCAGTGCATGGGCAGTGGCATCAGCTGTGGATGCCAGTTCAGGAGCCTGGATGCAGAACCTCCCAGCGACATCCACAGCTGACCCACAGCTCTCTTGGCACAGTGGGAGCCTCCACCCAGAACCTGCCAGTGGCATCAGATATAGACCCAGACAGGAGCTGCTGCCACACCAGGTGGGCAGCAGCATCGCTCTCTATTTCTCTCCCCCTTCTTCCACCCCTCCCTCCAAACCCCTGCCAAAGCTGTAGTTCACCAGGAGCCCTGATGCTCAACTGTGGACCCAGGCAGGAGCTTCTGCCATAGCAGGCAGGTGTCAGCATTAGCATTGGCTGTGACATTGCCATCCGGTCCACAGATGAGCATCAGGGCTCCTGGCAAGCAACAGCTTTGGCCAGGTTCTGGAGGGGAGGGGAGATGGAAGTGGCCCTCAACAGGTCCCCAAAACTCATTAAGTGGCCCTCCAGTCAAAATAATTACCCACCCCTACATAAGAGGGACTCCGGACCTTGTTATACATTACACTGTGAGCAACACAAATGTTGATCCTCTTAGTGCTAGCTTTCAGTCAGAACTGCAGCTCCAGCAGCACATCTGTGGGGAGTGACCACACATTAATAGAACAGAAGCTGGGTAGTGCAGATCAAAAGATAATCCTGCCCTGGAGTGAGGTAACTTTGAGCAGCATAGCAAATACTTGAAACCACTCAAAGGTGTTAACGTGTGGACAATCCAAGGGTTAAGAGCTCCAGGAGCCACCCAGAATAAAATATGTAGCAAGGCCCTCAGTCTTCTGGTTTTAAATGTGTTATGCCCCCCAAAAAAAGGATTTAGTAAATCATTGTGATGCAACACCATCATTCTTACATTTATAAAAAACAGATAAATTAAGCGGAAGTTTGTTAAATATATCTTCAAATATCATCAAATATATTTTCTGCCAAAAGTATCAGGTCTAAGACACCAACATAGATTTCACAGAATCATAGGGGGAGGCAAAATTAGGGTTGGAAGGGACCTCAGGAGGTCATCTAGTCCTCCTCAAATCAGGACCATCCCCAACTATATTATCCCAGGCAAGGCTTTATCTACCCTGGTCTTAAAGACTTCCAAGGATGGAGATTCTACCACCTCTCTGGGTAGCCTGTTTCAGTGTTTTACTACCCTCCTAGCGAGAAAGTTTTTCCTCATAGCTAACCTAAATGTCCTTTGCTTCATTATGAGACCATTGTTCCTTGTTTTGTCATCTGCCGCCACGGAGAACAGTCTATCTCCATCCTCTTTGGAACTCCTCTTCAGGTAGTTGAAGGCTGCTATTAAAACCCTACTGTCTCCTTTTCTCTATACTAAATAAGCCCAATTCCATCAGCCTCTCCTCAGAAGTCATGTGCCGCAGCCCCCTAACCATTGTTGTTGCCCTCTGCTGGACTCTCTCCAATTTGTCCACATCCTCTCTGTAGTGGGGACCCAAAACTGCACACAGTACTCCAGATGTGGCCTTACCAGTGCTAAATAGAGGGGAAAAAACACTTCCCTTCATCTGCTGGCAGCGCTCCTTCTTGGCAATAAGGGCACACTGTTGGCTTATATTCAACTTATTGTCCATTGTAGCCCGCAGGTCCTTTTCTGTACAGCTTCTGCCCAGCCAGACAGGACCAGCCTGTACTAGTGCATGGGATTGTTCTGTCCTAAGTGCAGGACTTTGCACTTCTCCATACTGAACCTCATGCAGTTTCTTTCCATGCAATCCTTCAATTTGTCTAGCTCTCTGAATCCTAGCCTTACCTTCCAGCATATGTACTACTCTCCTCACTTTGATGTCATCTGAAAATTTGCTGAGGGTGCACTCTATGCCATGTTCCAGATCTTTGATGAAAATATTGAACTAAACCAGCCCCAGGACCAACCTTTGGGGCACTACACATGATATTGGCTTCCAACTAAACGTTGAGCCATTGACTACTACTTCCTGATCCTGATGATCCAGCTAGTTTTTTATCTACCTTACAGTCCATTCACCCAACCTGTATGTCCTTAGCTGGCCTGCGAGAATGTTGTGGGAGACCGTAACAAAAGCCTTGATAAAATCAAGGCACACCACATCCACTGGTCTCCCTGCATCCACAGAGCCAGTCACCTCATTATAGAAAGTAATCAGGTTGCCATTGGTGAATCCGTGCTGACTGTTTCTAATGAACTTCTTCTCTTCCAAGTGCTTAGAAATAGATCCCTTGAGGATCTGCTCCATGATTTTTCCAGCAACTGAGGTGAGGCTGACTGGTCTGTAGTTCCCTGGATCCTCCTTTTTTACTTTCTTAAATATGGGCACTATATTTGCCCTGTTAGAATTGTCCAGAACCTCTCCCAATCACCATGAGTTTTCAATGATGGCCAGTGCCTCTGCAATCACATCGAGCCAACTCCCTCACATGCACTGCATCCAGCCCCATGGACTTGTACACATCCAATTTTTCTAAATACTCCCTATCCTGTTCTTTCACCACTATGGTCTGCTCACCTTCTCTCCAAACTGTGCTGCCAGGTGCAGTGGTCTGGGTGATAACCTTGCCTGTAAAGATGGAGGTGAAAAAGGCATTAATTACTTCAGCTTTTTTGCAACCTCTTCCTTCCTCCTCCAAGCAGCTAAGCTGCACACAAATACTTATATGGCAGACATGTAGTATAATGCATACAGGTATCTTACAGAATAAATTTAGCAAAAGATCTGTGTGATGGTATCTTCTTTTTTTTAAAGGGAGGGTCACCTGTTTACTGGGAACTGAAGTAAATTCACTACTGTGGAGCATGAATGTAGCACTTTACTTAATGGGAGCTTTTTCTTTGACCAAAGTGATGCAAAAGCAAATCCCAGCACCCCAATCCTACTAAGATGTATGCACATACTTGATTTTAAATTTATGTTTGTTCCCACTAAATTCAGATGTGTTACACATTTTTTTAAAAAATTCAGTACACATACAGGTTTTTTTGCAAGTGCAATGTCTTATTTCACAGACCTGGATCTATATGAAATCACTCAGGCTTTGATTCTATTTAAAATTAATATAGTGCTAGTATCTAAAGATCCATCACATTCAGTACTGTGCAAATATATAATACATTATAGTCCCCAACCCATGAGCTAAACTTTTATTTTGAAGATTGTAGTAGGTGGAGCATAGAGTAAGAGTGAGCACTAGAAAACATTAAAATTAATTATTTATTATTAACAACACAATACTACTAGTATTACTACTACTTCTAGAAGGGAGCCATCAGAATGGGAGTCAGCCATCAGAAACTCTGATCCTCCAGTGGGCACTGCAATGGGCACCGCTTAAGCGGTTTCTGCATCCATACAGAGGAATACCAAGACTGAGGCCTTGGTTATCCAGTGGTATTGTTATCTAGTCTGTGTATCTAACGTATTGCAGAATGTCACAGGGCTCCCTTGAAGCCAGTAGCAGCTAATCTCTGTAGCATTTAGTCCTGAATAAACAAAGATCTCACATGCAGCCTTATCTTTCCCAGGCTACTTCTGTTATATTTATGGTTTGTTTGTTTGGTTGATTTTCTTTAAGAATGTAGAGCATTCTCCCCACCACTGGAAATTGCTTTTAAATGTGTATATTAAGAGAACTGTTTTTGTAAGGATGGTGGAGACATTGAAATGAAAATGCTTTAAAATATCACATTGCCTTTGTCTTCACTGGAAGAAAATGAACCATACAAAAATGGAGGACAGAAGATGAGAAACCTAGGAAAGATACAACACATATACTTGATATTTATTAATACATGTAAAACACATTAAAATATAATTTGTTAATTTTCAAGCACTGCATTGTTTTTAGGTGTTTGTACATTTTTTTAGAAAACATCAGGACAAGATGAAAGATATCAAAGTCGTGTCAACATGGAATAAAATATAAAAGAGGTGAGCTTTGCAATTATATTGAGAAAGTTAGTAAGCACGTACTGGAAAGACTACCTAATGTAATGGCCAACTTAATATAGTCTTTCTTGCATTCTTTTCCCTGGCTGGGTTACTTTTTGTGCTGGCATCTTTTTTCCACTGTGACGTTACCCATCTGTACAGATTTCCTAACTTAGTTCCTAAAACATGCACAGGCAAGTCCTCAGTTGTGTATTTTGTCAGGGCTCCATTGATTTCAATAGACGATCAACCCTGCAGTGCTACTAAGAGTACAAAAGCTTAAAGAAGTAAAATAGGAAAAAGAAGTAAATCGGGGTCGACAACCCCCTGGCACACATGCCAGTCAGTGCATGGCACACAAGGCCATTTTGCTTAGCACGCCACACCTGGCCTGGGCTCTGGGTAGCTGCTGCTGGCCACAGAGCTGGAGCTACTCACATAGCAGGGAGGCTGCAAGCCTGCCAGGCAGCAGCTGCCCAGAGCCTAGGCCAGAAGTGGCAGGCACCTGTGAGCCTGCAAGCAGTTGTACTCCCGGTCTGGCTCACTGCTCCATAGGGAGCATAGTGGGGAAAGGACTGGGCCTGCACTGCCATGACAAGAATTGGGCCCCTCACAGCTTCCCTGCCATCTGTCCCTGGCATGACAACATCTTCAAAATCCAGGTTGCCAGGTTTTTGGCACTCAACCCAAAAACATTGCCAACCCCTAGTCTAAATGCATGTTTTCAAAATGCATTAGAAAAGGTTTGAGGGTGCATGATTAAAGCCTATTAGAAATAAGGTTTCATTAGATAGCTTGCAGGCTGAAGGGGTGAAGGCTTTTTATAGCAGGATTTTGATGATGCTTGGGCAAGTAAACTGAAGTTTATGTGCAGATCTTAGTCTGTTGTTTCTTTCATCTCTTTGTTCATTCAATGGTGAAAACTGGCATATTCACAGCAGTTCTCAAGGAGTGCCAGGGGACCACAAAACAATTACTTTATCATGCAGTTCCAGCTTGGGTTGGTACTATTTGGACAAACCTGCCCACTGACAAAAGGAGAGGCAATATAGCTGCAATATGTTTCCTGGTATAACCGTAGATAAATTTACGATCTGTAGAAATAGTTACTGATAGCATCAACATACGAAAATCTGTTAAGCAATTTTTCACACTGAAAAAGCAAGACTTCTAAAAAATATCTTGACATACAAATGCATTACTTTTTAATTAATAAGAGTTGTTAGTAGAAGTTAAAACTGCTGCCATAACACAAATGAGTACTGGATTTCTGATATAAGATTTGTATTACATTAAAATTGACTAGCCCATCCTCTTCTAGTTAAGTCTACTGTTAGCCTGCCCGTGGGAGTTACTGAACTTAGTTGCATGTCAAGATTTGCTTGGCTCAGAGAAACTTTGTGTAAGTCTTAATTTTCTCTTGCTTTTGTAGGCCCTGATTCAGCAAAACCCTGAATCTGCACTGCTGAATCAAGGCCCTAATGCTAATCATTTTAATATCATTTTGGAAAATTATAATTACTATAGTTAGCCATTTATCTTCAAAATGTAGTTGTGAATTCATGCCAAAGACTTCCAGGGATGTACATTTTAATTCCTTTGGTTCCAGCTATTTTCCTCCTGTTTATTACTATGTAGCTTTTTCAAAACTGCTGAAACTAAAAGCTTTAATTAAATAAAGGTCAGTTAGGACTTTCTCCTAGTCTGCTTGTGATAGTCTTCATGATTTTCAAAAGAAACAGGGCCAGGCACAACATTTTCTGTGTTCAACTTTTGCATCTTTGGGATTTTAATTTCAGACGATGGCTAGCAGCTTTATGCACTTGCCTAATGTTCTTTGCCAGGCTTAAGGGATTGCAAACCCCAAGTGTGAAGGAGGCAGCCTTCTTTCATTTCACTTATTGTCTTCATCTTCACAGAACTCTGGGGGAAGAAAGAAGCCAGCTGGGAGCAGGGAAGTTGCAGGCTCATCTGACAGGCTTTGCTGCATTCTAGGTTTGAATGAAGAGCATAGCTCAGCCTCAGGGCTCCTATACACGAGCAGTGATTAATCAAGTGTGCTGGAGTATGGCTCATTTGATGAGCTTTAGTTAAAGCACCCCTGCCACCATTTTTCAGTGCAGGGACACTGATACATGAGACGCTTCAGGCGCTTTAATTAATTTAACTCTCCTACACTCCCTGGATGAGCTGCTCATGGCACTGTCCCACTCCCAGCCCCGGAGTGACATTCACCGCCCTGGATGGGCATCGCCTGTTCCTGCACCTGCCTAAGCCCCTGCCCCACTCCCTCCCCAACTTACCATGAGGGCCTCTATCTGCCCCTGTCCCCCACCTTGCCCCTTTCCTCTCCCATGCCCCTTCCCCCCCATAGACTTACTGGCAGGGCATTGCTGTCCATGCTGATGGGCTGTGTTCTTGGAAATCAGCTATCAGATTTGTAAAGATCTTATTTTATTTCTGTATAACTGCTGCGCGGCATTCTCACATTTATGTGACCTTGTAGTCTTGGCTGTTAATCAAAATGAAAGCTTTGTAGTTTTCCACACTTGTACCAAGCTACACATGCGCATTTTATAAGTTTCTTTTCTTATCTGTAAGTGTCATACCTGCAGAAATGAAAATTATGTAGAAAATCTACCTAGTAACTATTGTGTAAAACAAACTATCCTATCCCTGTATGCTTAGCTTATATCATAGTTAGTGTCATAGAGGCAGTCCAACCAACATCTATAAAGAGGCAAAGAAGCAGGAAACAGCAGAGACGATGACTGGACAACCCTTCAGGATTGATCACCCTGTAAGCCAGTCCTCAGCCTCCCCGCCTGGGCGTATCCCAGCGAAAACCAAGGCCTTGAAATTCCGACAATCAACAGTGATTCACCGTGTTATAGTTTTATTATTTTTCATCCTGTTCATGAGCTGTTGACCAGCCCTAGGACTAACTAGTGGGCAGTCACACCTATCATTGGACTGGTTCCAGTGGTGGAAAGCAAGGGCTTACTAGTGAACCCTGTGGGCCAACAGACCCCCTTTGTATC